>NC_052335.1:23931999-24246443 GCF_016432855.1 Salvelinus namaycush | reverse complement strand
CGCTCCCCTTTCATAGTAGAAGCCTGAAACAACGTTCTAAAGACTTTTGACATCTAGTGGAAGCCTTAGGAAGTGCAATCGGAGCCCATAGACACAGTATATTGGATAGGCAATCACTTGAAAAACTACAAACCTCAGATTTCCCACTTCCTGGTTGGATTTTTCTCAGGTTTTCGCCTGCCATATGAGTTCTGTTATACTCACAGACATCATTCAAACAGTTTTAGAAACTTCAGAGTGTTTTCTATCCAAATATACTAATAATATGCATATCCTAGCCTCTGGGCCTGAGTAGCAGGCAGTTTACTCTGGGCATGCTTTTCATCCGGACGTGAAAATACTGCCCCCTACACCAGTGAGGTTAAAAACCCTTATTTAACCTGTCTCCTCCCCTTCATCAACACAGATTGATGTGGATTTAACAAGTGACATCAGTAAGGGATCATAGCTTTCACCTGGTCAGTCAATGTCATGGAAAGAGCAGGTGTTCTTAATGTTTTGTATACTCAGTGTATCATTTTGATATTAGTTTATTATGTTCCGTTGTGTACTGTGTTTGTCTTTACTGTGTAGCCAAAGCAGCCACCAACTGCTTCTTTTGATATGTAAATCATAACATTATCCCAATGTTCATGGCTTCTCTGGTGTATATTTCCCTCAAATGACATGTTGATAATTCTCTGACTGTTGTGTCACATACAGCTGGAGTGTGAGGAGTGGGATCCTCCCCATGGACATGAACAGCACTTTTGAAATGTATTTTGAAAAGTTACATTTCCTTTGATGTAGTGACAAAATCCCTAACAGAATGCAGCACAGCGTGGACTTATTGAGTATAGGGTCATTCACTGTCCATGTCAGTGTGGTATAGAGCTTCAAAGCTGACGCACTGGATGGACACAAGCAGGGGTGTGCGTGCAAGCAAGCGTGTGTGTGAGTGTGTGCGTGTGTGTGTGTGAGGGGGTGTGTCTGTGGACAATGAGGGGTGGCAGCTGGGCTGGCTGCAGCCAGGGGCGGACTGAGGCACGCAGACACGTTGGTGCCAGAGGAGAGTTCAGGACAAAGCCAATGCAGTGTGCTGGTGATAAATAATGTAGGTGTAATATCACAAAATGGAGGCTTGGAGAGCCTGGTGGAAGGGCTCGGGTGGAGACTGGATGCAAACAGAACAGTAAAATCATTCCCCAGTGCATAAGCATACAGATCAATAATAATAATAAACCTCACACACAGTGGTGAATTATTCATAACCATTCTGTATTTTGTCATCTCTTTCATCCCTCCACGTTGTCCTCAGATGGCATTACTGGGCATTAGATGGAATAATGGCGCCAAAGTCTGTCTCCATTAAACTTCATTGGGATTTTTTCATTAACAAAGAGCCACTTCGAAATGTGAGAGTTCCAATAAAGTTTGTATATGAATATGTTCAGATGAATGGGATGGAATGTTGTTTTGCCTACATCAATAGTCTGTATCCTTCCTTGTGCACTACTGCACAATCCCAGTCTTCTGTCAGCTATGGAGAATGAGATTCCTATTAATCCCAGTCTTCTGTCAGCTATGGAGAATAAGATTCCTATTAATCCCAGTCTTCTGTCAGCTATGGAGAATAAGATTCCTATTAATCCCAGTCTTCTGTCAGCTATGGAGAATAAGATTCCTATTAATCCCAGTCTTCTGTCAGCTATGGAGAATGAGATTCCTATTAATTCCAGTCTTCTGTCAGCTATGGAGAATGAGATTCCTATTAATCCCAGTCTTCTGTCAGCTATGGAGAATGGGATTCCTATTAATTCCAGTCTTCTGTCAGCTATGGAGAATGAGATTCCTATTAATCCCAGTCTTCTGTCAGCTATGGAGAATGAGATTCCTATTAATCCCAGTCTTCCATCAACTATGGAGAATGAGATTCCTATTAATCCCAGTCTTCTGTCAGCTATGGAGAATGAGATTCCTATTCCTGTGTCAAGTAGACTGTCATTTCTAGTGGTAGTCTCTTGTCCAGCAGCAGTGTTACAAATAAATGGTATGAGGTAAATCACTCAACTCAATGTACTTGCCCCAAAAGTAAGTGAATTTCGCCTCTAATATTCAGCAGTCACATTACATGAGCATAACTCAAGATGGGACATGATTCTGAATAAAATATAGTAATTTGCTGCGTGCTTCATGGGTGTGAACAACAACTCGTTTGAGGAAAAATGTTCCTCCTGGAAATAGTTCCTCATATCACTTCTTTGTGTGGATCATTACCATTTCCTAATGTTCCGCTCCATCCCATAGACATTCTGTTTCCCCAATGGTTTATTTGAAGTGGAGAAAATGGTATTGATCTGACATGATAGTTTGGATCAGAGACAATGTGTCTCTCTAGACAGTTCTTACGGTATCCATGTGATGTGACACTCCACAGCTTCTGACTGTTGCTTTTGCTGCTACTGCAGGTGTCCCTGTGCCCTTCTGACTGTCTGTCCTCATGGTCCTTGTGACAAACAGGGAGTAGCCTAGCAGCCAGTAGCCCTGAGACCCTACTCTGTGAGGCTGTTGGGGGGCAGGCAGGACCAGAGACTAGGGCGGGTTGGGGTGGGGATAGGGGGTGCTGGGAGTCTTCCCTGGCTTGTCTATCAACACTGGCCCACTCAGGTGTTCTACTATGAACTCAGACGACCATCCATGGACTCCACTGAGACCACCCGGCCACAGCATGATGTCCTGAGAATTAGAACAGCAGCGTAGCGGTGTACACATAATTAGCAGAACACAGCAGGCACCTTAATAAGTCAACAAGATTTTATGCAGTATCACTGTCTATAAGCACATGCTACAGTACACTAATATGAGTGCTTTATTATAGGGTGCAATAGTCTATTTTGAAATGACTGTTATTATGTAGCCTGTGGATATTAAACATTTACTCGATGTAGCATATAATGATCTCCATGCTATTTGCAATTGCAGAGGACGCATTGTGGTAAAAAAAACATTGTATTTTGAAGCCTATGCTGTACTTCAGAACTCATGTCAGTCAAAATGAATGTAGGAAACAAATATTCTGCCCTCTATCTCTGATTTGCATACAATAAATATTTGAGAGGTAAGAATGCTCGGAGACAGTTAAAGACATGCTCTGGAACTTTTTCGACTAGTAAGTAATTTTAAACCTCCCGCTTTGGGCTGGATGTGTCAATGTGTAGTCCAGACATGCGTAATCTATGAGCAGAATTACTGGCTTACCTCAATTAGCCATGAAATCCTTAGTTTGAAAGCAACTATTTACTAGGGCCAGGACGATACTAGTATTGTGATACTCGTTAGTATCGTGGCAAGGAAACAAAACAAGAAGTGGATTTTACTTCTTTAGGAAAACAGCCCTATTGTTGGAAACAAACATCATTATGTTGTCATCCAGTTACATACAGCAGGTTTTTAAAGTACCAAAGAGAGAAAAATATTGTGATACTGGTATCGTAACATCCCTACTGTTTACTGGAAGCTATGCGGTGCTATTTTCCCTACAACCCCCCCCCCCCCCCCCCCCCCCCCCCCACACACACACACATGGACTAGCCCCCTAGCAATTTGAGTTCCAGCCAATGAGATTCAGCCCCTCTCCATTTCAGTGACAGCTAGCAAGATGCACAAATAGCAGAGCGAGAGAGGGAGCAATGACATGGTGCACATGTCTGCACAAATGTGATGTAGTACGCAATTTTCTGGGACCACTTTTGGCTTGTGAACGTTACTTTCTGAACTACTGGCTAAAAAGTATACAAAAGGTCAGGAGCATAGATGAGAGAAAATGTAAAATGACTGAGTAAAAGGTTATTTATCCGAGAACTGAAATATCAGAGTGCCTTATTATGGATATCCATGCTTTGATGTAAAAAAATCTACACAAGAGACTACCAGATTTAAGACTAGAATCCCATACATGAATGTCAATTCCTTGTGTTGTCTGTTAAACTGCATATTGGCTCAGAGTTGGACAGAGCAAGATTTTTTGTAAAACTGAGGAACTAAAAATAAATGCATCTTGTCATAAACTTGCTTCCAGAATCTAGTAAAATTGTCAAGGTGAAAGTGATTCCTTCTCAAAATGTGTATTGATGCTGCTGTTCAATTTATTTGTATACGATTCCATTTCTCTCTCGAAGGACCTGCCTGCTTACAAATGCATAACAAATATGTCAGTCTTCGTTTCCCTCTGTCACTAGTAGCTGTACACTCTCTACTCTGTATTGTTCAAACCTTTCTCTTTGTCAAGTCCATCAAAGGGAATATCTCAGAGGCTCATCTTGGTTTATTTAGGTCACATTGTGTGAGTCTGCTGCTCGATTGCCTTCTGAGACTATTGTGCTCCTAACTTCGTTTATAGACTATATATACAGTGCCTTCAGAAAGTATTCATACCCCTTGACATAATCCACATTTTGTTGTGTTACAGCCTGAACTCAAAATTGATTAAATATATATTTTTTTTATGTCACCCATCTACACACAATACTCCATAATGACAGTGAAAGTGAAAACATGTTTTTAGAAATTCTCACAGATTTATTGAAAATGTAATACAGAAATATAAAATGTATATAAGTATTCACACTCGAGTCAATACTTTGTAGAAGCCCCTTTGGCAGCGACTACAGCTTTGAGTAGTCTTGGGTATGTCTGTATCAGCAGTAATCAACAGTAATCTTCAAGGCTGAATTGTCCTTATGTTCGGCCCTGATCTGGCTATGCTATATGGCTGTGGGCTACACTAGTTCATTTAGCAGACAAGATTTGTTTAGAATTCTGTGGCATTATTTGTATTATTTTATAGTATGAAGAATACAACTGAACATAGCTAAATAAAATAGAAAGGATATTTTCTCCAAGCGATTTGAAGAAGTGTGCACATGCGGCTATTCTGTGCTGAGCGGTTAACAAAGAAACAGGTACTCCTATATGCTTAAAAACTTCTTATGGCTGCAAGGGGCAGTATTGAGTAGCCAGTTAAATTGTGCCCATTTCAAACAGCCTCGTACTAAATTCTTGCTCGTACAATATGCATATTATTATTACTATTGGATAGAAAACACTCTCTAGTTTCTAAAACCGTTTGAATTATTTCTCTGAGTGAAACAGAAGTCATTCTGCAGCACACTTCCTGACCAGGAAGTGGAATGTCAGAAATCGATGCTCTGTTCAACTTCCTGCCTATACATGGGCATGATACGTAAGAGTCTACGTACACTTCATACACCTTCCCCTGGTTGTCAAGAGGCGGTGAGAGAAAATTTTTCGTGTTTATCTTGGTCTGAGGTGGAATAAAAGCTCTTTGTTTGACGTGACCGTCCATTTCCTGTTTCTGGAGCGTGCGAAAGAGGACATGGATTTGCCTTCTGTTTAGCTGTCGTTATGAACGACTAACATCTCCGGGATAGATTTTATTTGATACATGTGACCATATCATCGTAAAGTATGTTTTTTCAATATAGTTTCATCAGATTATTGAAAAATTTTCGGGAGTTTTGCCGTGTTCCGTTCTCTGACTTTGTTGACGTTTGGAGAGCTTTGTGCCACTTGGCAAGTGCGCTTCCTAAATCGAGAGGGAAAATGAAGGTTCTAAATCCAAACACCGACTGTTCTGGACAAAGGACACCTTGTCCAACATTCTGATGAAAGATCAGCAAAAGTAAGAAACATTTTATGATGCTATTTCATATATCTGTCGAACTGTGTACTAGTCGTGGGCGGCCAACGTTTTGGCTACTCTAAGCTATACCAAAGCTGCATAACGTAATGAAGTTATTTTTTAGAATTCTAACACTGTGATTTCATTAATAACTAATGGATCTATCATTTCCTATACAACATGTATTTTTTAGTTATGTTTATGAATAGCTATTTGGTCAGAATATGTGTGTCAGAAAAAGTGTCAGTAAAATATCCGAACGTTGTGGGAAATAGTAGCTACGTTAGCATAATGGGTAACCACTGATTTCAGCTCTAAATATGCACATTTTTGAACAAAACATAAGTGTATGTATAACCTGATGTTATAGGACTGTCATCTGAGGAAGAAAATCAAGGTTAGTCAAAAATTATATATCTTTTGCCTGTTTGTTACGATCGCTTACTTTTGCTACTGGGAAATTGCTTGTGTTTTTGGCTATTGTGGCTACGCTAATATAACGCTATATTGTGTTTTCACTGTAAAACACTTGATAAATCGGAAATATTGTCTGGAATCACAAGATGCCTGTCTTTCAATTGCTGTACACTATGTATTTTTCAGAAATGTTTTATGATGAGTATTTAGTTATTTGGCGTTGGTGTCTGTAATTTTTCTGTTTGCTTTCGGTGCAATTTCTGACTGTAGCTGCAATGTAAACTATGATTTATACCTGAAATATGCACATTTTTCTAACAAAACATATGCTATACAATAAATATGTTATCAGACTGTCATCTGATGAAGTTGTTTCTTGGTTAGTGGCTATTTATATCTTTATTTGGTCGAATTTGTGATAGCTACTGATGGAGTAAAAAACTGATGGAGTAAGAAAAGTGGTGTCTTTTGCTAACGTGGTTAGCTAATAGATTTACATATTGTGTCTTCCTTGTAAAACATTTTAAAAATCGGACATGTTGGCTTGATTCACAAGATGTGTACCTTTCATATGCTGTATTGGACTTGTTAATGTGTGAAAGTTAAATATTTAAAAAAATATATCTTTTGAATTTCGCGCCCTGCACTTTGAGCTGGCTGTTGTCATAAGTGTACCGACGTCGGGCTTGCACGCCAAACAGGTTAACTTTGAGTTATTTATGTAACTTTATTTGTGAAACAAATGTTTGGCTATATGTTTAGATTTTTTATACATTCTAAGGCTGCATGATGCGACTCTAATGATGATTTTTTTTAAGTTGCATGAAGGGCATGAGCTCTGCTTTGGTTTTTTTGCGCAGGCTGTACACACTTCATCAGTCTTTCATTCACAATTTGACAAGCACTTGATAATGCCTCAAATTCCCTTTGTGTGGCCGTACTTTATACCTGTACTTTATACTCCATACATTTTCCCAGACAAACAAAAGTACTCGTTACATTTTGAATGCTTAGCAGGACAGGAAAATGGTTAAATTCACACACTTATCAAGAGAACACTTGGTCATCCCTACTGCCTCTGGCCTGGCGGACTCACTAAACACAAATGCATCTTTTGTTGGAGTGTGCCCCTGGCAATCTGTACATTTTACAAACAAGAAAATGGTGCCGTCTGCTTTGTTTAATATAAGGAATTTAAAATGATTTATACTTTTACTTTTTATTTTGAAACTTAAGTATATTTTTTAAATTACATTTAGACTTTTAGTCAAGTAGTATTTTAGTGGCTGACTTTCACTTTTACTTGAGTAACTTTCTATTAAGGTACCTATACTTTTACTCAAGTATGTCAATTGGGTACTTTTCCCACCACTGATAATTCCCTTCTCCCGGCTGCATGCTCCAAAGCACCTCTCACTCACGTGGCTCTCCATCAAGTGATCAGGTCTTTCTCACAGGCTACAAGTGAAGACAGACATCTGGGACGCAACTGCGTGTGTCCTTAACCAATTCTGAGGCGCATGAAGATATTGGAAGAACTGTCCACATTTACTTTTCGTCAAGATGAGTAGGCCTAACAAACAGCAAAAATGAAAATGATATTTTAATATTGTCACCCATCAGACTATTCTTGATTTAAAATTGTCTTTACATATACTAAATCATATATGTGTGAAATTTGTTTTGATTTAGAATGGACCATTATCATGCACCTGTCTCGAAACAGGGACAGCGGAAAAAAGTGCATGTCATCTATGCACTTAAATAGCGAATGGGGGATTATTTTCCAATGGTTCATTTTCATGCCAGCCAGATAGGCTATACTCCTGTTGTAAAGAGAAGCAATGTGCTTAATATTAGGAAAGTTGAGAAATACATAGATTAGGCCTAGCCTATAAGAAAGCTGATGGGATCCTCCTTTTTTTATAGAGGCCATCACATTTCTCACGCAATTGCATAGCCTATAGAAATGTTGCGCAACATGAGCTCATGGGGTCTCATGAAATGTTTGATTACATTTTTGATTACATTTGCATTGATGTCAGAGTGATTAGAGGGACAATAGAGGGCTGAGTACCAGGCAGTTAGCAAGTTTGGTAGGCTACTAATGACCATCAGCAGCATCAGAGCTTGGAGAAGCCTAATCACCGTGACTAAACGGTCACATGGAATTTGACTGCCGCCATGACTCATGACCGCTGGTGTGGTGGTAATATGGTCACTAACAGCTCTCTCCAATCAAGTTGTAGCGACATCTCAAGGATGATCATAGGAAATTGGATGCACCTGAGCACAAATTGGATTGTCATAGCATAGCGGTGTGAATATTTATGTAAATTCGATATTTTTGCATTTCATTCTCAATACATTTGAAAACATGTTTGTGCTGTTGTTATGGGGTATTTTGTGTAAAGGTGTAGTACAAAAATCTATTTAATCCTTTTTTGAATTCAGGCTGTAACACAACAAAATGTACAATAAGTCAAGGGGAATGAATACTTTCTGATGGCAATGTAATACTAAAGTACAGTCAGAAGAATACTGGCCACCCCTTTGGAGCGTGGTTCCTCAAAGTTTCTTCCTACGTGCCTGCCTTCTTGGGAATTGTTCCTAGTGTTACAATCTGGCTCAAGATTGTAACTAACAATGGGAAACCACACACTGAGTAAAGGAATAACAAAATGAATGTATTCCATAAATAAAGTAAACACTTACAAAAATAATCAGATGAGGCATGGTCAGTAAATTAAGTGTCAACTGCCGAAGCCACAACCAAAGGTATGCATGGAGAGAGGGATTATCTTGCTGAGTATGGGGGGGACTTTATGCCACAGCTGAGTTTTCACAGGTGTGCCCCATCAGCACTGACGACCCTCCCAGCTCCGCCCACCAATCTCTTGCAGGAAGTAAGCACAGCTAAACCTAGAAGGCAGAGCAGGGAGGGGCCGTCACACTAGGCACTGTGCTTCTGCCTCTGCATTGCTTGCTCTTTGAGGTTTTAGACTGAGCATCTGTAAAGAACTTTTATATTTGATAAAATACATTTCATAATAAAGTGTTGACTGTTTATGTTGACACTGGGGATTCATAGAGAAACCGCATATGGCCAGTGCACAACTCTTCTTAGCTCTTGATGACCAAAATGTAAATGTAACATGTCCTGATAAGCGCAAACACGATCATGTTGCAGAGGTTCACAACATGGGTCAAGAAAACTTGTCTGAAAGGCAATTTACGATACATTACTCTACTCTAAAACTAATTGGACCACAAGTCTCTCAGACATCTTTGCAGTGCTAAAATAAGTCAGGGTTCATCCTGTGAAAGAGGCAATTAATTCAGACACGATTAGACTAACACTGTGGATTCAACAGTCTGAGTGAATAGAAGGAATTGAAATACATCAGTATTTGGTAAGACTACTAGAGATATGGGGGTAGCAGGGGAATGTTTCCCACAGATTTCCTACAATTGAGTCAAATGTAGGTCATCTGTCCCTGACCATAACGTAGTAGAGGATAGGAAAGAATGGACACCCTGGAATTCTAAGGGTGTACATTAAGTGTACTCTAAAGTAGGTTGGGACATCAAAAAACAGTACATTGATTTTGAGAGAGTCAACTTCAGCATTGTAAGTAGGAGCATTGTTCTGCAAATGACACCCTCTATAAACCAAAGAGCCATTAAAATGAAAGCTCTCCCCAGGAGATCTGTGAATCGCTCCCCAGTGTAAGAAATTGTATTAGATATTGGTAACTTGTTTTAACAACTTCTCAACATTAGCTATAGTTGACACAACATACACACCCCCTCTTTCTCTTGGACATATGCTGGACTCATTAGACATATACACGATACCCACAACTCCCCTCCCCCATGACAATCACACAGACACACACAACTCATGCTTGGAGCTCAGGACAAAGAACTATCTCAGGAACCAATGGAACGTGGACACCAGGCCTGTTCAGGACTACCCAAGACCCAGATCGACCAATCGGAAGGCCAGACTCGCAGATCTACCTACTTTGCTTGTTGTCTATATAATACTGTACGATTCTTGAAACTATCTCTTTCCGGACGATTTCATACAAATCAGACAGAAAGAGCCGTGCCGCACGCTTTGCCTAATATCTTTACACTTGAATAAATCTGCCTTATTATACAATTATCCACCTCGTCCTATTGTCTCCTCTTGTTCTCCTGTCAACAGTAAACGTTTTACTAACACCAGCCCTCTCAAAGATACCACCTGTAATGAAAAACATTTCATTTCCAAATGGGAATCCACAAACAAGGGGACTGAACTGGCCCTCTGGCTAAATGGGTTTATTCTCCTATATTGTTAGACTGATAAAATAGCAATTGCTTGGCTAGAGTCCCTTTAGAGGCCAGGCAAGGCAATATGACTTATTTTGTAGTTACAGCGAGAGTCAAAAGCCCACTCGACATGCCTGTTATGTGTTATATTAAATCAAATGAAATGCTATTCGTCACATGCTTTGTAAACAACAAGTGTAGACTAACAGTGAAATGCTTCCTACAGTGCAGAGCACGACATGTGGCACGACAACACCCCTTCCCTACAATGCAGAGTAAAAAAAAATAGAGAAATAATAGGAAAGTAATAACACATAATAATATAAGTAATAATAAATACACAACGAGTAACGATAACTTGGTTATATACATGGGGTAGCAGAAGCGAGTCGATGTGCAGTGGCACGGGGCAATTGAGGTAGATATGTACATCTTACTAGGAATAAAGTGACTAGGCGACAGAATAGATAATAAACAGTAGCAGCAGCATATGTGATGAGTTAAATAAAGTTAAATCAAAACAGGTCAATGATAGTAGCTATTGGGTAGCTATTTGGTTAACTATTTAACTAACTATTTAGCAGTCTTATGGCTTGGGGGTAGAATCTGTTCAGGGTCCTGTTGGTTCCAGACTTGGCATATCAATACCGCTTGACATGCGGTAGCAGAGAGAACAGTCTAGGACTTGGGTGACTGGACTCTTTGAAAACATTTTGGGCCTTTCACTGACACCGCCTGGTATAGAAGTCCTGGATGGCAGGGAGCTCAGCCCCAGTGATGTACTGGGCCGTACCCACTACCCTCTGTAGGTCCTTGCAGTTGGATGCCAAGCAGTTGCCATACCAAGTGGTGATGCAGCCAGTCAAGATGCTCTCAATGGTGCAGCTGTAGAGGATTTGAGGGCCCATGCCAAATCTTTTCAGCCTCCTGAGGTGGAAGAGCTGTTGTCGTGCCCCATGACTGTGTTGGTGTGTGTGGACCATGATATATCCTTAGTGATGTAGACACAGAGGAACTTGAAGCTCTCGACCCACTTTACTACAGCCCCTTTGATGTGAATGGGGGGGCGCGCTCGGTCCTCCATTTCCTGTAGTCCACGATCAGCTCCTTTGTCTTGCCGAGGGAGAGGTTGAAGTCCTGGCACCACACTGCCAGGTCTCTGACCTCCCTATAGGCTGTCTCATCATTGTCGGTGATCAGGCCTGTCGTCAGCAAACTTAATGATGGTGTTGGAGTGATGCGCGGCAACGTAGTCGTGGGTGAACAGAGGAGGGGACTAAGCATGCACCGCTGAGGGGCGCCTGTGTTGAGGGTTAGAGTGGCGGATGTGTTGTTGCCTACCCTCACCACCTGGGGGCGGCCTGTCAGGAAGTCCAGGATCCAGTTGCAGAGGGAATATTTCAGTCCCAGGGTCCTTAGCTATGTGATGAGCTTGATGGGAGAGGGCAGTGTGGAGTGCAATAGAGGAGTGCAATGGAGATTGCATCATCTGTGGATCTGCTGGAATGGTATGCGGATTTGAGTGGGTCCAGGGTGGGTCCAGGGATGATGGTGTTGATGTGAGCCATGACCAGCCTTTCAAAGCATTTCATGGCAACAGATGTGAGTGCTATAGGGCGATGTAATCACGCTCTCCGTAGCCGATGCGAGTAAGACCTTTAAGATGGTAATCTGGCCCTGTGGCCTTGTGAATGTTAACCTGTTTAAAGGTCTTACTCACATCGGCTACGGAGAGCGTGATTACACAGTCGTCCAGATCATCTGCTGCTCTCATGCATGGGTCAGTGTTGCTTGCCTCGAAACAAGCGTAGAAGGCATTTAGTTCATCTGGTAGGCCCCGTCACTGGGCAGTTCGCGGATGGGTTTGCTTTGGTAATCCGTGATAGTTTGCAAGCCCTGCTACATCCAACGGGCTTCCTCATATTGTATTTGGAAGATCTAAGCCGGCTATTCCCAACCTCGGGTATGCGCAATGCCGCCGGAGGTACGCCAAATAAAAATGTGATTCACATATTCAAATAATCCGTTTAGATTTTCCAATGGGGCTATACATTTTGGGTGTATATTTTTTTTCACCTCGTTTCACTGCCAAAAATAAAATTAAACCATCTAGTGTTCAGCAAAATAACAACACAATGTCAATTATAGGTAGCCTAGTCAAATAATGAACATCCTATCACATTAATCGTTACTCTCTCGCGGGAAACGTTCACTCTTGCGCAGATATTTAGAAACGAAACATGCCAATTTGAAAAATAAGCCACGGCAGTTTTTGGAGCGAGAATTAAGATGACTTTCGAGTAGTAAGACCTGTATAAAAGCAACAGGTACCATGAATAAGAAGGGGCTAGAAGCGTCTTATATGGTGAGCTACCGAGTGGCTAGGACAGGCGAGAATGGGGATAACTTAATTATTCCTGCTGCCGTTGATATGGCTGGGATATGGCTGGGATAATGCTGGGGGAAAAGGCCAAAAAACTATACAGACAATGCCTTCATCAAACAACACTGTTTCACGACACATCAGTGACATGGCAGGAGATGTTTTGAAACAATTACTGCTTTGCATACAAGCCAGTGAATTCAATGCGTTACAGCTGGATGAGTCAACAGACGTGGCGGGCCTGGCATAGCTCCTGGTATATGTCCGTTACGTTTAAGGGGGGGGGTCAATTAATGAAGACATCCTCTTCTGCAAACCACTGGAAACCGGGACAACAGGAGAGGATATTTTTAAAGTACTGGACAGCTTTGTGACATCAAATGGACTTTGGTGGTCAAGATGTGTTGGTATCTGTACTGATGGCGCAAAAGCCATGATAGGGAGACATTGTGGAGTGATAACGCGCGTGCAAGCAGTTGCTCCCAACGCCACTTGGGTACACTGCAGCATCCAGAGAGGCTCTTGCTGCCAAGGGAATGCCTGACAGTTTGAAAGACGTTTTGGACACTACAGTGAAAATGGTTTACTTTGTTAAAGCAAGGCCCCTGAACTCTTGTGTATTTTCTGCATTATGCAATGATATGGGCATTGAACGTGTAACGCTTTTACAACATACAGAAGTGCGCTGGTTATCAACGGGCAAAGTATTGACACGTTTTGTTTTTAGTTGAGAGACGAGCTTAAAGTTTTCTTTTACTGACCATAATTTTCACTTGTCTGACCGCTTGCATGATGACGAGTTTCTCACACGACTGGCCTATCTTGGTGATGTTTTTTCTCGCCTGAATGATCTGAATCTAGCATTACAGGGACTCTCCACAACTATATTCAATGTGCAGGACAAAATTGAGGCTATGATTAAGAAGTTGGAGCTCTTCTCTGTCTGCATTAACAAGGACAACGCACAGGTCTTTCCATCATTGTATGATTCTTTTGTGTGCAAATGAACTCAAGCTTACGGACAATGTCAAATGTGATATAGCGAAGCACCTGAGTGAGTTGGATGCGCAATTACGCAGGTACTTTTCCGAAACAGACGACTCAAACAACTTGATTCATTATCCCTTTCATGCCCTGCCTCCAGTCCACGTATCGATATCAGAACAAGAGAGCCTCATCGAAATTGCAACAAGCGGTTCTGTGAAAATTGTATTTAATCAGAAGCCACTGACAGATTTCTGGATTGGGCTGCGCTCAGAGTATCCTGCCTTGGCAAATCCAACTGTTAAAACACTGATGCCCTTTGCAACCACGTACCTATGTGAGAGTGGATTTTCGGCATGAAAATTCAATACAGGCACAGACTGTGTGTGGAAAATTATTTAAGACTGAGACTCTCTCCAATACAACTCAACATTGCAGAGTTATGGGCATCCTTTAAAGCATACCCTTCTCATTAACCTGTGTGGAGTTATTCACCATTTTTTATGAACAAATAAGGTTTTATATGTAAGATGGCTAAATAAAGAGCAAAATGATTGATTATTATTATTTTATTATTTGTGCCCTGGTCCTATAAGAGCTCTTTGTCACTTCCCACAAGCCGGGTTGTGATAAAAACTCACTAATTCTTATGTTTAATAAATGTATTGTATAGTGTGTGTGTGTGTGTGTGTGTGTGTGTGTGTGTGTGTGTGTGTGTGTGTGTGTGTGTGTGTGTGTGTGTGTGTGTGTGTGTGTGTGTGTGTGTGTGTGTGTGTGTGTGTGTGTGTGTGTGTGTGTGTGTGTGGCAGGCTTACAATTATGGCAAAAAACAACATTTGAGAGTGTGCTGACCCTGGTGCTAGAGGGGGTACGCAGCTGGAGGTTGAATGTTTGAACGGGTACAGCACTATAAAAGTTTGTCAACCACTGATCTAAGCCATCTGCTAATTGGTTTTGGAGACTGATCTCTCTGGGTCCACAGGGGTAAACAGTCAAGGCTGTGTAATTTGTCAGTTGGTGGTTATTCTTTGGGGAGGAAGTGGACTTCCATTTGCTGATCATAACAGCAGTTACATTCTATTGTAAAGCCTACAAACATCAGTATGTTGCAGACCTGCAAAAATGATCTCTCTAGACTCAAATGTCAATAGCCTAAATCTACATAACTTTGCAAAGCAGAGTGTTCTACTGCTCCCTCTTATAATTGTTCTAACATCTGCAACTACTAAAAACCACTAGTATGTCTCAACCTGGAGCAGGATAAAAGACTTGTAGAAAAAAAACGGTGATGTCTGTGAGAGTCACAGTACTTTGATGTCATTCTTAGATAATGAAATACTGCCCCCGCTTGGTTTAACAGGGGAACAGGTTTTAGTTTTCCATCATTGAAGGTCAAACGAGTCATGCTGTACATGATAAAGACACAGCAGTTTTATTTTGTATGCTAATCACAAGGGAGATGTGCTGAGGCAGATAGTTATTGATGATCTTACACTATTAGCACCAACAGTAGTCTCTGGGCGCAGTTTTTCAAAAATGATCAATCTGGGTTTCATCTACCGGATAGGAATAGAATAAATAGAATGGGTCCCAATTCAGAATGAATAGAATGAGTCCCAATTCAAGTAAATTATTTGTATAATAGGAGTCCACATTCAAGTAAATGATTTGTATAATGGGAGTCCCCATTCAAGTAAATTATTTGTATAATGGGAGTCCCCATTCAAGTAAATTATTTGTATAATGGGAGGCCCCATTCAAGTAAATTATTTGTATAATGGGAGACCCCATTCAAGTAAATTATTTGTATAATGGGAGTCCACATTCAAGTAAATTATTTGTTTAATGGGGGTCCCCATTCAAGTAAATTATTTGTACATTCTATTCATTCTATTTCTATGCATGTGCTCCTGTTCGATGGCCGTAATCAAGATAGATATTTTTTTGCAAAACTCGGCCCTGGGGATTAATCCCTTTCCGCTCTAAAATAAAAAACACACATATAATGTTGTGAACACTAGGATCTGTTCTAGATTGGAACAGTAGATGAAGTGTAGCCGACAATGAATTGAGGTCAGGTTTTTCTGTTTCCTTTGATCATTCTTGTTTTGTTCCTATGCAGCAGCTTCTCACAGTGATGCTTTCTTTTCATAGAACATGACAGTGCGTGTGTGTGTGTGTGTGTGTGTGTGTGTGTGTGTGTGTGTGTGTGTGTGTGTGTGTGTGTGTGTGTGTGTGTGTGTGTGTGTGTGTGTGTGTGTGTGTGTGTGTGTGTGTGTGTGTGTGACAGAATGGTTTGAACATCTAGTTAACAACATCCAAATATACCATTTCTATCCTGTTTTCAGACTTTCTTTGAGGTGAACTATTTTCACGTGGCACCAATTTACAGTATGTATTCTAGACTGCTGGTTTTTCTTTAGCTCCTCAATCCTCTGAAACGTTATAATTGAATGGAAGTCACAGTAATCTAGAAAGTTAAACTTGATCTTATTCTAGCTAATTTAACTATATATATATATATATATATATATATATATATATATATATATATATATATATATATATATATATATATATATATATACAGTACCAGTCAAAAGTTTGGACATTCCAGGGGTTTTCTTTATTTTTACTATTTTCTACATTGTAGAATAATAGTGAAGACATCAAAACTATGAAATCATGTAGTAACAAAAAAAGTGTTATACAAATCAAAATATATTTTATATTTGAGATTCTTCAAAGTAGCCATCCTTTGCCTTGATGACAGCTTTGCACACTCTTGGCATTCTCTCATTCAGCTTCATGAGGTAGTCACCTGGAATGCATTTCAATTAACAGGTGTGCCTTGTTATAAGCTAATTTGTGGAATTTCTTTCCTTCCTAATGCGTTTGAGCCAATCAGTTGTGTTGTGACAAGGTAGGGGTGGTATACAGAAGATAACCCTATTTGGTAAAAGACCATATTATGGCAAGAACAACTCCAATAAGCAAAGAGAAATGACAGTCCATCACTACTTTAAGACATGAAGGTCAGTCAGTCCAGAACATTTCAAGAACTTTGAAAGTTTCTTCAAATGCAGTCGCAAAAACCATCAAGTGTTATGATGAAAATGGCTTTCAAGTTGACCACCACAGGAAAGGAAGACCCAGAGGGAAGACCCAGAGTTACATCTGCTGCAGAGGATAAGTTCATTAGAGTTAACAGGACCTTAGATTGCAGCCCAAATAAATGCTTCACAGAGTTCACGTAACAGACACATCTCAACATCAACTGTTCAGAGGAGACTGCGTGAATCAGGCCTTGCTCGTCGAGTTTCTGTAAAGAAACCTCTAATAAAGGGCACCAATAAGAAGAAGAGACTTGCTTGGGCCAAGTAACACGAGCAATGGACATTAGACTGGTGGAAATCTGTCCTTTGGCCTGATTTGAGATTTTTTGTTCCAACCGCCGTGTTTTTGTGAGATGCAGAGTAGGTGAATGCATGATCTCCTCATGTGTGGTTCCCACCGTGAAGCATGGAGGAGGAGGTGTGATGGTGTGGGGGTGCTTTGCTGGTGACACCGTCTGTGATGTATTTAGAAATCAAGGCACACTTAACCAGCATGGCTACCACAGAATTCTGCAGCGATACGCCATCCCATCTGGTTTGCAGTTAGTGGGACTATCATTTATTTTTTAACAGGACAATGACCCAAAACACACATCCAGGCTGTGTAAGGGCTATTTGACCAAGGCGAGTGATGGAGTGCTGCCTCCACAATCACCCGACCTCAACCCAATTGAGATGGTTTGGGATGAGTTGGACCGCAGAGTGAAGGAAAAGCAGCCAGCAAGTGCTCAGTGTAACGGCTGTCGTCGGTGGAAGAAGGTGAGGACCAAGGTGCAGCGTGGTAAGTGTTCATGATGTTTAATAATCATCAAAACAGAACACTGAATAACAAAATAACAAAGAAACAACCGAAAACAGTTCTGTCTGGTGCAGACACACAAAGACTGAAAATAACCACCCACAAAACACACTAGAAAACAGGCTACCTAAATATGGTTCTCAATCAGGGACAACGATTGACAGCTGCCTCTGATTGAGAACCATATCAGGCCAAACACAGAAATAGAAAATCATAGAAAAACGAACATAGACAACCCACCCAACTCATGCCCTGACCACACTAAAACAAAGAAATAACAAAACAACTAGGGTCAGAACGTGACACTCAGCATATGTGGGAACTCCTTCAAGACTGTTGGAAAAGTGTTCCTCGTGAAGCTGGTTGAGAGAATGCCAATAGTGTGCAAAGCTGTCATCAAGGAAAAGGGTGGCTAATTTGAAGAATCTAAAATATATTTAGATTTGTTTAACACTTTTTTGGTTACTACATGATTCGATATGTGTTTTTCCTAGTTTTGATGTCTGCACAATTATTCTACAATGTAGAAAATAGTAAAAATAAAGAAAAATCCTTGAACGGGTGAGTGTGTCCAAACTTTTGACTGGTACTGTATATATATATATATAAACCGTTTACTGTTTACTCTACGAACCAAACGGAACCAAACGGGGAGGGACCTACCTGAATTTGCCCAATAGAAACTATCTTTTTTGTTGGAAAACGTTTTACATTTGGAGTAAGTGGTTTCTGTTGCATAACGTTTTGCAACAGACAAAACGTTTTAAAACGGAACCCGACTAATGAATAAACCCCAGCCGTCTGCTCTAATGGCACTGCAGCACTTTGCAGGCTCCTGTGAGTTTGGCTTAATCACTTGTAAGACTTGATTGAGTGTGTGTTAATAAACATTATTCTGTCTCTCTCCTCGCCAGTGATTAGTGGTTTATGTGCTCTGCTCTCCCGTCCCCAGGCTGAAGACGCAGTCCTGAAGATTGATGGAGGGCCATGCTATTCAAACAGCAGGCGTTGCTGAGACAGAAGCTCTTCTTGTTGGGCAGCCTTGCTATCGGGAGTCTCCTCTATCTAGTGGCCAGGGTTGGGAGCTTGGATAGGTACGTCGTTTGCTGAAAGCAATGCCTGTTGAATGTCAAGTATTGAATGATTTTAGTTTATATAAATAATCGAATATTTTTTTCAAATATCAAAATCTTGATCATATATGATTAGATTATGATAAGACTTCATAGTATTTAACAATGTGTTTAAAGATAATTCTAAAGTGCTCTAAAGTTTACTGATGAAATTATTATATATAACTAAATGTCTCCTCCAGGCTGCAGCCTATTTGCCCCATAGAGAGCAGACTGGGCCCTCCTCACCTGCCGGAGCAGATCCCTCTCCGGACCCTGCAGTATAAGCGTGGTCTGCTCCACGAGATCCGCAAGGGCAATGCCACCAAAGAGCAGATCCGCCTGCACAACCTGGTACAGCAACTGCCCCGGGCCATCATCATCGGGGTGCGCAAGGGGGGCACGCGCGCCCTGCTGGAGATGCTCAACCTGCACCCGGCGGTGGTCAAGGCCTCGCAGGAGATCCACTTCTTTGACAACGAACAGAACTACGCCCGGGGCATCGACTGGTACCGGGAGAAGATGCCCTTCTCCTTCCTCCACCAGATCACCATTGAGAAGAGCCCCGCCTACTTCATCACAGAAGAGGTCCCCGAACGCATCTTCAAGATGAACTCCTCCATCAAGCTGTTGATTATTGTGCGTGAGCCCACCACCAGAGCTGTGTCCGACTACACACAGGTGCTGGAGGGCAAGGAGCGCAAGAACAAGACCTACCACAAGTTTGAGAAGCTGGCCATCGACGGCAACACGTGTGATGTGAACACAAAGTATAAGGCAGTACGGACCAGCATTTACACCAAGCACTTGGAGCGCTGGCTGAAGTACTTCCCCGTGGAACATTTTCACATTGTGGACGGTGACCGTCTGATCACAGACCCGCTGCCTGAGCTGCAGCTCGTCGAACGCTTCCTCAACCTCCCCTCCAGGATCAGCCGGTATAACCTGTATTTCAATGCCACCAGGGGATTCTACTGCCTGCGATTTAACAATGTCTTCAACAAGTGCCTGGCAGGCAGCAAGGGGCGCATCCACCCTGAGGTGGACCCCTCAGTGGTGGCCAAACTAAGGAAGTTCTTCCACCCCTTCAATCAGAAGTTTTATCAGATTACTGGGAGGACGTTCAACTGGCCCTGAGAAACTAAGGGAAGGTCTAGGCCTAGCCTATATGAACTTCTTAACTGAAGTTGTTCTGTTGGCATTTTCAAGATGTCAACCACAACAATATTAAAGGATATTAAAAGCACTTTGATTGATTTTAATACGTAGAGGAGAGTGGGGTAAGTTGAGCCGAAGGGTAGTTGAGCTACTCCTTGTTTCTAGGAAACCATACACAAAATGTACCATGTGACCAAATATTAAGGAAGAGGTCGTCATTTCATGGAGTCTGTGAAAGAAAAAAACACATGGAAAAAGTGGTAAGCAAGTTAGGGCAAATGAATGTATTGTGTTCTAGGTTTCATGCAGCTTGTATCTAAACCAAGGTGGATTGTTTTGTATATCAGTTGGGGTCTCTATAAGCTACAATATGAGGTCCTAAACCCAGCATGAAAACGCATCCTTGTAGCTGTGTGGGCTAATATAGTAAACATGTTTGCCTTGGGGTAAGTTGAGCCAATGGCCACCATACCCCATACAGATTATGATTACATTTAGTCAGTTTTATGCATAATATGCATAGTATTTTTGCAATGTGTCATGCATATGAACTCAATATACTGCATTTGTATTGTTATAGAGCAGACCTAATCATTCCCTGTGTATACAAATGTAAAACATGCAGGGATCTAGCCCCCCTTTAGGTTCTTCAGAGAGCAGCCAAGGAAGTGAGAGAAGGGAAGAAGTCCATTCCAGAAGCACCAAGGGATGAACAAATGTACTGAATGACACTGAAGAGGTACATTGACAAAAATGAAAACAAACATGTACCTGTGTGAAAGAGAGGCTGTGATAGAGTAGCAGAGACACACAAGGTCGTATCTGATGACATGGAGTCTGAGCTTGCTAAACATATAAAGAATATTGCGGACCAGCTTCATGGGCTTTAGTAGCCTCAAATGCAGAGAACTTGCCTACGAATTGGCACATCTAAACAATATCACTGTCCCAGACAACTTGTCAAGAAATGCAAGGGTAAGTCATATTTAACAGATCCATCTATATCTGAATATAGGCATACATTTAAAATTTACAGTACAATATACCTCACCCCCATTCCATGAATTAAACTTTGACCAACCAGCACCATCACCCACTGTCACAGGGCACCTACACCGACTTATCCCAAGGTGGCTCAACTTACTTTATCCCTATGCTCAATTTACTCTGGGATAAGTTGTGCAAAGAGACCAATTTTTTTTGACAAATTATGTTTTTAAAACTGTTATGTTTACATGAATTATGATTATTTCCAGGGATACACGACATCCTGAAATATATGTAGATATCTTTGTTACAAAGAATACCATATTACTGTAGTGAGGCTGAATGTAAAAAATGGCTCAACATACCCCACTCTCCTCTGTGAGAATGACAATGTGACCAAAATCTGTAATGGAATCAATGTATGTTTGTTTCTTCATATGTAAGGTGGCATAAGAGGAAAAAGGGTTTGTGAGTTGTGTGATTACAAAACAATTCAGGTTAATGCACCTGATCTTTCTTCATAATAATTCACCTGTCTGACACTTGTGCCCGTTATAAACTCGGCATTTTGCCATCATCTCAGCCAATATTGAATGAAGGGTATACTACAATGAGTGATAGACATGAGATTATGTTAAGTGAACACGTGGATTATAAAAGAAGACTTGTCAGTCAACAACACATACATTTAACATATTTAAAGGCTATATCATGAAGCTATATATGTGTCAATGTTTCATATAAAAACAACCTTGACAAAGACGTAGGCTTACGTGGTCTTGCAGTTCTAAGTGTGATAGTCTTGTATTTATTACAGTCCTCTCATTTTGGTTTTGGTTTTCTCCTGCATGTGTATTGAACATACAATTGACAAAGCATTGGCTCTCTAATGTAGTTTTGTGTTATTTAATTTATTCCAGTATCATTCTTTAAACATGTGCTACCTTTATTTGTTTCTCTGTTGTTTTTAGGTAGTTTTATTTTTCTCAAACTACCATGACGTACTTGTATCCGTAATATATCCCAGAAATCTGTAGAAGGATAGGAGATTCTCATGAGGGAATGGGAACATAGATTTCTCATAAAATTCTGACTCCGATGATGTCCTCATACGCCAAGCATTTAAATGTTGAATAAGGGATTTAAGTGGTAACTTTGTTCTCATTATTTTTTTCCAGTATTAATGACATGTTTGTCATTCCCCTTGGTGAAAAGCCACAGTAAAAAAGTAATTTTTTAGTTACTGTCAAACCATCTCATGCTTATTCTACTACAATTAACATATTTGTCTTATGTGCAAATAGCCATCCTGTATCATAAGTGTGTCGTTCTGTAACAAAAAATGATTGAATTAAAATGACATTTAAACACGTGTCAGCTGAGTCATTCATTATTTCTGTTTTGTCTCGTAGTCTATTGTGTGGTTCAAAGATTGAGACTCTTCCTTGATGCTTTCATTAACCTATTTAATCCCATTGGTCTCAATAGTGACCGTAAAAAACATTTTCAGTTATAAGGCTCTAAAAATGTTACTGAATGATCTATCAATGCATTTCCAGCAAATATTGAACTAATAAAGGGTCTCAATGAAAGATGTGCAGTGTCACATGTTTAGTGTAAATTGTCACATGACCAGAGCTGTTTACTTCCTGGTTGCACCACAAGAAGAGGATGGCTGCATCAAAGCTCCCAAACAAAAGGTTAGTAAAGTATGTTAACATAAAGTTAGGACAAAGATTTTTGGTACACATCATCTTTAAGGTGTCTAGTATTGATATATGCATTTGCAATTACTCAACTTTGTTCAGTGTGGTCATAGAATGTGTAAACATGTTGACGGCAACAATAGTGACCGGCGGGATAACACAGTGCGTCTAGGTATACACATAGTTATACACATACATAGTTCTTGTTTTACCTAACTTTCTACTCTGTTCTTTCTTTTAGTTTCACTTTGAGTCAAGTTCTGGATATGTTGGATCTAGGTGATCTAGGCCCAGACAAGGCATGCAACATTGCAGTTATCCCTCAAAATGAGAAAGATGCTGTCCTGAGTGATTGTGATAGCGATGGGTCAGATATGGACTATGGACAGGCCATTTGTGTCACGTTCTTTCAAAATCGAACCCAGAAGCAGACCAGGACAAGGAGAGTAGGAAGAAGGTGAGTATTTATTTACAAGTGAATGTGAATGGGTAGATATATCCAGGTGGCGTAGCGGGCAGCGGTGGTGAGTTGATGGGAGTAAATAGGTGGATCCAATGGGGTAGCAGAATCCTCCGACGACCAGGCGGGAATGGGGTAAATGATCCGGGTGAGTAACTGAAGACAAAACAAACGGAGGTAAGTTTAAGGCAAGCAATACGTAAAAAACAACAAAACAAATTCTATCCAACTTGAGGCTGATACTATGGCAGAACATACTGTTCATGGCTAACGATCCGGCAGGGAATGGATGTCAGGTCCGGGCTTATGAAGAGGAGAGATGATGATCAGGACCAGGTGTGCAGATAGCTGATGGGATACAGGTGCAGGTAATCAGAACTCCCAACTGGCTACATTGCCCGGCAACCAGACAGGGTGCGTCCCAGGACGCCGGAAAAAACACTACAGGACAGAACACAGGCAAAAAACCGACTCAGGAAACGGGATTCGTGACAGTACCCCCCCTCCGACGAACGCCACCGGGCGGACTACCCGGAGCGCCAGGGTGGAGGCGGTAAAAGTCACGAAGCAGGTCATCGTCAAGGATCTGACGCCGAGGAATCCAACTCCTCTCCTCAGGACCATATCCTTCCCAATCCACTAAATACTGGTACCCTCGACCCCGCCGTCTGGAGTCCATGATGCGGCGCACCGTGTAGACAGGACCACCTCCGATCATCCGAGGAGGAGGAGGACGAGGAGGAGGGGGCAACAGAGGACTGAGGAGAACCGGCTTGAGGCAGGAGACATGAAAGGTGGGATGTACTCTTAGTGTAGCAGGCAACTTGAGTCGGACCACAACAGGATTAATGATCCTCTCCACTACAAACGGACCAATGAACTTCGGTGACAGTTTCCTCGACTCAGTCCGTAGAGGAAGATCCCGTGTAGCCAACCAAACCCTATCTCCGACGGTATAAGCGGGGGCAGGAATACGGCGACGATTCGCCTGGATCTGATACCGGTCAGAAACCTTAAGGAGGGCCTTCCTGGCCCGATGCCAGGTGCGGTGGCAACGACGAATGTGGGTCTGGACAGAAGGAACCGAGAGATCCCGCTCCTGAGAAGGAAACAAGGGAGGTTGGTAACCGTACAGGCACTGGAAGGGAGACATCCCAGTGGCAGATGAAGGGAGAGTATTATGAGCATACTCGACCCAGGGTAATTGAGAGGACCAAGAGGTGGGATCAGAGGAAACAAGACAGCGCAGCGTGGACTCCATCTTCTGGTTGGCTCTCTCCGCCTGACCATTAGATTGGGGGTGAAATCCAGATGTGAGACTGACTGTAGCTCCAATGGCCAAACAGAAGGATTTCCAGACAGCAGAGGTAAACTGAGGACCACGGTCAGAAACAATGTCACAGGGCAACCCGTGGACCCTGAACACCTCCCTAACCAGGATCTCGGACGTCTCAGTGGCAGAAGGCAGCTTGGAGAGGGGAACAAAGTGGGCAAACTTGCTGAATCTATCCACAATGGTCAGAATAACCGTGTTACCAACAGAAGAGGGCAACCCCGTGACAAAATCCAGGGCCAGATGCGACCAAGGTCGCCGGGGAATAGGTAGGGGGTGAAGAAGCCCAGAGCTGGCCCGATTGGTACTCTTATTCTGCGCACAAACAGGACAAGCGGCAACAAACCTCCGGGTATCTTCTCCCATGGCAGGCCACCAAAATCGTCTGCGCAGTAGCGCCATAGTCCGAGCAACGCCAGGGTGACAAGCTATCTTGCTGGCGTGGGACCACTGAAGGACAGCAGAACGAACCGACTCAGGCACGAACAACCGACCGGGTGGACCGTTACCGGGCCCGGGCTGTGTCCGAAGGGCTGCCATCACATCCTCCTCAATCCTCCATGTAACGGCTCCCACGACAACGTTCTGGGGAAGAATCGTCTCAGTCTTGGCCCCACTCTCCTCCGTCTTGGAGAACATCCGGGACAGGGCGTCCGCCTTCCCGTTCTTCGACCCAGGTCGGAACGTCAGGGAAAAATTGAAGCGTCCAAAAAACAAAGCCCACCGGGCCTGACGGGAGTTGAGACGTTTAGCCGATTGCACGTAAGCCAGATTCTTGTGGTCAGTCCAGACCACAAACGGTTGCTCCGCTCCCTCCAACCAGTGACGCCACTCCTCCAAGGCAAGCTTCACAGCGAGAAGCTCCCGGTTACCCACATCGTAGTTTCTTTCAGCTGGAGAAAGACGACAAGAGTAGAAGGCGCAGGGATGGAGTTTACCGTCAGTGGAGCTACGCTGGGACAGGATGGCGCCCACCCCCACATCAGACGCATCCACCTCCACAACGAACTGACGGGAAGTGTCAGGTTGAGAGAGAATCGGGGCGTTGGTGAATCGGCTCTTCAAATCTAGAAATGCCCGGTCTGCCTCAGGAGACCAACAGAACTTTCTGGTGCAAGACGTCAGTACAGTTAAAGGGGCGGCCACCCGGCTGTAATCACGGATAAACCTCCGATAAAAATTCGCAAACCCCAGGAATCTCTGGAGCTGCAATCTTGTACCGGGCTGGACCCAATCCCGAACCGCCCGAACCTTCTCTTGGTCCATCTTGATCTCTCCCCTGGATATGATGTACCCGAGGAAGGACGTCGTGTGGGCGTGAAAATCACACTTCTCAGCCTTCACGAACAGACGGTTCTCCAATAACCGCTGCAGGACCTGCTTGACATGCAGAACGTGGCTAGAAAGCTCCTTCGAGAAGATGAGGATATCATCCAGGTAAACGAACACAAAAATACCAATCATATCTCTCAGAACGTCATTCACCATACTTTGGAACACAGCAGGAGCGTTGGTCAGTCCAAACGGCATCACCTGGTACTCAAAATGTCCCATCGGAGTATTGAACCCAGTCAACCACTCGTCCCCCTCTTTGATCCGAACCAAATGATAAGCATTACGTAAATCAAGCTTCGTAAAAACCGTAGCACCCTGTAAGGAATCGAAAGCCGAGCTCATCAAGGGCAGGGGATACTTGTTCTTGACCGTAATATCATTCAAACCCCGATAATCAATACACGGTCGAAGAGAGCCATCCTTCTTGCTCACAAAAAAAAATCCTGCTCCCAGAGGTGATGACGAGGGCCGAATGAGACCTGCAGCTAGAGACTCCTTGATGTAGGTCTCCAAGGCCTCACGTTCAGGTCGAGAGATACTGTATAACCGTCCCTTGGGAAAGGCAGCTCCAGGAAACAGATTAATCGCACAGTCATAAGGTCGGTGGGGAGGAAGGGACAGAGCCTTCTGTTTACTGAATACTTCACCCAACTCGTGATATGTTTCTGGAACCAGGGACAAATCAGGAGGAGCAGAGTCACTGACCTGACTGGAAACAGCAGGAGAACAGGCAGTCCTAAGGCAGTTAGCATGACACTCAATGCTCCAACTAGTTACCTTACCCGTCACCCAATCAAACGAGGGATTGTGTTCCTTCAGCCAGGGGTAACCAAGAACCAGAGGAACATGGGGCGAGGACAGAATGAAGAAGGAGATAAACTCTGAATGATTCCCTGACACCAACATCTTAACCGGTTCAGTCCTCATAGTGATCCGTGCCAGACTACTGCCGTTCAGAGTGGTTGCTTCAATGGCTTCCGGCAATTGCTCCTTGGAAAGCCCCAGCTGTTCCACCAAGTCGGCATCAATAAAGCTGCCATCGGCACCTGAATCGATAAGAGCGTTCATCTCTAAGCTCTGATCCTTATTCATAAGGGGCGCAGGAAAACGGGGTCTGACAGGATCCTTGAGAGATTGAAACTGTCTCGCTAAAATTCCTCCCAAAACTAGCGAGCCGGGCAGTTTAACGGGCGCTGTGGACAAGCGGAGATGTAATGTCCCGAGCTACCACAGTAGAAACAGCTGTTGGTCTCACGTCTACGTTGGCGCTCCTCCTTAGTTAGCCCGTGTCGCCCCACTTGCATTGGTTCAGAATCTGGTGGCAAGACCCCTCCGCTAATCCCGTGTGGGGAATAACGATCAATACGTTCTGGTTCACTTCCTGAACCGAATGGTAACCGAGTTGCTGATTGATTGGATGGGCCCCACTGCTTCTCCCTCCTTCTCTCTCGGACTCTATTATCTACCCGAATAGATAAAGTGACCAAGCTGTCTAGGTCACTAGGCTCTGGATAGGATATCAGCTCGTCCTTGAGTTGCTCCGACAACCCCTGGTAAAAAGCCGCTTGTAGTGACTCCTCATTCCAACCACTCTCCACAGCCAATGTCCTGAACTCGATCATAAAGTCTGCCACACTGCGAGCTCCTTGGCGAAGAGTGAACAAACGTTTAGCTGCGTCCTTACCTCGGACTGGATGGTCAAAAAGCTTTCTCATCTCTCCCGTGAACTCCAGGTATGAAGCCATGCAGGTCCCCTGTCGTTCCCAAACGGCTGAAGCCCATTCCAGAGCTCTTCCACGCAGCAGTTCAATAACAAAGGCTATCCTAGCCTTGTCAGTGGCGTAAGAATGGGGCTGCAGATCAAACACTAACCCACACTGCATAAGAAACGAACGGCATCTTCCCAAATCCCCTTCATATTTATCAGGCGTCGGTACCTTGGGTTCACGGAAGGAAACCGCTCCAGACACGGCAGGTGAGATGGGTGAAACAGGTGGTGAATGAATCGCCGGCAAACTGAGCTGATCCTGGATTTGTGTCAAGCTAGCAGATAAGTTCTGGATTGAACCCGCTATCTCCTGTAGCGTCATCTTGTGTTGTCCCAATGTCTTCCCCTGCTGGGTAATGGCATGGCAAACGGAGTCCAGGTCCGCTGGGTTCATCCTTGGCCGGATCGTTCTGTCACGTTCTTTCAAAATCGAACCCAGAAGCAGACCAGGACAAGGAGAGTAGGAAGAAGGTGAGTATTTATTTACAAGTGAATGTGAATGGGTAGATATATCCAGGTGGCGTAGCGGGCAGCGGTGGTGAGTTGATGGGAGTAAATAGGTGGATCCAATGGGGTAGCAGAATCCTCCGACGACCAGGCGGGAATGGGGTAAATGATCCGGGTGAGTAACTGAAGACAAAACAAACGGAGGTAAGTTTAAGGCAAGCAATACGTAAAAAACAACAAAACAAATTCTATCCAACTTGAGGCTGATACTATGGCACAACATACTGTTCATGGCTAACGATCCGGCAGGGAATGGATGTCAGGTCCGGGCTTATGAAGAGGAGAGATGATGATCAGGACCAGGTGTGCAGATAGCTGATGGGATACAGGTGCGGGTAATCAGAACTCCCAACTGGCTACATTGCCCGGCAACCAGACAGGGTGCGTTCCAGGACGCCGGAAAAAACACTCCAGGACAGAACACAGGCAAAAAACCGACTCAGGAAACGGGATTCGTGACAATTTGCCAGCCAGGCTGTTGAATGCATATGCTGAACCTATGCAAACAGATCATGACAGGAACAACGTTATCAGTGATGATGACCTACCCCTACCCCTCTAGAAACTCCTGGTACCTTCATTAATTGCACATATCTCAGCAAATACATAATTCCACATATAGTATCTTATTATTAGAGGGTGTCACGAGAATTTTTAATCCCAATGATAATAACTGACAATTATTTAAACTTTGACCAATCCCCGAGGTTTGTAAGACCCTGGATTTAATAATAATTAGGTAAAGACTTCTGCAAAAGGTTGGTTTCTTTATTCACAAGAACGTTCTGAAGTCCATAATACCAAGACATGTAATTTTATAACTCTCCCCCCCTACCTACTTACACGCACATACCGACACACAAAATAGTAGGGGGATTACACACACATACAGAAACACAAACAGTAGGTGGGATGTGTCTTTCCCCACAGTTCTCATTCCTGTTTTTAACCAGGGCAGGGTGACCGGAAACATGACCGAATACAAAGTGTAGCTATTCCCTCCGCAAGGCAATCAAACAAGCTAAGCGTCAGTATAGAGACAAAGTAGAGTCGCAATTCAACGGCTCAGACACAAGAGGTATGTGGCAGGGTCTACAGTCAATCACGGATTACAAAAAGAAAACCAGCCCTGTCGCGGATCAGGATGTCTTGCTCCCAGACATACTAAACAACTTCTTTGCTCGCTTTGAGGACAGTGCCACTGATACAGTGCCACTGATACAGTGCCACTGATACAGTGCCACTGATACGGCCCGCTACCAAAACCTGCGAACTCTCCTTCACTGCAGCCGACGTGAGTAAAACATTTAAACGTGTTAACCCTCGTAAGGCTGCAGGTCCAGACGGCATCCCCAGCCGCGTCCTCAGAGCATGCGCAGACCAGCTGGCTGGTGTGTTTACAGACATATTCAATCAGTCCTTATCCCAGTCTGCTGTTCCCACATGCTTCAAGAGGGCCACCATTGTTGCTGTTCCCAAGAAAGCTAAGGTAACTGAGCTAAACGACTACCGTCCCGTAGCACTCACTTCCGCCATCATGAAGTGCTTTGAGAGACTAGTCAAGGACCATATCACCTCCACCCTACCCTACCTGACACCCTAGATCCACTCCAATTTGCTTACCGCCCCAATAGGTCCACAGACAACGCAATCGCAACCACACTGCACACTGCCCTAACCCATCTGGACAAGAGGAATACCTATGTGAGAATGCTGTTCATCGACTACAGCTCAGCATTTAACACCATAGTACCCTCCAAACTCGTCATCAAGCTTGAGACCCTGGGTCTCGACCCCGCCCTGTGCAACTGGGTACTGGACTTCCTGACGGGCCCCCCCCAAGGTGGTGAGGGTAGGTAACAACATCTCCACCCCGCTGATCCTCAACACTGGGGCCCCACAAGGGTGCGTTCTGAGCCCTCTCCTGTACTCCATGTTCACCCACGACTGCGTGGCCATGCACGCCTTCAACTTAATCATCAAGTTTGCAGACGACACTACAGTGGTAGGCTTGATTACCAACAACGACGAGACGGCCTACAGGGAGGAGGTGAGGGCCCTCAAAGTGTGGTGTCAGGAAAATAACCTCACACTCAACGTCAACAAAACAAAGGAGATGATCGTGGACTTCAGGAAACAGCAGAGGGAGCACCCCCCTATCCACATCGACGGGACAGTAGTGGAGAGGGTAGAAAGGTTTAAGTTCCTCGGCGTACACATCACGGACAAACTGAATTGGTCCACCCACACAGACAGCATGGTGAAGCAGGCGCAGCAGCGCCTCTTCAACCTCAGGAGGCTGAAGAAATTTGGCTTGTCACCAAAAGCACTCACGAACTTTTACAGATGCACAATCGAGAGCATCCTGTTGGGTTGTATCACCGCCTGGTACGGCAACTGCTCCACCCACAACCGTAAGGCTCTCCAGAGGGTAGTGAGTTCTGCACAACGCATCACCGGGGGAAAACTACCTGCCCTCCAGGACACCTACACCACCCAATGTCACAGGAAGGCCATAAAGATCATCAAGGACAACAACCACCCGAGCCACTGCCTGTTCACCCTGCTATCATCCAGAAGGCGAGGTCAGTACAGGTGCATCAAAGCAGGGACCGAGAGACTGAAAAACAGCTTCTATCTCAAGGCCATCAGACTGTTAAACAGCCACCACTAACATTGAGTGGCTGCTGCCATAAATGTAAAAAATGTATCACTAGCCACTTTAAACAATGCCACTTAATATAATGCTTACATACCCTACAATACGCATCTCATATGTATATACTGTACTCTATACCACCTACTGCATCTTACCATCTTTATGTAATACATGTATCACTAGCCACTTTAAACAATGCCACTTAATATAATGTTTACATACCCTACAATACGCATCTCATATGTATATACTGTACTCGATACCATCTACTGCATCTTACCTATGCCGTTCTGTACCATCACTCATTCATATATCTTTATGTATATATTCTTCATCCCTTTACACTTGTGTGTATAAGGTAGCTGTTGTGAAATTGTTAGGTTAGATTACTCGTTGGTTATTACTGCATTGTCGGAACTAGAAGCACAAGCATTTCGCTACACTCGCATTAACATCTGCTAACCATGTGTATGTGACAAATACAATTCGATTTGATTTGTTTATCACTACCAAGCTGGCAGTTCCATCCTCCCGAGATTAGAGGGACCTTGACAGGACTCCCTTTCCTGTCGTTAGTTTCCCAGAGTTCTAACCAAGTCAGGTCATGCATAGTCTAACGGTTCTCGTGGGCTGAAGGAAGAGTGGACCAAGGTGTAGCGTTTAAAGTGTTCATGATTTAATCCAAAAACCGAAATCGAACAAAAACAACAAACAGGAGAACGAAAGCGAAACAGAAAACAAAACAGAAAACAACTACCCACAAAACACAGGTGGGAAAAGGCTACCTAAGTATGGTTCTCAATCAGAGACAACGATAGACAGCTGCCTCTGATTGAGAACCACACCCGGCCAAACACATAGAAACAGAAAACATAGAACAAAAACATAGAATGCCCACCCCAACTCACGCCCTGACCAAACCAAAATAGAGACATAAAAAGGATCTCTAAGGTCAGGGTGTGACAGTACCCCCCCCCCCCCTCAAAGGTGCGGACTCCGGCCGCAAAACCTAAACCTATAGGGGAGGGTCTGGGTGGGCATCTATCCGCGGTGGCGGCTCTGGTGCGGGATGTGGACCCCGCTCCAGCTTAAGCTTGGCCCACAGAGCTTGGCGCCTCTGGAGCGGGGACCCTCGCCGCCGACCCCGGACTGGGGACCCTCGCAGCGGGCCCCGGACAGGAGGGCGACGCTGGCGGCTCCGGACAGGAGGGCGACTCTGGCGGCTCCGGACAGGAGGGCGACTCTGGCGGCTCCGGACAGGAGGGAGACTCTGGCGGCTCCGGACAGGAGGGAGACTCTGGCGGCTCCGGACAGGTTGCAGGCACAGGACTCACCAGGCTGTGGAGACCTACTGGAGGCCTGGTCCGTGGAGGAGGCACAGGATAGACCGGGCTGTGGGGGAGCACTGGAGATCTGGTGCGTAGCCTTGGCACCACACTTCCAGGCTGAATGCCCACTCTAGCCCGGCACGTACGAGGAGCTGGAACAGGCCGCACTGGGTCCTCCTGACGAACTGGGGAAACCCTGCCTAGAGCTGGCGCAGGACTCACCGGGCTGTGGAGGCGCACTGGAGGTCTGCCGCGCCAAGCTGGCACAAGACGTGCAGGGCTGGGGAGGCACACAGGAGGCCTGGTGCGTGGGGCTGGCACAGTCTTCACCAGGCGGCTAGCACGCACCTCAGGACGAGTATGGAGAGCTGACTCAGGTGACATCAAATCGAGGACACGCTCCGTCGGGCGGATGTCGTGCCTCATGCACCAACACAGCAACTCTCTCATTACTCTCTCCTCCAATCTCCCCATCAACTCCTTCACTGTCTCTGCTTTGCTCCCTTCGCTCACCTCCAATTTCACCCCGACTGGCTCTGGTTCCATCCTCGGCTCCCTACGGTAAGCACGGGGAGTTGGCTCAGGTCTGAATCCTGACTCTGCCACACTCCCCGTGTGCCCCACCCCAAAACATTTTGGGGGCTGCCTCTCGTGTCTGCTTCGTTGCCGTGACTCCTGGTAGCAAAGTTGTTCCTCCCTCGCTACTTCAGCCTGTTTCCATGGCAGGGTCTTGTCCCCTGCCATCACCTCCTCCCATGTCCACGATGTCCTCCACTCACTTTTCTCCCGGGCCCAGGATCCCTGCTCCTCCTGGCCACGCTGCTTGGTCCTTTGGTGGCGGGATCTTCTGTTATGTCCGTCGTTAGAAGGAGACAAAGGCGCAGCGTGGTAAGCGTACATCTTTCTTTATTAAGATGAACACCAACAAAACAACAAAAGAATAAACAAACGTAAAGTTCTGCAGGGCTAGACAGCAACTGTGAATAAACAAGATCCCACAAACTAGGGTGGAAAACAGGCTGCCTAAGTATGATTCCCAATCAGAGACAACGATAGACAGCTGCCTCTGATTGGGAACCATACCCGGCCAACAAAGAAATAGAAAACTAGAATGCCAACCCAAATCACACCCTGACCTAACCAAATAGAGAAATAAAAAGGCTCTCTAAGGTCAGGGCGTGACAAGTGCCTAGACCTGTATCCTGGAGGGAAAATATCAGGCCACTGAGACCTGTGTACTTTCATGGTTTACTTAATACAATTGAAAAAGAAAAAGAGAGCCCCACACCCTAGGAGTTCAGATGCAATAATTGTATATGCAGTTTCTACAAACAAGCTGTACAAACAAGCTTTCTACAAACACTGCGGGTCACTAATTTATATACTTTAAAGGATTTACTTAACACCATGTCTTCTTTCCACCTGAAATATGGGATGGGTCTCAAGAGAAAATGCTATGTGGTCTCAACACTAGACAGGGGCTTTGTCCCAAATGGCACCCTACTCCCTACATAGTGCACTACTTTTGGCCAGTGCCCTGTTGTCCCTGGTCAAAAGCAGTAAACTATACAGGGAATAGGGTGCCATTTGGGACGCAAGCAGGGATAGTGCTGGTCCTGACATTCGGCTGCCTACAGGGAGCTGACTAAGCAGAATGTCATTGTTCCACCAAGTGTGTGAGGACATTAGAGCAGTCCCCGACAAAAATATATATTGGTCCACCAAAAGTTGTCTGTTCTTTCGACCAATTGATCGGTGAACATTTTTAAATGTGTATTTTTCCATATATAGACATACCCTACGTGTTTTAATAAAATCAACTATACGCATTGAGCTTACGGTTTGATGAAATAAGACAAATGCCTCAAGAGGGCGCCAGACGTTGTGGTGGCTTATTTCTGTATTTACCAAATGAGGAGAAACAAACTTCACACATCAGTCAGAGTTATACTTAAACTACATTTTTTATAATAATAAGAGCTTTGCAATAGCCTTTGACTTTCAATGATACGCTATCTCTAATGAACCATTGAAAGTCACAACAGAAAAGTACAAAGATCTTTTATAGCCAAGATACAACCCTCTCAACCTACATGACGAACCACAGATCTTAGGAACAGTTCACAAAGGGACTTTATAATTGAGAAAGGAGTATCCCTTAGCCAGATAACATTTGCTATAAATTATCGTTCAGTTTGGTTCTAATCTCGTTCCTGGTACTTCATAGCACAAAAACATTACCTCATGTTATCTGGAATGCTCTTTAGGTTTTATCACCCAAAGACATCGTAAATCTCCTCTATCAGTGCTATCTCATAGAGGCCCATCCTCAGTGGAACACACACACAATAGTTAACAGAACACTCTATTCTGGCAAATAAAACAACGATTATAATGCAATACAAGCATTATAACATAATCTTGCAATTTTACACGACAACGTCTAGATAATCAGAAGAAAAACCTGACCTTGTAGTCTACTTCCTTTTTCCTTATTGTCACATTATCCACATTTCTTAGAGCCTTCTAGTGGGCTTTTGGGCTGATGGTGGTTACTGCACAGGTATTCGTTGCATTAAAAGCATTGTCCTTTGTTTGAGAACCCATCTGTTTGAGAACCGGATGCTACCCTACGCCCCGGGAGTGGTGCAGATGCAGGCTATCCCTGAGGACGCCATCCCTGATGACACAGTGGACGAGGATACAGAGGACCCTGACAAACGCATGTCCAGTAAGACACGCCTCCTCTAACCCATCACATCCTCTGAACCATCTCATTGACCTTCCCTGTAAATACTCTCTGTTGCAGTTATATCACTCAGAGTGTTCCATTTCATTTGTATTTTTTTTGCCAGGATAGTAAACTCCACTGTTTTCCAGTGAGACCTCGGCTCCATTCATATTGTATCAGCGGCTGTATTTTCCATATTCAATCATATTGGATCCCATTTTGGATCCCATTTTGGATCCTATTGCCAGCAGCAGCATCTGAATGGTGACTTCCTGTCTCGTTTCAGTCAGTGCTTCAGACAAGAGGATAGCCTCCGATGAGGAGTTCTCTGACTCGGAGGACAAGGGACAGGGAGGAATGAGGAACGTGGCCGATAACAAAAAAGGAACGAAGCAGCCCCGGGTAGAGGAAGACAAAAAGCGAGAGGAGAAGAAAGAGTAAGTTGGTGAGTATTCAGAACTTGGTTATCCTGAGTACAAACCTTGCAAGAGCACTGAGTTCAATGTGATAATAGAAAAGCACCTAGCAATATTTCATCCAAGTGGTGATAGCTTGATGTAATGCCGCTTGTGATGTAGCTTCCTAATGTATGTGTATATTTGTGCTGTTTGAGGTGAAAGAGGAGAAAGCAAAGGAAACAAGCACTGAGAAAACTGACACAAAGGTAAGAGTGACTGTGTTATCCATGCTAGTCTCTGCTATATTCACTTGTCAGGACTACACTTATAGTTGTAACATGCATTTATGATTTATTAGAGGTTGTCACAAATGTATTCAGACCTGACAGCGTCTTATGGAGGTGAAATGGCACTCTCATTTTTCCATCTGTTCTTTCTAGTGTGAAGAATGAGCAGACTAGTAGTGCCTGATTCAGCCACATGGTAGCACTGTGATCTCTCCATGGACAGTCCAGAGTGTGGCAGTCAGGGCAGCTCATCTCAGCTGATTCTACTCCCTCATGTCAGACTCCATAACTGAAGCATTATATTTATTGTCATTGATCTGTATCAAAGATCATTTCTTATATTGACAAGATGGTTGAGGGACCACTCTAGCAATGGAAATGCATGTCCTCAAAGATGGAAGGCAGGCAAGATCAGGTGGGACCATTCTAGCAATTTTATGAGAGGGCAGATACGCATGTGAACAACAGACAACTCTGATATAAAGTTGTTTTTTAAAAGTTGCCGAAATGCCACGTGCGTCCACTTATGTCAGTGCATTCGTACCAACCTAACCATTACACACCTTCTATATCAGGGATCATCGACTAGATTTAGCTGTGGGCCAAATGTTTTTTCTTGAGCAGATGGTCATAGGGCCGGAACATAATTATAAATAATTTGTAGACTACAAATTGACCACAAGAAGCCCAAAAATTTTTTTTTTTACTAAAACATAATCATTTCTAATCTTGCTTACATTTGTACATGATCATGTGTCTATTTTCTATCCATGGTAATTCTTGGGAACAGATTTTTATCAGAGCTTTTATCCGTAAACTGCATAGTGGACCCAGTTATAGCGTTCTCTTTATTTTCATCAATTTTTATCTTCATGTTTGATAAACACGCCCCGTTAAAGCGACTTAGGCTAAAAAAATCGAACTAATTCTTGGTTCTCCTGTGATTTGAAAATCCTTTTCCTGCAAAAGAATCAAGCATGGGCCTTGTGAGGAAAACTGGTGAAACAGCTGATTGGCTGCTGTTATAAATAAATGGACTGTCACGTTCTGACCTTAGTTCCTTTTTTATGTCTTTATTTTAGTTGGTCAGGGCGTGAGTTGGGGTGGGCATTCTATGTTGTTTTTCTATGTTTTGTTCTGTTGTTATATTTCTATGTGTTTGGCCTAGTATGGTTCTCAATCAGAGGCAGGTGTCAGTCGTTGTCTCTGATTGGGAGCCATATTTAGGTAGCCTGTTTTCTATTGTGTTTTGTGGGTGGTTGTTTCCTGTTTCAGTGTTTGCACCATACGGGACTGTTTCGGTTGTTTGTTTGTTTGTGTTTTGTTATTTATTTTTATTTTTTTTCATTTTGATTTATTAAAAATCTATTATGGACACTTACCACGCTGCACATTGGTCTGATCCTTGCTACTCCTCTTCAGACGAAGAGGAAATCCGTTACATGGACCGAAGGAATAAAAAAGGCAAAATCTAGGTATTTTCTTGATGCTATGACAGAGTCTGCTGGTGATCCCTCTAAATTCTGGAATACTGTTAACTCACTTAAACGAGGAAACTCCTTGACTTCCCTGCCGAAGCAAATTACATCGGAATCTGGGATCATCAGTAACCAAACTGAAATTTGTGATGTTTTTAATAAGCATTTTTATTTCTGCTGGTTTTCTTTTTGAAAGAAAAAATGGCTAACATGGTCCTGACCGGTCTATTGTTTCAGCCCCTCGGCCTTCAGCTGATGTGGAAAACAGTAAGCCGGTTTTTAATTTTCAAAAAGTCACAGAAGATGAGGTCTTATCTGCACTATCTGCTATAGATTCTAAGGCACTGACAATCTGGATCCATATTTACTCAAGTGTGCGGCACCTATTATTGCTTGTGCAGTGACGCATATCTTTAATCAAACATTAGTCGTAGGAAAGATTCCTAAATCTGGGAAAACAGCTTTTGTTTCACCACTCCTCAAGGGAGGTGATGGTAGTGAATTGGATAATTATCGGCCCATCTCTAAGCTCTCCTGTTTGGCTAAAATTCTAGTCATTGGTGAATAGGCAACTACAATCTTTTTTAACTGTTAACAATACTCTTTCTAGCAATCAATCTGGCTTCAGACCTAAACACAGTACCACTACGGCAACTGTACGTGTTGTAAATGATATTACTAATGCCCTAGATAATAGAAAGTACTGTGCCGCCTTGTTCATAGATTTGTCTAAAGATTTTGACACTGTAGACCATGCGATACTTTTGGGTAAGCTGTCGTTAATAGGACTGGGATCGCATGCCTGTCATTGGTTTCATGACTATCTAAAGGATAGAAGTCAGGCTGTAAAAGTCGACGGCATCCAGTCGGAGCCATTGGAGTTGGTTAAAGGGGTCCAACAAGGTTCTATACTTGGTCCATTACTGTTTACTCTCTACATAAACAATATCGGTGATGAGATAAGAAAGTGTAAATTTCATTTATATGCTGATGACACTGTCATGTACTCTATCGCTTCAACGGCTGACCAAGCATTATCACTATTGGAGACAGATTTGAAGATATTACAAGGGTATTTTATACAGCTGAAACGTGTTTTAAATGCAAAGAAAACACATTTTATGATTTTTAATAGATTCAAAAAGTTGGTTGAAAATACACTTGCACGTACGAGCTTAGATGGCTCTCGAATTAATCAGGTCTCTGCATATAAATACTTAGGGATATGGTTGGATGATAAACTGTCTTTTAAAATGCATGTTGATGAACTTTGTAAACGGCTAAAAATCAAGCTAGGCTTCCTCTATAGAAACAGGACATGTTTGTCCTCTACAAATAGAAGACAAATTGTGCAAGCTTATACCTTTGTTGAAATAAAGGTATAATCATTTCCCAAATGAAAATCACTTGGAGCTGACTTCCTATTGTTTTTACAGTCATGTCCAACAATAAAAAATTAAAAAAGTGTTTTTGTTTTTTTTATTGCTCAGAAAACAAATAAAACCCGCTGGCCGCCAGTTGGGGAACCCTGTTCTATTTGATCAAATAAATCTCACGTAGCAAATTAGAAATTACATTTTATGTTGACTAATTTCTACACTTTCTCATTGACCTCCATACAACAACGCCTAAATTCGTGGTCTTATTTTCATGGACAGATTTTAGGCAAAAAAAACACTACCTTCGCCTCATCCTCTCTATATGTCCTAGTTGTACGTTGTTGTGAAGATTTAGTTTCCTTTGTGTACTGTAACAGTTGATTTCTAGGATTCACAAAAACAACCTGGATTTTCTGTGCTTCCCTTTGGTACTCCTTCAATGCACTTATAGTGTGACGTGCTTTATCTTCTGAATGAAATATCCACCTTTTAATTAATGAAATGTTTTTAGAGAAGATTATGTGGGTGTTCCCGTAATTGAACATACTATCATTTCATATTTGTTGAAAATGGGATATTTTGCATTTGCCAATTAAAACCTTTGTATACTAACGTTAATTCTTAGTGTGAATGTATGAATTGGAGTAGTTAGAAATTAGTTAAAGTATGTGCTAAATATGCTAAATCCACCATGATCATGTAAATGATTTATACCCATTGAGTCTTGAAGAATATACATTTTAAATGCCATGAGTTTAGGTCAAATGTAACCAACCCTATCATAATCCAATATATAAGGTTGTTTTACTCTATTATTTGTAAACAATGTACTGTATTTGCAAATATGCATAATGTACTATGTCAAATCTAAGATACAAAACCTACTAGAGATTTTTGTGGTTGATGCATTACATGGCAGCCACACGATGGCGTTATAACAAATAATACACAGGCCATTATTTTCATCAACACACACCTACAATTTAAACCGCCATTATTGCTAGCTAATACAACCTTGATCTTCGAGTTGTGTGGACTGTAGACCTGATGAACAGACAAAGTATATTTAGATTTTCAGTCCAGTAACTTACTAGTATTAGTGATTACATGCACCTGCAAGCGGGAAACGAGCGTGTATGGATTTAAAAACTTGAGGAAGCTGCAACCAGTCAGTGAAGATTGGAGTAGCATGTGCACATGCTTTTTTGTGGCCTACCCATAGCTGTGGGAAGATGTTTTGGGTTGCGGCCTTCCACCCTCGCTTATATGGTGCTCTCACCAGGAATCATAAAGGCGTAGTTCACTGATTTGATTGAAAAAACACGACGACCGGAGTAATAAAGGCCTGTGACCACCAAAAAATGTTGGTAAAAAACATTAAAAAACAAAACAAATAAATGGGCATGCTGCAGCACCCTCAGCACCTCTACTTCCTGCAACTATGGGCAACTAGAATTTGTTCTTAACTGACAATTTATGAGGCATGTATAACATGCTCTTTAGTTTTGTTGCAATTATCGCAATGTAGTATAACATAACTTGATACAGAATGATATATGCTACAATGTTGAAGCTCCCCAACTGCTCATTGAGTCATTTGCCAATTTCACTTTACTTGGAACCTGTTGCACAGGCCACTGTGTCACGTTCTGACCATAGTTCTTGTGTGTTGTGCTTGTTTTAGTGTTGGTCAGGACGTGAGCTGGGTGGGCATTCTATGTTGTGTGTCTAGTTTGTCTGTTTCTGTGTTCGGCCTAATATGGTTCTCAATCAGAGGCAGCTGTCAATCGTTGTCCCTGATTGGGAATCATATATAGGTGGCTTGTTTTGTGTTGGGGATTTGTGGGTGGTTGTTTCCTGTCTTTGTGTTTTCTATGCACCAGCTAGGACTGTATCGGTTTGCCACATTTATTATTTTGTATTTGTTAAGTGTTCACGTTTATCGTTCGTATTAAACATGTTGAGCACTGGCTACGCTGCGTGTTGGTCTGATCCCTGTTATACCCCCTCTTCTAGTGAAGAGAGGGAAGGCTGCCGTTACACACTGCCACAGTTTTGACCAAGAAGCCACAATCTTCATGAGGTAGTAGGTAAACTAGGCTAATATGAAATCTTTCCTATTTCTGCAGCAAATGAACAGGAACAGATGCCAAATGACTAGTCAGTTGTGAAATAGGCCTTTCCTTGGAAAGGTTTGCACCCAATGCATCTGACATCAAAATATGTTTTGTGTCTGCAACACCATTCATTGAGTCTCTGAAGCTGAAGAGCATGGTAACAGGTTAATGAACACCTCCTTACAGAATATATGGCCCATATAGGCCCTAAACTACAATAGAAACTAACGTATAACATGTAAACACTGTAGCCGGGCCTTCTACTGCCAGGTGTTAACCCAGCTACTGTAAAATAGGTACATTTTAGTCTCTAAACATGGGCACCTTGGGAACTTTGACTAGGTTACTTGTGAACTAACCTGGCCGGGAGGGAGCCCTGGCCCTGAAACAAAATCTGTGATAAGCATATTGCATTGTCCAAGTGTAGCTTCAAACCACCGTATTGATGGTTTCTTTTAATGTCTTGGGTGGGTCTGCGATTGATTCATTGTTCAACGTCATTGCAAAGTATTGAGTCTGCAGTGACGGTCTCTTGCTAGAGCAATGAGCTGCTCAATAGAGCTGCACTGACTTTAAAAAAAAAAATTGTTGGCATTGTACCAGTCAGAGAATAACTATTGTTCTACAATCTCACACCAGTCAAAATATAATTAGTGAACGTAGTTAATGTCAGTGACGTAGGCAGCATCTGATGTTGAGGTGGAATAGCACTCTAATAGTGGAACTTGCAATGAACAAAACCTGATCCCTGTGACAAACACATGTACAGTGCATTCTGAAAGTATTCAGACCCCTTGACTTATTTCACATTTTGTTACATTACAGCCTTATTCTAAAATTGATTAAGTTGTTTTTTCCCCCCTCAAATCTACACACTATACCCCATAATGACAATACAAAAACAGGTTTAGACATTTACATAAGCATTCAGACCCTTTACTCAGTACTTTGCTGAAGCACCTTCGGCAACGATTACAGCCGTGAGTCTTCTTGGGTATGACGTTAATAAGTTTGGCACACGTATTTGGGGAGCTTCTCCCATTCTTCTCTGCAGAGCCTCTCAAGCTCTGTCAGGTTGGATGGGGAGCGTCGCTGCACAGCTATTTTCAGGTTTCTCAAGAGATGTTTGATCGGTTTCAAGTCCGGTGCCACATTTCCTCCAGACGTGACGCTTGGCATTCAGGCCAAAGAGTTTAATCTTGGTTTCATCAGACCAGAGAATCTTGTCTGATTGGTGGAGTCCTGCAGAGATGGTTGTCCTTCTGGAAAGTTCTCCCATCTCCACAGAGGAACTCTGGAGCTCTATCACTCCCTGGCCAAGGCCCTTCTCCCCCGATTGCTCAGTTTGGCTGGGCGAACAGTTCTAGGTAAAGTCTTGGTGGTTCCAAACTTCTTCCATTTAAGAATTTTGGAGGCCACTGTGTTCTTCAATGCTGCATGATTTTTTTGCTAGCCTTCCCCAGATCTGTGCCTCGCCACAATCCTGTCTTTGAGCTCTACGGACAATTCCTTCAACGTTATTTCTTGGGTTTTACTTTGACATGCACTGTCAACTGTGAGACCTTATATAGACAGGTGTCTGCCTTTCCAAATCATGTCCAATCAATTGTATTTACCACAGGTGGACTCCAATCGTTGTAGAAACAGTTCAAGGATGATCAATGGAAACAGGATGCACCTGAGCTCAATTTCAAGTCTCATAGCAAAGGGTCTGAATACTTACGTAAATTGTGTGTGTAGATTGATGAGGAAAACAATGAATTTAATCCATGTTAGAATAAGGCTGTAACAATCAAGTGTGGAAAAGTCAAGGGGTCTGAATACTCTCCAAAGGCACTGTATTCAGGTCCATACTTGCTTTTAAAAAGCTTTGAACAAGTTAGACCTAGTTTATGTTAGTTGTAATGTGAGATTAAATATATTTGGCCAAACAATTGAGGAGTCCATGTTGGACTTTTGTAGACGACCGAGGGGCATTGACACTGGCTGTGATCAGCTGTAACAGTATAAATTAAAATCCTAGGCAAAACCATCTTGGTGTTGTTGCTTAAGGCAAGGTGCTTCTGCAAACATACCGTAACATTTGAGTATGTAGAAAAGGCAGTTAACCTGAATACACTACTGTTAACACACTTGTATCCAATGATGACAAGTCTTCACTTAGCTGTTGAAATTACTCAATTTACCACCTCCATCTTTACAGTTAACTGAACAAAAATTGGTTAAATGAAAACACAGATGCTGCACAAATTTTATTCACATTTATTTTTGCTTTTAGTGTGCTCACAGAAAATTAGAACACCTTAAGCAGGAGTTTAATAGCAATTTTTGTAAGCAAAGTTACATTCCATCTCTAAGTCAAATTGGTAAAACCTTCTCCAGTATTTACAAAAGAAAAGAAAGAGACAAGATGCTACACAAACATTGCATCTGATAGAGATTCCTTAATTCGTCAAAGACCACTGAAAAGCATTGTCTGCTGTAATCAAAACATACCACAGTATATAAACAGTAACCATTCCACTTATCACAGCTTGGTTGAGTTCAAAATTGCTTAAAAGGTCTTCCAGGATGAATTTGTTTTCGTTATCTTACAAAAATGAGCGGGTGGAAAAAGAGCTGCAAACTTCATGTGCTTCTTGAGATCAAGATTTCATTTGTACAATAATCACAGTTAAAAACACCCCGCCTATACATACTTACACTTTATTAAGGTCATAAAACCAGCAATAAACAATAAAGCCTATACAACTTGTATTTCTACTGAATCACTGACTGGTACAGCTAATGAGAAGTGAAAAGCTCCTATGATTTCTTTTAAATGACTTCCTAAACCTAACTCTGGGAATTTAATATTTTGTCTCATAGTATAAATGACTTAGTGTTGTAAATCGCATGGTACTCTCGTGGTACACAGATGTTGGTCGTTTCATTCAAATTTTTTAAGATTACTCTTTACATCAGTCTGTGGCACAATTGTGCCACCTTCTATTCCATCCCCTGCCCACCCCAAAATCCCCTTCATTTACAACTCAACTTTTCCCCACCTCCTTCATACCATGGGGATGTCCATACATTGACAAGTTTACATTTTGTATAAAAATGCAAAACCAAAAACATTTAATACTGATGCAAAAAATATATGGCAGAGTGTGGATGTATTCTTTCTGTAGTATTACATTTAAGCCACCCACCTCTGCCCGTTGGAATGGTAGTAACAATGGACCGAGACAGGTTTTGTGGAGGGGGAAGGGAAAACCAAAAAAAGGAAAGCTTTAAAATATCCCTGGTTGTAGACAAGTTCTCCAAAGCCATCAATTGGCACCACTCCAACATACAAACAGGGAAATGTTCTTTGATTATCTTTTTTTCTCCTTTTTAAATTTTAATTTATTCTGTTTTGATCTGAGTTTCCAGCTTTACTCAACAGCAGCTTCTGCAGTAACGGGGGCTTCTGGACTGGATGCAGCCTCTGTTGCAGGTGCAGCCTCCTCCGAGATGGGTGCCTCCTCTGCAGCAGCAGGCTCGGCTGGCTTCTCTTCTGCTTTTGGCTCCTCAGTGGCTTGGGCTACCTTGGCCTCCTCAGCGGGGGCTGCTGCTGTTTCCTCAGGCTTGGCCTCTGCAGGGCTAGCTGCTTCCTTAGCCTCCTCCTCAGCAGCAGCGGGTGCAGCCTCTCCCTCAGCAGGCTTGGCCTCCTCACCCTCTGCCGTGACCTCTGGGGCCTCGGCTGTCTCAGCCTTGGCCTCCTCAGTGGACACAGCAGCCTCCTCACCCTCTGCCCCATCGCCAGTCTCCTTTTTGGTCTTCTTGAAGGAGAAGCCGCTGAGCTTGAAGGACTTTTTGAATGAGAAGCGCTTCTTCTTCTTTTTGGGGGTCTCGTTGCTGGTTGAAGCCGTGGCTCCCTCCGGCTTGGTGGCCTCACCCTCGGCTACTGGAGACACAATCTCTGCATTCTCTGTCTTCACCCCATCTACTGCCGCCACTTCTGCAGGTGCAGCCTCTTCTTTTGGAGCCTCCTCAGCTGTGGTGCTGCCATTGGCCTGCACCTCTTTGCCTGCCTCGGCAGCTGCAGGAGAGGCATCCCCATTCACTTTCAAATGGCCATTTTCCTAAAGAGAAATTGAAGTCTTATCATACAAGAAGCAAACGTGGAAATATAACGTGTGGCATGGACCATAGCCACACAGTTACACAAGGGGCAGTAGACACCACAAATTCAACTGAGACCAAAGCATATAGCCTCATCTCAAGTTTTTACCTGTTTAGTATCACTGGGCTTTCAGGCACGTGCGGCGGTAATTACTTTGCGAGTTACGAATTCAACACAATTTTTTTGCGATTCATGATTGAAACATTTCCCCACTAATCACAAGCGAGAATGAGCCGATTCCAGCAATGACGGAGGCAATGTTTCGGGTGTTTCACTAGGGGGCGATGCGCCTCTGCCAGTCTCTCCAATACCGAGGCACCAACGCAAAGCAGCTGCTCATTAAAACAGCAGATGCTCATTAATACACCCGACTACGCAGAGCAACGTCTAGATGGATATCTCAAAAAACTACACAGAACCTTCAAGCAGTATTTTTTTTTTTAGCAATATCGCGTTCATACATACCACCCTTTCCAACACTTATTATAAGATCTACAGGACGGGCGCATTATTCGAATATGGCTCCCCTGCCTTCAGTGTCATAGTAACCGTCCCTGCTCTCTACTCGAGCATCTGTAACAAAAGGCGAGGTGATGTTAGCTGACCGTGGCAAGCCATTGTTGGCGTCGTGCATCTCCCCCATTCACTTACCGATAGCATCAAGTTATTACATTTGTGCTCAGTTTTAAATATGATTTTGATTCAAAACATGATCGATCCAATTGCCATTTAACAATACATGGCTACCTATGGACCGACCCTACAATGTGATACCAATTCCCAATGTCTCACAATCGGACATTTCAAACAAAGGCTGTAACCCCATTATCGGTGTGGAAATCCCCACATCGCAAATGAGTCAATGAAAACGAGTGTTTAATTTACATTTGTCTCCAAATAATTATCCAAATCAGTTTGCCTTAATATATTTTTTAGAAATTACATTTCAACTCAATGATCAAATGTTAGATTAAATAGTACTGATTATATAGAACATGTAGACTTATGAATCAATGTTTTCCCATCGTGGTCGTTTGCTCCAACAGCCCGGCGTGCGTCTCCATAAGTGCCCACAATAACGCAGAGAGAACTTTTACGCAAACCAACGGTATACATATATTTCCTTTAACAAACGCAATTACCTGTCCATTGGTCTTGGTTGGTGAAGCGGCAGCCTCTCCAGGCTTTTCAACCGCGGTTTCGCCATTTGCAGCTGTCTTGGAGAATTGCGCTCCCATGCTTTCGCTCCAACAAAGAAACTCAACAGATCCAAAAAAAAACGAACAAAGACCACTAGCCTCTTTTTTAAACGCAAGCTCTTTGCGAAGGTTCCTCTTTGAAAAGTTTACTGGAGAAGCAATCAAAGTCCAGTCGCAGTGAACAAAATGGGAAAATGTCAGAAAAAAACCTGCCAACTGAAGAGAAGTAATAAAAAATCCCAGATTTGTGGCTTTCGCTGTAGACAGGGTGGAAAATGGAGAAATTTCCCTTGTTGCTAATAAGATGCGGAGTCCAACGCCCAAGTGCACAGATGAATGAGCATTCCGAGCGATGACGGCATCCGCGCTCAGATCCAGCCAATCAGAGTCCTCACACAGAAAGTGGGCAAGGCTTAAAAACGAGTCAAACAATGGATTTTTTTCAGATTGTAACAAATATGAAAAATATTATCTTGTCGCGGCAACAAATTTTACTTTCAAAATCACAAAATAAAAAAAAGTCGACCGAGAATGTAATTTGGGCAATTATGGTGCATACAGAGGTTTGAAATACGTTCTAATCACTCATAACAAAGTCATACCTAATTATTGATTAATAATGATACATTTGTTAGGGTGACATTATTGTTTGTAACAATTTCATCTCAATTATGTAATGTGAATATGAGGAATCGGCATTTGCGTTAGGTAGAAATTGGTGTTTGGCTTTTTGGCTCAGTGAGCTCGAGCAGGCACCACTTTCAGAACGTGCTCTGAATACAGCCAAATTCACTTGAAACAGACAGTGTTCATAGAAGGTATATTTAGTGGCGGCTGTTTTTCATATTGAAAAAATACTGCTTATGTGAGAATCAAATATTGATAAAATGCACATTTCAACCCTTTGCCATCTTGTAAGAAATACATTTCAAGTCACAATATGCACCACATTTAAGTTACGTTTATATATTTTTTAATTTAAGATGTTTATTGTTAATAAAGATACCGTCGAATGGATTGCATCATTCGGTGTATTCTACAGTATATAAAACGTCAGTTAGGATATTAATAATGAGCAATTATGGTGCAGGGTTTTCCCCTCAATGCACACCGTGTGTATACACAATAAATTGAACGAATAATATTTAGTGTCCCGTTATGCCTATCAAATGAAACGAGAGGGAGGGGAGACAGGCTTAAATTAAAGCTATATAAAATGCAATAGCCTTGGCTACTAAATACATGTTTAAAGTCAGGGGGTTCAAAAACGTTGCTGTGGAAATTCTAAAATGTCTTGACAACATGGTCTAACTGTACTTTTCCCTCATTGATTGCAATACTTATTGGCAGTGATATATATGTAGTCTATGGAAATAATCGTATTTGGATTTATTGAACACATTTTCTTTTTTTCTAAACTCAAACATTCAGTGTTCTCCTATTGTCTTGTCGCTCGGAATCATCATGTTTCCATGGTAATCTGACTGGCAAAACTGATGTCAAAGCTTCAGGGAGAGGCGAGTAGTAGACTTGCACAAAGCTTTCAGCGCACGGTCAGCGTCTCAGCAGAGTAGTGTCATTCGAACGCGGTATGCAAAACTCCACGGAATCTTGAGGATGGTGAATGAGATAACTCATTATTGAGCGTACTAGAGCACAAATGGTGGGTGGTGAGTTGTATTTTCGTAAAGTTAGGTCTTCGGATATTTTATTACAGTCAGCGGCCGTGTTCGAGATAATAAAAACGTAATGCATCATGGGTAAATTGTGACTGACTGATGTACAAGTAATAATGAGTAGTTATTTATGATACAATTTTCTTTGTAGATCTGTCAGTCGGCTATCGCCTGCACTGTCGCCTGCAATGTCGAACAAGCCCAATGAGAAGGACATGATGCGGCGATTCAATTGTCATAAGTGGAGACTGGCTGCAATGTAAGGCCAAATCATTCAGGGGATCTACTATGCTGAAGACACCCCTAGTTGACTGATTGCGGAAGTTGCATACTTTTGGCATTATGCACAACTTTTTGGAGACTAATTTGGAACCCAAGTGGTCACCATTCTGCTTTTCTTCTCTGCTTTTCCAAGACACATTAGCTGGACTGAAATATACTTTTACTGTATTGAAGACCTAGTTCAATATATGTTATCTTGTGAAGTATGTTGGAGATGTTTATTTAGTGAACTTATAAGATAAAGTTAAACCTTGATGTGTTTTTGCCTTACTTTGCAAGCCATATTGGTTTGTGTAAGGATCCAGAAATATTATGCATGATATGATTTATCACTAGTGTGTATGTCTGTCATTTTGTCTTGCATTCATTTTGCAAGTTGCCATATTTCCATTGTGAAGATGTGTGGTAACAAAAGCACAGTAAAGATGACCATCTCCTATTCACACTTCCCTGTCTGGGCATGGTTCTGCAAAATAGTTTGTCCACAGTTTCATAGTTGTGGTGTTACACAAACACACACACACATTCCCCAAGTTGGACAAATAACTTATGGCACTTTGCTTATTTCACTTATCTGAGAGATAGGAATGGTGACAAATGATGGGTGAAGACTTTCTCTTCTCGGGTGACAGGTCAGGGGCAAAGAGCCTTTCAGGGTCAGTGATAAAACTGATAGCCATTCTCTCTCTCCCTGCACATTCCTTTCTCAACAGCTCCCCTTGGAAGAATTCTGCTAAAATATCCTCTGTGTACAACGTAGAACACCAAATAATGCATGCAGAGCAGAATTAGGCCAATACCCGCTAATTATCAAAATCCAGAAAAGAGCCGTTAAATTCTACAACCACCTAAAAGGAAGCGATTCCCAAACCTTCCATAACAAAGCCATCACCTACAGAGAGATTAACCTGGAGAAGAGTCCCCTAAGCAAGCTGGTCCTGGGGCTCTGTTCACAAACACAAACACACCCCACAGAGCCCCAGGACAGCAACACAATTAGACCCAACCAAATCATGAGAAAACAAAAAGATAATTACTTGACACATTGGAAATAAATAATTAATTCCTGACCACTGTGACGGACCCAAACTTAAGGAAAGCTTTGACTATGTACAGACTCAGTGAGCATAGCCTTGCTATTGAGAAAGGCCACCGTAGGCAGACCTGGTTCTCAAGAGAAGACAGGCTATGTGCACACTGCCCACAAAATGAGGTGTAAACTGAGCTGCACTTCCTAACCTCCTGCCCAATGTATGACCATATTAGAGACACATATTTCCCTCAGATTACACAGATCCACAAAGAATTAGAAAACAAACCCGATTTTAATAAACTCCCATATCTACTGGGTGAAATACCACAGTGTGCCATCACAGCAGCAATATTTGTGACCTGTTGCCACATGAAAAGGTTAACCAGTGAAGAACAAACACCATTGTAAATACAACCCATATTTATACTTATTTATTTTCCCTATTGTACTTTAACCATTTGTACATCGTTAAAACACTGTATATATACCTAATATGACATTTGTAATGTCTTTATTATTTTGGAACTTCTGTGAGTGTAATGTTTACTGTTCATATTTATTGTTTATTTCACTTTTGTATATTATCTACTTCACTTGCTTTGGCAATGTTAACATATGTTTCCCATGCCAATAAAGCCCCTTGAATTGAATTGAAAGAGCAGTGTGTTGGGTGAGATGACATATCACAGTAAACACTGTGGCAGCCAATCAGGAGCTACAGCCACTTAGAGTAGTCACTCAGCTACACTCTTGAGCTCTGAGTCTCCCCCTTGTCACTCTCTCAGCTAAATGATGGTTTAACAAGCCCCAGTCGTTTTGGCAGTGGTGGAGAGGGGAGGAGGAGGGAGGGGGGTTCTGCAGAAGGGAGGAAGTGGTCTCCCGAAAGTTTCAGTTACTCACAGCACAGGCTTGTTGACATCTAGTGATTGGCCCTAGGGGGAAGTGAGTGTTCAAAAAGGTACAAGGTTTGCAGTGCAATTGCAGCACCAAAATACAGTCAACTGTACTCTCTTGTATGAGCCTGATAAAGAAATCAAATCAAATTGCATTGGTCACATACACATGGTTAGCAGATGTTATTGCGAGTGTAGCGAAATGCTTATGCTTCTAGATCCGACAATTTAGCAGTATCTAACATGTAATATCTAACAATTCCACAACAAAACCTAATACATACAATCAAATATAGGAATGGGATGAGAATATATAAGTATAAAGTATATGGATGAGCAGTGACAGAGCGGCTAAGATGCAATAGATAGTAAAGAATATATAGTGAAGGATACAGTATACAGTATATACACTACCGTTCAAAAGTTTGGGGTCACTTAGAAATGTCCTTGTTTTTGAAAGAAAAGCATATTTTTTGTCCATTAAATTAACATCAAATTGATCAGAAATACAGTGTAGACATTGTTAATGTTGTAAATGTCTATTGTAGCTGGAAACGGCAGATCTTTCATGGAATATCGACATAGGCGTACAGAGGCCCATTATCAGCAACCATCACTCCTGTGTTCCAATGGCACGTTGTGTTAGCTAATCCAAGTTTATCATTTTAAAAGGCTAATTGATCATTAGAAAACCCTTTTGCAAGTATGTTAGCACAGCTGAAAACTGTTGTTCTGATTAGAGAAGCATTAAAACTGGTCTTCTTTAGACTAGTTGAGTATCTGGAGCATCAGCACTTGTGGTTTCGATTACAGGCTCAAAATGGCCAGAATCAAATAACTTTCTTCTGAAACTCAGCAATTTAGCAATTGCGCTAACGTTAGTTTGTAACTTCCTTCAAACTACACAGAGACATAAAAATGGTATCCACAAGTTCATCTGGCTCTGGAAAAGTAGATAAAGGGCTTCATTGCCAAAATCCCGAAGTATACCTTTAATATATAGTGATAACAATCTGTAATATCTAGCTTTCTGTTAACAACAGCACCAAAGTATGACCAGAATCACTGAAATTCTCTGAATACAGATCCACACTCTGTCACGCCCTGACCTTAGTTCTTTTTTTATGTCTCTATTTTGGTTTGGTCAGGGCGTGAGTTTGGTGGGCATTCTATGTTTTTGTTCTATGTTTTCTGTTTCTATGTGTTTGGCCGGGTGTGGTTCTCAATCAGAGGCAGCTGTCTATCGTTGTCTCTGATTGAGAACCATACTTAGGTAGCCTTTTCCCACCTGTGGTTTGTGAGTAGTTGTTTCCTGTTTTGTGTTGTTGCACCTTTCAGGACTGTTTCGATTTTCGTTTCTTACATTCACTTTGTTATTTTGGATTTTCGTGTTCAGTTATAATAAATTAACATGGACACTTACCACGCTGCGTTTTGGTCCGATCTTTCCTGTTCCTCAGATGAAGAAGATCGTTACACACTCTCTTTGTTTTCTTTTTTTACTTCCCTGTTTCTTATTGGTTCTGTCAATGTTGACTTTTTTTCTATTGCCTCATAGGAAAACATTCAATAGCCTTGCTCTGAGCATTTCTTCAGCATTTAGGAATGCAATAATTAATTTGTTTAGGGTCAATGTTGTGTAACGGCACTGAGGGCAGGAGGAAGCAGAGAGGTGAAGGCACTGGGCGATGGAGGGAGAACTGTGAATAGCTGCACACAAAACACCAGGGAGGAGCCTGGTGACCTGGCTGAATAGGACAGGGACATGAGGTGAAAGGAACCTCTTTAAAACTCAATCTGCCCAACCGTAAATGTTAGTCCACACAGCTTTTCCACCACCATTACAGGAATCCTATTAGTTGTGCTCATTGTGTCCTCCACTCAACCTCAATGGCTAAACTAATATTTGTCCATGTAGTTGTACCAACAAAAGGTACAGGAACCAGACACCCCAGTGTGCACAAAAGATGTGGAAATATAAATACTCCATTTCATAAGCCTGAGTTTTTTTGTGTGAGGTAGAGGAGGAACAGCTTCTGCTGGGCTAGTAATTGCAGGTCTCCACTCCCCTCTGTGGATCTGGACTTGATTCCTGCTCCCGTTGCTTTGTTTCTTCCTCTGCACCACTACCCCACCCCCCTGGGTGCATTGGGGGAATATCTCCTTCTGTTTTGGGTGTGCCTCTGTGCTGACACAGATGGCGATTCAAGCCCCTGCATTTCAAACACCACAGTGTGCTAGCCTAGCTTATCTCTCACAGCGACTCCACACTCCACATGGATGGCTTTTATTTATCCACCAGATCACATTCTGAAACATAAGTAGTAAGATATGTGACATTTTTAAAGCCCTGGTTTCTGCCATCTTGTTGAAGCATTTAAGCAGCGGGACTGGGTGTGCATGCAACATGGTTTTACCCTCCCTCTCCACTCCCCTATCCCCTAGGACCCATCACATGCAGGGCCTGTTAACTATCCCCTCAGCCTCTTCACATCTGTGAGTGGGAGCAGCGCAACACCGGAAGGAACACCATTCAATTGTTGTTATGGAAATGCTTCTATTATGCAAGTGAATTACATTTGTGTTTTACTGCAAAGTGTTTTTGGAATTATGTTAATGTTTTATATTCCCCACAGTGCGACAATGTATGAAATTCACTGGAAAAACAAAGTCCCAGTGCTCCCAAGTGTGACTTAAATGCATAATTGTATTTAGGTGTTTATATATTAATGATCTTGGTAAACATTCAAGTACTCCACAGATATGGCTCTTTTGCAACTTGTGGATAAAATCTTTCAAGCCCTGAACAACAATGAATACGCTCTTGGCATTTTGATTTATTTATCCAAAGAGTTTGACATGGATGATCATGAAATATTACTTTCTAAATTGCATTGTTACAATTTTCATGATTATACACATAATTGGCTATATAGTTATGTTTATGGTAGAGAACAATGTGTTTATGCCAGTGGTGGGCCGTCAGGGCCTGCAAGGCCTTCTCTGCTGGCCTAAACATCATCAGAATATAATTTTTTTTTAAATATATTTTCCCACAAATATGTATTAAATTATTCCCCAGAGTAAGAGTTATCCTCTTCATTTCATAGCTTTCCTCTTGGTTGCACTGCTTCCAGCCCCAGGTTGAGATTTGGAGGGCTGGTCTTTATGTTAGATCTTTTATCCAATCATATTCAGCCATCATGTGTTGCCAGGGGTCTAAAATCTGCCCTCAGGCCTTCAGAATCAACAGTGCGGGCGCTTGTAGCTTATAGTGAATGGAAATGAAAATTTAGTGTCAACCAATCAGCTTTAGAGTTGGCTATTGTACGCCTGCTGGCTGGCTCCAGTGTTACACAGGAGCCAGCTAGCAGGCGTAGTGCGTGCACGTCTTTTGATTGGATTACCAATATTGAGAGGCAGGTCCTATGGGCAGGTCTATGCAGATCTAGGAAACTGAATTTGATAAACGAATTAATTCGCGTACTACTAAGCTGTTTTTTCAACCCACAATGGCGGAAGGAGGAGAAGATATCGATTTGGTCGAGGATATAATTATAACGCCATTCTCAAGACGAACTTTTCAAGAAAAGTTAGACATTGTAAGGAGAGGTCGCCCGACGCCACAAAGCCTGTCACAGGCGGGAAAGGGGTTCGTTCGCTCGCCACTTTCAAAGTTTCAACTACGAGCGCTGTCCATGGCTCACAGGCTCCCTTGGCTCCGAGAAGCACTGCAAACTGTACTGCTGGGAATGCCTATTATGTGCAAGTGATCGATTTGGTGTTTGGAGCCACACTGGCTTTGCAAACTTGAGTTGTCTAACCAAGGCAGCAACGAGACACCAAAGTACGGCTGGGCACTTACAAGCAATGGTGCTTTTGAAAACTTTTGGGGACACCGGAGTGGATCTACAGCTCAAAGAACAAGCGCGCAGGGCAACGGAGCTGCATAATGAAAAGGTGAAGAGAAATATTGAAAAGACTCATTGATTGTGTCATGTTTTTGGGTAAACACTGTTTACCCAAAAATGTCAATTTCAAGGTGACGCAACGCCTGGTTATACTGCGTTTCTGTCTAAATGTATAGTGTCTAGAGCCATGGCATCATAATGATGGTAATAAGAGGTGGATTAATTCGGGTGGGACTGTGTAGTACCTCACTGAAGGCCCAGGCCCCAGGCCCACGGCACGCCACTGGTTTATGCAAATGGCTGTGCATCTACCAGAGCCAAGATATCCTGTGGCGTGCCACAGGGTTGGATAATTGGACCGTTGTTATTCCTAATCTATATCAATGACCTTGCTGATGTGTCTTCTACCGTACTTCCCATTTCTCTTTGCTGATGACACCAATTAGATTTTATCACACAAGAATTTTGATTCACTAATTAATGAAGCCAACTCAGGCATTGCCAAATGTTATGAATGGTTCAATATATTGTTTATTGTCATCAATTTGTCATCTCTTAATCTCTGGTTAAATGACTGAAAATAGTGAGTGTGTGTGTGGGCATGGGCAAATGGAAGCAATAGTTACACAATCCCAAGCTGATGTAAAATGTTTCTCATTAGTACAGGAGGAAACAGTCGCCCCATTCAACCTTAAAGCATGAAAGCATTCCATCCACACATCCTTGAAAGAGACCTCATTATTATTCACCTTGAATGCTGAAGCATCTATCAACGGTATCTTTCACAAGCAGCCAGATAGCAGAAGGGATCAGGCTCAGTCAGATCAATTGTGCTTCTCTGATCAGTGACACTAAGATGGCCTTCTCCTATGACTGATGGAGAGTACACCGCCACCCCTTATGGAGAGATACAATTGATTAAAAGCAGGCCCTGGGGTTTGGAGTGGAGAGTGGTGGTGGGGTTGGAAGGGGCAGACTGTTGTTTGTATGGCGGGTCGATAAGACTTTTTGTCTGCGCACATCGCTGCCTCAGCACAGGCTGCAGCTGCAGGAATGCCACCGTCTGACAGATGCACCAGAACAGAACCGTCATGTGTCTGTCTCCCAGAGTAACCGTCCAGTCCGACAGCCGCGGTGGGTGCCAAGCTCACTGTTTCAATCTGACCACCGTCCTGTCCGTACCCCCTCTTAGCCCACAGGGAGAAAAGCCACGGCATTGTGTAAGCTTATGATCCCGGTATCTTTGGTATGCCAGTTAGTGCCGATGCCACCCCAACCAGTGTGATTTGTAGATCTAATGAACGAATGGTGGGCATAGAGCTATGTGCACTGAATGTTTACAGTCATATCGTTAGTCTGTCTGACTGACTTCTTTCCCAGGATAATCACTGCTCTTCCTAGCTAGAATCAGGAAATAAGGACATGATAATGGCCAGTGGCCATGCTTCAATAGAACATGTGCTGCACATATTGGAGTAGCGTATCTGTCCAATGTGTGACAATACAGAGTTGTCACAACATGATGGCTGGCTGGTTAAAACTTGATCACAGTAAATTATCATGATATACACAATACAGCCTAGACATATCTGCTTCCCAAATGGCACCCTATCCCCTACATAGTGCAATACTTTTGAGCCGTATGGGCCATGATCAAAGTAGTGCACAATAAAGGGAATAATGTGTAATTTGGGGGACACATATTGTTATTCTTGACCATGGTACTGACTGAGCTGGGCTCCTCCTTCCTGGGTGTGGTGCTCTCCACTCCCCTCAGTCTCCACTCACTGCCCCCCAGCAACCAACGGTCCCCCTGTGGCCTGAGGAGTAAACACCCGTGCCCCCCTCTCCTTTGATCCCCTGCCACCTCTCCTTTGATTGTCCCATTGGTCAGATTTGGTATTTGGTATTTTTTTAGGATCCCCATTAGCTGTTGCAAAAGCAGCAGCTACTATTCCTGGGGTCAACACAAAATATGAAACATAAAACAGAATTGCATAATACAGAACATCATTAGACAAGAACAGCTCAAGGACAGAACTATATACATTTTTAAAAAGGCACACGTAGCCTACATATCAATGCATACACACAAACTATCTAGGTCAAATAGGGGAGAGGCGTTGTGCCGCGAGGTGTTGCTTTATCTGTTTTTTTTAACCAGGTTTGGTGTTTATTTTGTTGCTCCCAATTAATGACAAACACGTGTCTGGGATCTTTGACCTCTGACCTCAGTAAACAGGCCTGCCGCTGCGTGTGTTGCGTGAGATAAGAGGTGGTTTAAAGCAGGAATTTAAGGGGCACAAGAACAGGGACAGAGTACCCAAAAAGTTCTATACCTGCACCATTGACAGCATCTTGACTGGTTGCATCACTGCCTGGTATGGCAACTGCTTGGCATCCGACCGCATTGCGCTACAGAGGGTAGTGGGTACGGCCCAGTACATCACTGGGGCCAAGCTCTCTGCCATCCAGGACCTCTATACCAATCGGTGTAAGAGGAAGGCCCTAAAAAATGTCAAAGACTCCAGCCACCCAAGTCATAGACTGTTCTCTCTGCTACTGCACTGCAAGCGGTACCGATGCATGAAGTCTGGAACCAACAGGACCCTGAACATCTTCTACCCCCAAGTCATAAGACTGCAAAATAGTTAGTCTGGGTAGCTATTTAACTATCATTAACCCTTTTTGCACTAACTCTTTTGACTCATCAAATGCGCTGCTGTTACTGTATATTATCTATCCTGTTGCCTAGTCACTTTAACCCTACCTATATGTACATATCTACCTCAATTACCTCTGCAGATCAACTCTGTGCTGGTACCCTGTGTACATAACCAAGTTATTGTTACTCATTGTGTATTTATTCCTTGTGTTATAATTTTTTTTCTATAATTTTTTTTCTTCTCTGCATTGTTGGGAAGGGCCTGTAAGTACTTCACTGTTAGTCTACATCTGTTGTTTACCAAGCATGTGACAAATAAAAATGTATTTGATTTGACCTTGTAGCCTCCACAAGGCATTCCAGCTTCACTCTCATCATTTAAATCAGAGATAAATAACCACACCTTTAGGCCATAAGTGGGAGGAGTCTTCTCCAAATGTGATTGATGGATGGATCAATTGGCACATTTTGCACTTGTAACAGTTATTGACAAAAAATGTATTGTGTTTTATTGATGTAAATCCATTGATTGAAAATCACAAAGCAGGAACAAAGTTGGGATGTTTTTGATCAAAAGTGTTTTAAATGCTGCCATATGGGTGAATTATGGAATGAACACAAGTCTCTCTTGATTGATATATTTGTCAAAGTCAATGATGGCAATGGAGATTTGTGTTTTGCATCAATGAGTTGTTCGAGCCAGTGTTTAGATGTATGAATATGTTTACAAGCAAAATACTTTTTGGAACTGCTCAAGTTCTCCCGGGTACTTTAAAGAGGAAGTTCACACATGTTTCCATGTAAACGTATTTTCACTTGTTCAAAATGGGTGAACTTCCCTTTTAAAAGTGCTTTGAATCCCTTCCAATTAGAGAAAGTATCATTAATTGGCATGATTGTGCCTAGAATAAAAAACATCATTCTTTATCGGAGGAGTAGATTCTATTTAGGCTCAGTGTGTTGGTGATGACACACAGTGAATGATGCTCTCCAGATTCCCTAGGCTCTGGTTGTCTGTGCTCAGACAATGGTGACAAACTGAACGTTTCCCTTTTTCAACAAAAAATTCCATTGCACAATGCTGATGAATTAAACATGGTTTCAGTGGTTTGCAGTGTCAAGCATTTTGAGTATGAGCCGGTCGATAGTCCAGCTCCAAACAAGATGACTATCAGTTTGCTTTGAATCCAATTGACTTAGTTTTCATACAGAAAATAATTACTGCTTGGTGTAAGCACTTGAGTTGGTTCTCATTTTACTTGTTGCAACCCATTGGAGGCAAAAGTCTGCATGATTTAACATAATTACAGAATTTGAATAACTCTCAATGAGTCGTTCACCATGGGGTGGAGAAACAGAAATGCTTAACCAGTGGAGGCTGCTGAGGGGAGGACGACTCATTATAATGGTCGGAATTTTACATTTTAAATGTATTTATTTCACCTTTATTTAACCAGGTAGGTCAGTTGAGAACAAGTTCTCATTTACAACTGCGACCTGGCCAAGATAAAGCAAAGCAGTGCGACAAAAAACAACAACACAGAGTTACACATGGGATAAACAAAAGTACAGTCAATAACACAATTAAAAAATCTATATACAGTGTGTGCAAATGGAGTAAGGAGGTAAGGCAATAAATAGGCCATAGTAGCGAAGTAATTACAACTTAGCAAATTAACACTGGAGTGATAGATGTGCAGATGATGATGTGCAAGTAGAAATACTGGTGTGCAAAAGAGCAAAAAAGTTAATAAAAACAATATGGGGATGTGGTAGGTAGTTGGATGGGCTATTTACAGATGGGCTGTGTACAGCTGCAGCGATTGGTAAGCTGCTCAGATAGCTGATGCTTAAAGTTAGTGAGGGAGATATAAGTCTCCAACTTCAGCGACTTTTGCAATTCGTTCCAATCATTGGCAGCAGAGAACTGGAAGGAAAGGCGGCCAAAGGAAGGAATGGAGTGAATGGAATGGTATCAAACACATGATTTTGGAATGGAATGGTGTTTGATATCATTCCATTCACTCCATTCCAGCCATTACACTCCATTCCAGCCATTATTATGAGACATCCTCCCCTCTTCAGCCTCCACTGTGCTTAACAAAAAATGTATTGCAAATATAATTTAATGATGATGGTGATGTATCAGGGAGTTTGACGATATCTTCCATCTTTTCTGCTTGGCTGGTTCAGAGGCCCAGCCTGCACAGATAGATAGTTACACAAGAGGAGAAAGGAGTTCCTCTTCAACCCTTTATCTCAATTTGGCAGTGCTCATTCCTGTATTTTGAGTGTTTTAAGTCTTACATAAACCACAAAAAGGACTAATTATTAATGGTGATGAATAAATGCACGTTACAGTGCTCTGATGAATTCCACATGTCGGATTTTAGATACATGGTATATATGGTATATCCTATAATGTGTCATTTGGAATTAATCAATTTAGCTGGTAGAAAATGTGCAAAAAGTAAACACCAATCCATGTTCAGAATTTAATGTTTGCTGTTTCTGCTCCTCTAAACAATAAGTAGTGTGACTCAATGTAGCTAATTCCGGATGTCCATTAAACCTTGTTTTTCTGTTTTTGTGGTGTGGTTAGACCTACTAATCTCTCTGGAAACCACAATGTGGCATGTGCATCCCTGTTACTCCTGAAAGCCTGACCCTAAGCAACACTAGGGTCTGGTTGCAATGAGAAACTTTGTCACTTCCTATGTCGATAAGGAAAAAAAACTTTGCCGAGGACTCTCCCAACAGATTACGAGGCAGACATGCCTGAACGTCGCGATTCAAAACCAAAGTTTGCAGGAAAAATCTTTGCAGTGGTTTTAGGTAAGGTAGTTGACACAAACTAGCCACTTGTGAAATGCACTCATGCACCATCTTGCTAGCTACTGTTTTGTATTTTATTAATGTGGATAAAGTAGTGACGTAGGCAAAAAGAGTACATCATTGAAACCAGACCCTAGTCACTGTATTGTTGTTGGGAGAGGTGCTCTGTTCTGGCAGCCAGTCAACTAGCATAACAGTAACCTTGGAGAGAGAGATTGTTTTGGGTGGTGGGGGAGGGAGGCAATTGCCTGGAGAACAGCTTGCGAGCCCCTGCCTGCACTGCCCTGATGCACCTGTTGTTTGTCCAACAGCAGCAATCATGTAGGTAAATAGCCCACAAACCCTCAGTATTGAATACACCAAAGTAAAATAATCCTTATTTGTATAGGGTAACTCCCGGAAGAAAAACATTGGCCAAAAATAGTATTTGGCAAGAAGTCAGATTGTATCTGTGAGTGAAGGCTTAGCAGAGGGTCAATAAAGCCGTTTCATCTACAATATAAAAACTCACTTCATTTCATTTGTTAGGTTAGCATAGAAAAGCAACATCAATCACCTGTCAAATTGTAATCAGTGACCAGGTAATCGGGCATGCTCAAGACAACTTAACTGTGGAATTGGCCAGATAATAATAATGTCAAACGCCAGGTAAGGTCTAATTATTGTATGTTTCTGTTGATTAGGCCTGCATAGGCTGTACACCTAATCTCTTCCCTTTAAATCCTAAAACACTAACGTTACACAGGCAGGCACTGCACATCCACGGATATCATCATCAGAACAGAATGGATCGGATCCACTCTGTGTGATCTTTTCTGTCAATTCTATCTCCATAGTATCCAACTAGCTATAGTGAGACTACTATAATGGATTGTTGTGCAGCTGCACTTCCTATGAAATGCAAAGAAATCCAAAGCATCTATCGTTTTATGTAACTGGGCACACCACGTAATTTCAACGTGGATAATTGAGTAATATTTGGTTGTGGCGTTGATCATTAAGATTACAACCTATATTCACGAACAGCCAAAAGTTAGCAACATTTTCTGTGTTATTACTATGCTTTCAACCATCTAGGAGCACAACCAAATTCTAATTCCTATACGTGCTATCTTGAACATGTACACTTTATATGATTACATAACAACAGCAACCATGGATGTATTACTCATTTTAATATTAGTTTGTAAGATAGCCTTCATTTTAGGCTATTTACTGTATTACAAAAAAATACTTGCTGAGATAGTTGTATGATTAAGACATGAATCTACTGTGAATCTACAGTCACTGTTATACTGTGCCCCATAGAGACAGTCCCCTTAAAAGATGTCATTCATGTTCTTTGACAGATTAATGGTACAATACTCTGGGGCCTTTCGGTAGAAACAGATGAAATCTGGATTTGAAAAATAAAATTAGAGCAAATGGATTGGTTTGGGATAATACTGTAGGCCTACAGTTGACTGACTAGCATGTGCGTTTGGCTAATGTGAGTGTGGGCTGGGGCATGCTTCAGCTTCATCATTCAGATCAGATCAGTCCTATACCGTTCACCCTGCTGCTATCACACAGATCATCCCAGATTACCACTGTAATTAGTTCATCTCAAGACAGGATCAGTCCTTAAACCTGTAGAAAGAGATAAAGACCCAGAGCCAGGAGTTGTATCAGTTTGCTGTACTATAGGATTCCATTATTGAATGTATTGTAGCCAGTGAAGAGCTTAAAGTAGAAATCTGAAGAGACAGTTTATAGAAGCCACTTTGGAAAGGTAAACAGTGCTTTGTAGACTATCAAACCAGTTGTTTCCAGTGGATTTACTGCTGTTATCGCAGATAGATTAACACAGAGCAGCCTAGCTGACAGTAGCCAGCTTATTCTTCATCAGAGTGTCAGGGTTAAGAGCTTGGAGAGCTTCTCTTCTGCTCATTTAACATCTGTTTCTGTTTGGCTGGTCAAGAACCTACTTTATAGGATGTGTTGTCTGCCTAAAACACTCTGGAATCTGTGTTCAGTCTGTCTGTTCAAGGACTCCAGGGTTATACATGATTTTCAGGAGCTAAAAGAGGAGCACCAAGCTCACCCATGGGGTTGTCATGAAAATAGCATCGCAAACATACTTCTCCTCAACGTCCATTCTGCATACGTTAAGTAGTTTACGTTGACTCGGCCCTGATTTGTCAACACAGTCTTAATCTGCCACTGATGTTTTCTTCCGTTTTTCTTCTCTGCTCCTTCATTAGCTGCAGATGTGGTCCTTTATTGGCAGCTAGTTAAGAGAACGTTCTCTCTAATTGGCCCTTAGTAGCCGCTCTGATCTTTCAGCTCATTCAGCGACAGCTTAACCCCTACATACTTCCTCTTGCTCCTTAAATGGGTCCGCTCAAGAGGACACGGCATCAATATTTTGTCCAGTCCTGCATCGTTTATCGACACAATAAGTAACATGATGTCATCGCCCACCGTAGCTGATAATAGATGACCATTGTCTCTGAGTGATGACTCATCTTGAGCTGATGGCCAGTATGAAAAACAACGTATTCCTTAGCCTCTACTACATTGTGATTACTAATACAGTTGTAGGATTATTTGATGAGGAATATTATTATTGACTGCATTCACGGTAAATGCTGCATATATTGGCTCAATCGGAAATTACCTTTACATTTCTATTGCGAGATCTGTAATGCATCAGTGTTACAGATTGAATAGAGCCCTAAATCACTGTTGCGTGTAGTTCTAAAATATGGTGAATCAGGGGTCTATTCATGACGTCTTGCAATGGAAACCGTTTACCGTTTAGGAACCAAATGGAAGCAAACAGAGCAAATGGAGCAAAACAGGGAATGACCTACCTGAATTTGTCCAATAGAAACTCTTGTTTTCTCTGCTAAATGTTTTCCGTTTGGAGTCAACAGTTTCTGTTGAAAAACGTTTGCAACAGAATCGGCGTAATGAATACACCCCAGTTGTTTGGAATTGTAGCGGTATTGTTTATCTACCTGGCAACAACTTTGCTCTATTATCATTGGTCAGATGTTTTCTAATTGTTGGGAGAGAACAGGAAGTAGTTTTAAGTTGATTCACATAGCTGGACCAGAACTACGAGTTAGTTCTAAAATGGCGTCCCTTGAGAGGGACAGAACAAGATGTATGTCAGGAGAAGTGCAGTATTATCATAAGGATACGTATACTTGGAATACGGAAGAGGAATGGAGGAAAAAAAGAGAGGCAGAGGTGGTCGAAGAGAGACAGGGAGGAAGAGGGTGAGCTTGAATCGGTTAAAAATGGCGGAGAAAGGGGAGATGGTTTGTTAAAGAAGAATGGTAGAAAGTGTAAGCAGAGTGAGCTGTATGCCGGATCGAAGACAGGAGGAGACATGGAAGTGAGTGAGGGCGAATTGTCTAATGGGGTAGGTGTGGTGAAGTTCTCGGAGCCCGAGGCTTGCACTGAGGGTCAGGATAAAGATTAGTCTGTGCCGGTAGAAGTGACATTTTTTGGGCTGATCCAATTGTGGTTTCATGGTGGGTGAAAGCAGAGTTGGGTGCTGTGAAATCAGTGAAAGTAACCAGAAGTGGTCTGGTGATAATTGTTTATGTTTCTGCTGGTCAGAGGGAGCAGGCGTACGCGTTAAACGAATGGGGACAAGAGATGTGAATTGTTTTGCTCTCAAGAAAAGGGCACTATGGAAAGGAGTGATTACTGGGGTAGCAGTAAATGTAAAAGTTGTTCAACTGTAGGGGAAGATTCACGGTGTTTGGTGCGATGCAGACAGGGAGGCGTGAGTGGTGAAACAGAAGAGTTGTTGTCTGTTCTTTTGAGTTTTGATGTTGAGTCTTTGCCTGACAAAGTGATGTAAGGATATACAGTGCCTTCGGAAAGTATTCAGACCCCTTTTTCCAAATTGTTTTACGTTACAGCCTTGTCAATCTACACACAATACCCCATAATGACAAAGCAAAACAGTATATAAAAAAAACCGGAAATATTACATTTACATAAGTATTCAGACCCTTTACTCAGGACTTTGTTGAAGCACCTTTGGCAGCGATTACCGCCTGAAGTCTTCTTGGGTATAACACTACAAACTTTGCACACCTGTATTTGGGGAGTTTCTCCCATCTTTCTCTGCAGATCCTCTCAAGCTCTGTCAGGTTAGATGGGGAGCGTCGCTGCACAGCTATTTTCAGGTCTCTCCAGAAATGTTCGATTGGGTTCAAGTCTGGACTCCAGCTGGGCCACTAAAGGACATTCAGAGACTTGTCCTGAAGCCACTCCTGCGCTGGAGCAGGTTTTCATCAAGGATCTCTCTGTACATTGCTCCATTCATCTTTCCCTCGATCCTGACTAGTCTCCCAGTCCCGAATGCTGAAAACATCCCCAGAGCATGATGCTGCCACCTCCATGCTTCACCAAAAGGATAGTGCCAGATTTCCTCCAGATGTGACACTTGGCATTCAGGCTAAAGAATTCAATCTTGATTTCATCAGACCAGAGAACCTTGTTTCTCATGGTCTGAGAGTCCTTTAGCTGCCTTTTGGCGAACTCCAAGCGGGCTGTCATGTGCCTTTTACTGAGGAGTGGCTTCCGTCTGGCCACTCTACCCTAAAGGCCTGATTGGTGGAGTGCTGCAGAGATGGTTGTCCTTCTGGAAGGTTTTCCCATCTCCACAACGGAACTCTGGAGCTCTGTCAGATTGACCATCGGGTTCCTGGTCACCTCCCTGACCAAGGCCCTTTTTCCCCGATTGCTCAGTTTGGCCGGGTGGCCACCTCTAGGAAGAGTCTTGGTGGTTCCACACGTCTTCCATTTAAGAATGATGGAGGCCACTGTGTTCTTTTGGACCTTCAATGCTGCAGACATTTTTTCGTACTCTTCCCCATATCTGTGCCTCGACATAATCCTGCCTCGGACAATTCCTTCAACCTCATGGCTTAGGGGACCTAAGGTGACATGTGTGTGCCTTTCCAAGTCATGTCCAAACTATTGAATTTGAAAATAAAGGAGAGCCTCACACTAGGAGCTCAGATGCAAAAATGTAATTACCAACGTTTCCACAGCCAAGCTGTCTTCATCAGGGTATGATCACAAACATTGCGGGATGACTCGTTTATATAGTGTCAAAAGACACACAGGTGTCTGTAATCCTGGCCAAGAGTGGCCTAATATCATTGGTTAATTCTCAAATATTAAAATGACATACAAAGAACAGCATACAAAAAACAAATGGGTAGCATACGATCATAGATTCATTTTAGACTACACAGGCTTACAAACAATTACAATGGCAAAGTCACAATAATCACAAGAATGGCTTCAGATCAAAGTCAACATTGAGACCGAAGGGAGCAAGGGTCTTTAAGTTAAAGATCCAGACAGCCTCTCGTTTTAACAATAAATTATCAAGGTCACCCCCTCTCCTAGGGGGTGAAACTATTGAATTTACCACAGGTGGACTGCAGATGTTCAAGTTGTAGAACCATCTCAAGGATGATCATTGGAAACAGGATGCACTTCAGCTCAATTTCAAGTCTCATAGCAAACAGTCTGAATACTTATGTAAATAAGGTATTTCTGTTTTGTATTTTTTTATACATTTGCAAACATTTGCGCTGACGGATAGCTCTGCCGTGCTATGTGTTATTTCTTACATTATTAGCCCAGGAAATGTTTTGTGTTATAACATACAGCCGGGAAGAACTTTTGGATATCAGAGCGGTGGTAACTCACCAGCATTACCAGCATTACAACCAAGAATATGACTTTCCCAAATCAGATCCTTTGTTTGTACCCCCCCAGGGCAATTCAACTGATTCCAGAGGCTGTTCCAAAACACAGCCGGCGGAAAAGGCCCACTCAGGAGGCGCGCACACCACCCACCGCTTCCGAGTATACTACTCGCTAATGTTCAGTCTCTGGATAATAAAGTTGACGAGCTCAGGGCAAGGATTTTCTTCCGGAGAGATATCAGGGATTATAACATACTCTGTTTCATGGAAACATGGCTCTCTCGGGATATACAGTACCCTCTGAGTCCGTTATGCCAGTTGGGTTCTCATTTCATCGCGCAGACAGAAAAAATATCTCTCTGGGAAGAAGAAGGGCGGGGGTGTTTGTTTCATGATTAACTACTCATGGTGTGATTGTGATAACATTTTGCAGCAAACTTCCTGACAGGAAGTGGAAAATCTGAAATCGATGCTCTGTTCTAGGGCCTGCCTATAAATGTCCTTGATATTTATTAGTATAGATGCACTTCATACGTCTTCCACTCGATGTCGACAGGCAGTGAGAGAAGAAATGGAGTGTATAACTTGATCTGGGGTCGAATAAAAGCTCTTGGCATGCCGTGTCATCAGTTTCCTGTTTTCTGGAGCGCGCGAGAAGGGACCTGGTATTGCCTTCTGAAAAGCTGTCGTTATAGACGACTAATATCTCCGGCTTTGATTTTATTTGATAAATGTGACAGTATCATCGTAAAGTATGTTTTTTCAATATAGTTTTATTAGATTATTGAAATTTAATCGGGACGTTAGGCGTGTTGCGTTGTGTGCCTTTGTTCAGGAAGGAGAGCTTCGCGCTACTTTGCTAGCTTTCCGTGCTAATTGACTGGAGAAGAGGACATTCTAAAACCAAACAACGATTGTTTTCTTGACAAAGGACCCCTTGTACAACATTCTGATGGAAGATCATCAAAAGTAGGACCCATTTTATGATGCTATTTCATATATCTGTCGAACATGTGAAATAGTAGTTTGCGCCCACTCTCTCGCTATAACTAAGCTGGATGTCGTAATGAAGTTATTTTTAGAATTCTAACACGGCGATTGCATTAAGAACTAGTGTATCTATCATTTCCTATACAACATGTATTTTCTAGTAACGTTTATGAATAGTTATTTGGTCAGAATAGTTGAGTGTCATAAAAATATCCGCACATTCTGGGAAAAAGATGCTACGTTAGCACAATGTATAACCACTGATTTCAGCTCTAAATATGCACATTTTCGAACAAAACATAAGTGTATGTATAACCTGATGTTATAGGACTGTCATCTGATGAAGGTTTATGAAGGTTAGTGAAAATTAATATCTTTTGCTGGTTTATTCGCTATCGCTAACGTGCCTATTGCTATCGCTAACGTGCCTTGATGAATGAATGAGGTAGTGTGGTAGGCTATTGTAGTAAGCTAATATAATGCTATATTGTGTTGCTGTAAAACACTTAAAAAATCGGAAATATTGGCTGGATTCACAAGATGTTTGTCTTTAATTTGCTGTACACCATCGATTTTTCAGAAATGTTTTATGATGAGTATTTAGGTATTTGACGTTGGTGTCTGTAATTACTCTGGCTGCTTCGGTGCTATTTCTGACGGTAGCTGTGATGGTAGCTGCAATGTAAAACTGATTTATACCTCAAATATGCACATTTTTCGAACAAACATAGATTTATTGTATAACATGTTATAAGACTGTCATCTGATGAAGTTGTTTCTTGGTTAGTTTGGTTGGTTCTTGGTTAGTTAGGTTGGCTTTGTGCATGCTACCTGTGCTGTGAAAAATGTCTGTCCTTTTTTGTATTTGGTGGTGAGCTAACATAAATATATGTGGTGTTTTCGCTGTAAAACATTTTAAAAATCGGACATGTTGACTGGATTCACAAGATGTGTATCTTTCATTTGCTGTATTGGACTTGTTAATGTGTGAAAGTTAAATATTTCTCAAAAATATTTTTTGATTTTCGCGCTCTGCCTTTTCAGTGGAATGTGGGAGGAGTTCCGCTAGCGGAACCCCGGTGCCAGACAGGTTAACTATAGCTCAGCATTCAACACCATAGTACCCTCCAAGCTCATCATTAAGCTCGAGGCCCTGGGTCTGAACCCCGCCCTGTGCAACTTGGTCCTGGACTTCCTGACGGGCCACCCCCAGGTGGTGAAGGTAGGAAACAACACCTCCACTTTGCTGATCCTCAACACTGGGGCCCCACAAGCATGCGTGCTCAGTCCCCTCCTGTACTCCCTGTTCACCCATGACTGCGTGGCCACGCACGACTCTAACTCAATCAAGTTTGCAGACCATCACTAGCATCACTAGCCATCACTAGCACATTAGAGGCTGCTGCCCTATATACAGTTGAAGTCGGAAGTTTACATACACCTTAGCCAAATACATTTAAACTCAGTTTTTCACAATTCCTGACATTTAATCCTCGTAAAAATTCCCTGTCGTAGGTCAGTTAGGATCACCACTTTATTTTAAAAATGTGAAATGTCAGAATAATAGTAGAGAAAATGATTTATTTCAGCTTTTGTTTCTTTCATCACATTCCCAGAGGGTCAGAAGTTTACATACACTCAATTAGTATTTGGTAGCATTGCCTTTAAATTGTTTAACTTGGGTCAAACGTTTCGGGTAGCCTTCCACAAGCTTCCCACAATAAGTTGGGTAAATTTTGGCCCATTCCTCCTGACAGAGCTGGTGTAACTGAGTCAGGTTTGTAGGCCTCCTTGCTCGCACACGCTTTTTCAGTTCTGCCCACACATTTTCTATGGGATTGAGGTCAGGGCTTTGTGATGTCCACTCCAATACCTTGACTTTGTTGTCCTTAAGCCATTTTGCCACATCTTTGGAAGTATGCTTAGGGTCATTGTCCATTTGGAAGACCCATTTGCGACCAAGCTTTAACTTCCTGACTGATGTCTTGAGATGTTGCTTCAATATATCCACAAAATGTTCCTTCTTCATGATGCCATCTATTTTGTGTAGTGCACCAGTCCCTCCTGCAGCAAAGCACCCCCACAACATGATGCTGCCACACCCGTGCTTCATGGTTGGGGTGGTGTTCTTCGGCTTGCAAGCCTCCCCCTTTTTCCTCCAAACATAACGATGGTCATTATGGCCAAACAGTTCTATTTTTGTTTCATCAGACCAGAGGACATTTCTCCAACAAGTACGATCTTTGTCCCCATGTGCAGTTGCAAACCGTAGTCTGGCTTTTTTATGGCGGTTTTGGAGCAGTGGCTGCTTCCTTGCTGAGCGGCCTTTCAGGTTATGTAATATAGGACTCGTTTTACTATGGATATAGATACTTTTGTACCTGTGTCCTCCAGTATCTTCAGAAGGTCCTTTTCTGTTGTTCTGGGATTCATTTCCACTTTTCGCACCAAAGTACGTTCATCTCTAGGAGACAGAACGCGTCTCCTTCCTGAACGGTATGACGGCTGCGTGGTCCCATGGTGTTTATACTTGCGTACTATTGTTTGTACAGATGAACGTAGTACCTTCAGGCATTTGGAAATTGCTCCCATAGATGAACCAGATTTGTGGAGGTCTCCAATTATTTTCTGAGGTCTTGGCTGATTTATTTTGATTTTCCCATGATGTCAAGCAAAGAGGCACTGAGTTTGAAGGTAGGCCTTGAAATACATCCACAGGTACACCTCCAATTGACTCAAATTATGTCAATTAGTCTATCAGAAGCTTCTAAAGCCATGACATAATTTTATGGAATTTTCCAAGCTGTTTAAAGGCACAGTCAACTTAGTGTCTGTAAACTTCTGACCCACTGGAATTGTGATACAGTGAATTATAAGTGAAATAATCTGTCTGTAAACTGTTGTTGGAAAAATTACTTGTGTCATGCACAAAGTAGATGTCCTAATCGACTTGCCAAAACTATAGTTTGTTGACAAGAAAGTGGTTGAAAAACGAGTTTTAATGACTCCAACCTACGTGTATGTAAACTTACGACTTCAACTGTACATAGACTTGAAATCACTGGCCACTTTAATAATTGGAACACTAGTCACTTTAATAATGTTTACATATTTTCCATTACTCATCTCATATATGTATATTGTATTCTATCCTATTGTACTGTATCTTAGTCTATGCTGCTCAGATATTGCTCGTCCAAATATTTATATATTCTTAATTCCATTCCTTTACTTTAGATTGTGTGTATTGTTAGATATTAATCGTTAGATGTTACTGCACTGTTGGAGCAAGAAACACAAGCATTTCGCTACACCCACAATAATATCTGCTAAACACGTGTATATGACAAATACAATTTGATTTGATTTCTAAAAACCTGTTTTCTCTTTGTCATTATGGTGTATTGTGTGTAGATTGATGATCATTTTTAATTTATCAAATTCCTTTTAGAATATGGCTGTAACGTAAAAAATTTGGAAAAAGTCAAGGGGTCTGAATTCTTTCCGAATGTACTGTAACTCTTCAAACCTGATTATTAGTATAGGGCTCTGCTCTATTGAAATGTCTATGGCAATGATAATGATAATGATAATGACGTTGCCAAGTGTGAACAGTGTGTTCTTGTAGCCTACTATGTTTTCATGTTTGTTTGTTTTTTTAACCACACCAGACAATAGTTCCCTAACTGGAAGAATAAAGTTAATTGATTGAAACAGGGCTGACAAATAGCGCTGTAGCAGAAAGCTTGTAGATAGCATAAATAATGGATACAAGATCCAGCAAAGATTAAACATAACTTAAAATTGCAGTAGGCACTGGAGGAAATAAATTACACTTCAGACAAGACTAAAATAATTCCCCGTTATTAGTCTTAGGATCTAAGGATTGCTTTATATTACACGTTTTGACAGTGGGAAGGATACAAACACCAAAGCATTGATGGACAACAGAAGATGCCTGTATCAATCTGCTGAACTAGAACACAGGATAAAGTCTGAAAGATAGTTACTAATTCAAAATTGCTTCTTCTTTAAAGCAGGATGTCTGACACTGAATCTCCTCCAGCATCTCAATGGTTTTGTTATATTTCAGTCTTCAGTGATGTATATAAAGTGTAATATTGGGATTCAAATTCAAAATGGAATATATTTCAACTCTATATCTGACATGGTACAGGTGTCTTCTTTTTTTGTGAGGTGTATACTTTATACGTTACATTTGTTTCAAAGTAGATTTGTATAAGACTACCAAGAAACACTCTGTGTGACCCTGATTCAGCCCACTGCAGTAAAAGGTTATTAATCAAAAGCAGTTTTATCTCGACATGAAAGCCTGCTCTCGTACACTCAAGCACCACCAGTCATTATAGTTCACAGAGTGACATCCATCTTGGCTAATATTTGCTGTACTATTTGTTTGTCAATAGATCTTTCACACCTAGTTGCAGTGTTTCACATAGCATTTGATTGTGTTTGCTTGCCTGTGTTTGTGTTGAGCCTACTTTTCTGTATCTTTGTTTGATTTCTCCCAAACTCTCACTGAGCTTCATGTGGTTGTGGCAGTAGTACAGTCCCTGTGCTGTATTGACCATAAGGGACTGCTGTATTTAACTGAATGAATGCCAGTTTGGAGGTAACAAACATTTAGCTTGTAATTAGTGACACTATTTGAATGATTCTCACATTAAAACATTTAAAAACATGCACCATTAACATGCCATTTCAACCACTGCTCTACAAAGGTGTATTTCTCATCAGGGTTGGAATTACATGGCACATCTCCCCTGATGACGACATGACAACCAAATGGGCCAACTTGTAGACACAAGGTTGCCATGTAAATAGACACTCTCAGCCTATGACGTCCCCTGTTCTGCTGAATGTTTAGACAGTTATTTTTATCAGCATTGTGAGTGGGGCGATGACACCTCATCCACAGAGTTGTGACACTCTTGAGAGGCTGTTGGCAGACAAACAGAAGTGAACAGAAGGCCACTTCTGCTCTCCTCTCGGTGGAGATGACATGTGGGCCGCAGATGCAGGTCTGTGAGGCCCTGTGGACTGTGACAGCAAGCTGGCGTCTCACCACACAACAAATCAGTGGTGAAGCTATTTCATGTTCCTCACAGGCCATTTGGCACCCATCCCTGTTTAGGACAGGAATAAACAACTTTCATTTTCATTCTCAAACACTACAGCTGCCCCATACAGTAAGCGTCAATGGACGATGCACAATTACAGCCTCTGGTCAGGTGTAAGCCTATTGTGAGAGAGAGGGGAATTATTGATATATTAGGTATCAATTAAGCTCAATATGGAAGACAACAGCCCTGATAAATGAAGCAGGATATGTGTCTCTGGAGTCTTCTGGAGCTAGTTAGTTGTCTGCTCTGCAGCTGATTGAGCCCTGGATTAATGGAGGGTGTTTAGCTCGCAGTCTTCAGCCTATGGCATGCTAATGTTGTTATCAGTCTGCCTGTGAACAGCCACATCGTCAGCCACAGCTACTGATAGAGACAAATTAAAGCTTGTTTGGACCTTTCGTCTGCAGATAAACTAAAGATGGCGTCAGACTGGTTTTGAAGGGGTTATTGACTTTGAAGGGCTATGGGGAGTGGTGATGGGGAAGTTCACAGATGCATGTTTTGCTTCAGAACTAGATATAGGCTTAAGCTCCAGTGTCTAGGATAGGTCCCTCTAAAATTATTTTTTTATTTACCTAGGCAAGTCAGTTCAGAACAAATTCTTATTTTCATTGACGGCTTAGGAACAGTGGGTTAACTGCCTTGTTCAAGGGAAGAACGACAGATTTTTACCTTGTCAGTTTAGAGATTTGATCTTGCAACCTTTGGGTTATTAGTCCAACGCTCTAACCACTAGGCTACCTGCCACCCCCAACTCTCAGGTGGCATAAAAACTAGGGAACTCATCTCTGGCATTTATTATGGTCGTAGATAAGAAATTATACCGTGAAACAGACTGATCGCATTATATTCTGTCTCGCTTGTAATTCACTTTGATGGATGGAAGGAAATTCTTAATTATATGATACACATGAACCGTTACCCTTGCCTGGGTTTAATCCCCTGGCTGGAGTTATACTGCGCTGCCTGGCCTGCCACTATGGCTGGGTTCGGTGCCTCATGCTTTACAGATCCGTGTGCTCATTGAATTGGCTGGGATTAAAGGGTTGATCACAATTGGGCTGTGTTTCCCCAGACAGTACCTCACAGACCTCTTGTACTCCATCACAGGCTAATTGTGAGCCGTTTAGACTGGATCAGATGGCTCACTTGTATGATTCCTTTACGATGTGGAATGCGAACAGTCCCCCATGCTATAGGGTATATATACATACAGTGTATGTAGCCTGGAATGCCGGATGTGCATTGTTGGGGTCTTTTGAAAGGTCTTCTAAGGTCCATGAATGTTATGTTCCCAAGCCCCCTACATATTGTATCTGACAGCCAACTAATTGCTCTGGGTTGAGCTTTCATGGAAAGAATGGCAAGGCCATGGCTTGCATGGAATTTCTCGGGGAATAAAGAAATCAGTCGACATGGAAACAGTGTCATATGGGGTAAGCATCTAACACAATAAGAAAATCTGCAAATGATAGGCCCTAACAAAACTATGTTTTGGCTGTCCACATATTTTAAAAAGTATCTCAGTCATTTATGTCTGGGTCAAATTGGATGTGAACTTTTTTCCACCTTTTTACCATTAAGGAAATACGATGAACCCCCCCCTGAAGAAAAAAAAGAATCACCTTTTGTGTCAGGTGCACGGAGGTGTTTTCTGTGGGGATTTTGTTGTGCTGCTCTTTGCCCGTTGAGAATAAAAGGTCTCCAGGTGTATGCAGTGATAGCACACTCCCTGGTTACACAATCATCCTTTTGTATGGGGAATTCAGTTACAAGTGACAACGCTGTTGGCGGAGGGTCTAAACATCTCTAGGTTGTGCGTCAGCAACACAGTATTTGGAGAAGAGAAAAGGCTCATTTAAAACTGCAGGAACCGTTATAGGCGATCCCGCCCTCTCCTTTCAACCAGAATCCCCATGAAAGCGTAAATAGGAAACGTACATCTCTCTGCACTTCATTTCTAGTAGGAAATAGAACAGTCGTCAATGTGATATTTCTAATGGTCAATGGGTTTTTGTGGTCAAAGGAAAAACTATGAGCATACAATGGCATGATCTGTTGCCAGAAACACTTTTTAATTCCATATTGCTTTCAACTTTGTAGTGCGGTTTTTACTGTGTTAGTTCTGCTGAAAACAATCATTGAACATTTCAACGTTTTCCCTAGAGTTGTGGGTAATCCATGCTGATGCACGTGTTCTTGTCTCTCTGTGTTGCGTTTCGAGTCCTCAACAAGTCCTCAACAATGCAGACCACAGATACAAGATATAAGATAGGCCTATGTAATATTTGTTTACTCTTTTCAAAATGATCTAAGGTAGAGTGATGTGCTGTTGGATACATTTTTATTGATATTGGACATATTTCTATGGTCTAGCCTATATAAACCAGCAGTTTCTTAATTTTGAGTGGGCTAACACTTAAAAACATATTCGCAATCAGCTGTCTTGCAATAAAAGTTCTTCAGAAAATAATCAAGCTGTTCTGAACTAGGCATGAAACACTGGTTACTAAGTAACTTAGAAATATACACTATATATACAAACGTATGTGGACAACCCTACAAATTAATTATTTCAGCCACACCTGTTGCTGACAGGTGTCGAGCATACAGCCATGCAATCTCCATAGACAAACATTGGCAGTAGAATGGCCCGTACTGAAGAGCTCAGTGACCTTCAACATGGCACTTTCATAGCATGCCAACTTACCAACAAATCAGTTCGTAAACTTTCTGCCCTGCTAGAGATGCCCGGGTGAACTGTAAGTACTGTTATTGTGAAGTGGAAACGTCAAGGAGAATAGTCAGCCGCACTACTCAGCCGCAAAGTGGTAGGCCGCACAAGCTCACAGAACGGGACCGCCAAGAGCCGAAGCGTGTAGCACTTAAAAATGGTCTGTCCTCGGTTGCAACACTCACTACTGAGTTCCAAACTGCCTCTGGAAGCAACATCAGCACAAAAACTGTTCGTCGGGAGCTTCATGAAATGGGTTTCCATGGCCGAGCAGCCGTACACAAGCCTAAGATCATAATGCGCAATGCCAAGCGTTGGCTGGAGTGGTGTAAAGCTCGCCGCCATTGGACTCTGGATCAGTGGTTCTCTGGATTGAAGAATCGCGCTTCACCATCTGGCAGTCCGATGGATGAATCTTGGTTTGGTGGATGTCAGGAAAACGCAACCTGGCCGAATAGAGACACCTGTTAAGTTTGGTGGAGGATAAATAATGGTCTGGGGCTGTTTTTCATGGTTCGGTCTAAGCCCCTTAGTTTCAGTGAAGGGAAATCTTAACGCTACAGCATACAATTACATTCTAGACGATGCTCTGCTTCCAACTTTGTGGCAACAGTTTGGGGAAGACCCTTTCCTGTTTCAGCATGACAATGCCCCTGGGCACAAAGCGAGGTCCATACAGAAATGGTTTGTCAAGATCAGTGTGGAAGAACTTGACTGGACTGCACAGAGCCCTGACTTCAACCCCATCGAACACGTTTAGGATGAATTGGAACGCCGAATGCGAGCCAGACCTAATCACCCAACATCAGTGCCCGACCTCACTAATGCTCTTGTGGCTGGATGGAAGAAAATCCCCGCAGCAATGTTCCAACATCTACTGGAAAGCCTTTCCAGAAGAGTGGAGGCTGTTATAGCAGCAAAGGGGGGACCAACTCCATATTCATGTCCGTGATTTTGGAATGAGATGTTCGACAAGCAGGTGTCCACATACCTTTGGTCATGTAGTGTAAGTAGATATTTTAGATAACTTTGATTTTGGTCCTGTTTGCTTGAGTGAAAGAATGAAACAATGTTTCCACGGTAAAGGTATTTCTGGAAACCAATTTAGTGCTTATGTAAGTATTTTATAAAAGCCTCCTCACTGGGCAAAAACTGGTTCAATCAATGTGGTCACCACCCCCCCCCCAAATCAATGTGATGACGTTGGTAAACTTTTTGGATTTGCAAAAAGTCATCAGTGTAAGGACATTTTGTCTTATTTCTCCCAACTTTTAACCAAAATTTTTGGGATGATTTCATGTTGAATTCACACATTAGTTGACAACTCAACCAAATGTTAATCAAAACTAGACGTTGAACTGACGTCGTTGACCAGTGGGTCATCACCAAGTACGGCAACCATATCTCATTCACTGTGCCTTTTTGAATTCTGAAGTAATTGTAGGCTACTCTTATAATTGATAAATAAGTGCATGTTGTCCAAAATGTCTGATTCTTACACAGCACATTGTGTGGTCAATGGTCACTGAGATTCATGTTAGAAAAATAGGACTGATCAATGTTATTTTTTGAGACACTGGCTTCTTCCCTGTTTGCTAGCTACACTGTTTGCTCTATCCAAGCTTTTATTTGTCTGTCATTTGCATTTAATGCAAGTGCTGAACCTTACTACACTGGTGTATAATAAATATGCAAAACAAGCGTCAGGTGTACCCAAATCTATTTCTGAGGGACTTGTGTCAAGACTACCAATGTTGTTTGTGACGTAGTGCAATCAGCACGCAGTGAGCTGTGACAAATCACACAGTTGAATCAGTATTAAGCTGCTGAAAATGCCAAGTCAGGAGCTTGGAGGAATAATACATGATGCTGTGTTATTCCTTGTTCTTTGACTTTAAAGTGTTTGCTATTGAATAAGTTACTCAATTAGCCTTAGCTTCATAGTTGTGAATCAGCATGATGAGAGAGAGTCCTTCCCCGGTTTCGCCCCCACCCTTTTAGTGCCAGCCTCCCATCTGCGTTTTCTTTGGGACAGGGACACTCTCAAAAGTAGTGGATGCCACTAGGCCTATTCACTGACTTTAGCCTGCCTATTTTTGTGTTGCTCTCTTTGGTTTGCTAGTAAAAAATGAAGTTCATTGTTGCAAGTTTTCCGCACGTCAAAGATTGACCGAGGTTGAATGACTGTGGTGCTGAGGGCTTTGGGAGACCCTCGGGGAGACTATTGAATGTCAGAATGTCAGAAAATGCCCAAACAACTAGGCTTGTTGAAACTTCAAGTGAAATATTAGCTTCAGATATTTTCTTATAAAGCAAATGAAGCAAATGATTAAACAGGTCTTGGATTCTCTGAGTCTTCCTCTGGAAAGTTCACAGTTAGTCAAAATAATTTAGAATTTTGCCCTAAAAGAGAGTATTAACAGAGGCTATTCAGCCGAGGCTATTCAGGTCTTTTGGACGTATTTTCCCACAAAATGTGACTTAACCTTAATGGATGTTTAAAACCCTGATGATGTTATCAGACACTGTTCTTTTAATAACATAATATTTCACATAGTAATCTAGGCCTATAGAGACAAACACCTCCCTGTGTACTGTATACTGTCATGTGATAAAAGTAGCCGTGCTGAAGCTAGATTAGACAGATGGATATTTTCACTCTGAAACAAACATCATATGGATACTCACAAACATACACAAAGACATTACTAATCCATTCAGAACACGATGTGGGAAATCACATCGAAGGCCATGAAAAACTATGTTGGAGAGAGAGAGACTGCATAACAGTATTAGGGAGTATTTACTGTGACACAACGAGGCGATTTAAGGATTTGTTATGATGGCCCTTGTGGCCCTCTTTCAATTTGGTAAGTTGTCATGTCCTGTTGCTGACAGACTCAACACTCAGAAAACCTGCCATTCTCTAAAGGAGAAAGTGAAGGAATGTTAAATAAATATCACTAAGAATGGCATCTTTTCCCTATGATAACCCTTAAATATTGTCACGACTTCGACCGAAGTCGGCTCCTCTCCTTGTTCGTGCAACGTTCGGCGGTCGACGTCACCGGCTTTCTAGCCATCGCCGCTCCATTTTTCATGTATCCATTTGTTTTGTCTTGTTCCCTGCACACCTGGTTTTCATTCCCCAATCAATCTACATGTATTTATTCCTCTGTTCCCCATCATGTCTTTGTGTGAGATTGTTTGTGTTACGTGTATTTTGTCTATTGGTGTTTTTGATATGTGCCAGACATTTGTCTATGTTCCGTGTTTTGGGCACGTTGTTTGTGCTTTTAAAATTTTACCGGAATAAAGTGTGCGCCTGTTCACTTCACTCTGCTCTCCTGCACCTGACTTCGCCTCCTGTACACATCCAGTGACAAATATGAACTATATCTATGCAGTTAAGATGTGCAGAACCACCTGTTTGCTTTTGCAGAGCTTCTGCCATTCATATGCCTTGTACTGGACCTGAACACATACAAGGCACATTTTCCTAAATGTGTATGATTTTGCTCCCCTGTGCATTTAAAAATTAATAATGTTATTTTAAAAACTATCCAAAACTACTCTCAGAATGTATTTGTTTGGACTTTGTTATGGATATGCTTCTAAACCGTGCTTCTACACCTGCATTGCTTGCTGTTTGGGGTTTTAGGCTGGGTTTCTGTACAGCACTTCGAGATATTAGCTGATGTACGAAGGGCTATATAAAATAAACTTGATTTGATTTGATTTGATATCTAATTCCATAAGAGTATTTTAAAGAAAATTATGAATTCATGTTGTATATTTTAATGGATCTCTTATCATGTGTATATACAGTGCCTTCGGAAAGTATTCAGACCCTTGACTTTTTCCACATTTTGTTACATTACAGCCTTATTCTAAAATTAATTTTAAAAACATTTTTCTTCATCAATCTACACGCAATACCCCATAATGACAAAGCAAACAAGGCTTTAGACATGCTTGCTCATTTATAAAAAATAACAACTGAAATATCACATTTACATAAGTATTCAAACCCTTTACTCAGTACTTTGTTGAAGCACCTTTGGCAGCGATTACAGCATTGAGTCTTCTTGGGTATGACGCTACAAGCTTAGCACATCTGTATTTGGGGAGTTTCTCCCATTCTTCCTTGCAGATCCTCTCAAGCTCTGTCAGGTTAGATGGGGAGCGTTGCTGCACAGCTATTTTCAGGTTTCTCCAGAGATGTTCGATCAGGTTCAAGTCCGGGCTCTGGCTGGGCCAATCAAGGATGTTCAGAGACTTGTCCTGATGCCACTCCTGCGTTGTCTTGACTGTGTGCTTAGGGTCGTTGTCCTGTTGGAAGGTGAACCTTCGTCCCACTGTCAAGTGTGGGACCTTATATAGACAGGTGAGTGCCTTTCCAAATTATGTCCATTCAATTGAATTTACCACAGGTGGATACCAATCAAGTTGTAGAAACATCTCAAGAATGATCAATGGAAACAGGATGCACCTGAACTACATTTTTAGTCTCATAGCAAAGAGTGTGAATACAATCTACACATAATACCCCATAATGACAAAGCGAAAACCTGTTTAGATTGCTGAGGATTTTATTTAAATTAATCTTAATTTTAGAATAAGGCTGTAATGTAACAAAATGTGGAAAATTCAAGGGGTCTGAATACTTTCCAAAGGCACTGTGTCTTTTAGGGGAAACACAAATCTATTTGTCCCTTAGTAAAGCAGAAATATTGAATAATATTGAATAACCTCAGGCTTAACTTTCAAGATCTGAAAAATGTCCACAGAGCAGTAATCAAATGTAATGCTGATAGTAACCCCCACAAACATTTAACTGCTTTAGCGGTACCCCTGCTCTCCACTCTCCACTTCAGCCACCACACCCCCAAACCCGTCCTCCCCGAACATCCTCTTTCACTCCCTCCTGTATACCGCCACCCTTCCTCCAGCCCCCCCAACGACTTCTGCACACCTCAGTCACCGCCTGCCGCTGCTCTGGAGAATCCCCCTGACCTAGATTCAGAGCAGAGTTTACTATGTGCTCCAGTCTGGGCTGTTTTCACTCCGCTGCCAGCTTCAAAGCCACAGGGTGCTCGCACATCAGCGCTCTGACCCACATCTCCATGGCAACAACTCCACAATGCTCCAGTGATGCACTGGCGGCTGGCGAAGGGACGGAAGGAAGGGGAGGGAAGGTGAGGGATCATCCTGACCTTCCAAGTGGCAAATGGTGGGCTGCTCCCCTCCCATATTGATGTTGCCTCCACCCTCCCTCCCCATCACTCTCTCTCTCTCTCTCTCTCTCTCTCCATCTCTCATTCAGGCTCCTCCATTTTTTGTTGGGGAATAATTAAAAGCACATATGCAGATGGATGTAATTCCAATATGGCGGATGGGTGACCTAAAATTATGGTGGTGGGCTGTTGAACAGGGAGAGAGTCTCTCTGGCCTATTCTGAGGTGGACACTGAGAGCAGTGATAGTGATAGACTCAGCAGTGATAGTGTTAGACCCAGCCTCTCTCTCATTTCTCTTTTAAGCCATGCGGATAGCGCCTGCTGCTCCTCCCCTCCCATGCCATATGCTCCCACAATTCACTGCCAGCCATGTTTGCTGTTTTTTTCCCTCTCTCTTTTTTTCACCCCACGTGTTGAGTTGCACTGTCAGTGGTCACTGGTCAGTATGTTGTCTCCATCTTGAAAATTTGCACACTCACAACAACACCACTCATTACCAGAACAAAGCAAAATCTAGATTTTTTAAATCAAATTCATCTTTAAAACCCTCTAGAGTTGATGTCCGCGCCCCCACTGAAATCTAATTAGCATAAGCTAGTCAGTTTAATGTAGAGATATCCTGTTTTTTGCATTGGATGGGTCTCAATCCACCACATCCTCCGATGTCGCACTTCCACATCTGCAGTGAAAGATGAAAGAGCTCTTGTTCCATGTAGTGAATCTGTTATTCAATGTGTTTGTATGGGCTAATGGCAGTAAAGCCAAATAACATGTTTTATCCATTTATTTATTTATACTTCAAGGGGTCTTAACATTCAAACTCAAATAGCAAAATGATCCTTGGTATGACCTTAAAACAATTCCCCTCCTCCCCAGCTTAGACAGGGCTTATACTCTTATGGGTTAAGAGGGCAATTGTATTTACCCCCTTTTGTGATATACAATCGTTGTACACAATAGACCAAAAGTCATAGTAATGTAGCCATTTTTTACTTGTAAATTCACACAAATTTCTAGCACTGACTGTTAGTGGTATAATATTAGTCACAGGAAAAAAGTACATTGTGTTGGTGCCAAACAAACGGATCGGTAGCTATTTACCAGGAAAGCAATAATCAGTGCTGTAAATGGATGTTTTACTGTTCCAACTGTAGCCGTTTTTCACACAAATGAAAAGGGGCAGTTTGAGCCCAGATCTCATTACAAAGTTGGCCCACGCCACACTCTGCCTCCATCCACCTTGCCAACACAACACAGCCCCCCGGAATTAGACCGGCCCGACTCTGACTTATCACAATAACGTACTGTCACTTCACATTTACAATTGGTGAAATCTACCCTGCCAACTGCCCTGGCTCGGCTCGGCTCAGATAACAATGGTGACAAACATCACTCTGTCTGTCTGTCCGTCTCCCTGCTGCGGCAGTTTGTAACATGGCAAATGGCAACACCATGGCTGGCAGACTCCCCTCGTCTCCCGGACGGACAGACAACCAGACCCACCTCCTCCTTTACCTGTTACCAAGGATAAGAATGAAAGCCTTTTCACCGTGTGTATGAAATCAATACAACCAATTTCCTCACTAGCTAGCTATGTTTTCAAACCTATTAGAGTGCAGCACAAGCACACTCTTATTGCTCGCAGATTTGCAGCTATCTGATGTCTGGTTGATCTCTGCAGTTCTTTGGTGTGGAGCAAATCTAGGAAATGTGTCGGTAACAGCAATTTATTATGGGTAACTAATCTGCGAGCATTTACTGCTACCTCAGATAGCAGTAAATGAAACGGTGTGGACAGCAGGATGCTGTCAAAACATTCCTTCACAAATTAAAGCAAGAGAGAACTGTTAATGTGATGGTTAATTCGATACAGTCAGCGTGTGCTAGTTGATAACACAGGCTGGTGAGCTACACAGCTGTCTCCTTCCATCACTTTTAATGAAGAACATGTGAAATAGAAATCTTGCTCTTGTGACGCTGAATTATTTCCTCTTCGTATACCAGTTCACACCTGTTTTCTCCCCATGTAAACGTTAGTGTGGAAATCACAATGAGACTTTCTGTAAGACTCCTTCACCCTTCCCCCAGGGGTCCATGGTCTGATATTTCATCTCTGCTGCCATTGTTTCCCCACAACTAGATTTTCCAGTCTGTATGCATTATACCACGGCAACCAGTGGAGTAGAAAGGTTTTCATAACAAAAGGGCCCAAGAAAAATGTATGTATTTAAACATACACATCCCCCAAGATTGAAGGCAAGGGAATGCTTTTAGTTTTGAATTTAGGACTATAGAGAGTTGAAGGCTGCTCCATTTTCAGTAAATCGTCTGAAAGTGATATTGAAGACTTAATTTCACCCCGGGGCTTCAAATGAGCCAGTCTGTGCATATACTGTTATGTGTCAGCCTCACAATCTTTTTCACTCTAGTAAATCTGGGAGTACAGTGAGCTCAGCCTAATCTTATACAATCTTTACATAATAACACTTGCACTCATGCAAGGATATTTTGGAGGTTCTGGATTTGTTATACCAAGTTATTTCAGGTGGCAGCTAGTTCAACATGTACATGTACATGTATTTCTATTTCCTTTTTTGTGTGTGTGTAACGGATGTGAAATGGCTAGCTAGTTAGCGGGTACGCGCTAGTAGCGTTTCAATCAGTTACGTCACTTGCTCTGAAACCTAGATGTAGTGTTGCCCCTTGCTCTGCAAGGGCCGCGGCCTTTGTGGAGCGATGGGTAACGATGCTTCGTGGGCGACCGTTGTTGATGTGTGCAGAGGGTCCCTGGTTCGCGCCCGGGTCGGGGCGAGGGGACGCCGTAAAGTTATACTGTTACATTGGTGCCGTGACCCGGATCACTGGTTGCTGCGGAAAAGGAGGAGGTTGAAAGGGGGGTGAGTGTAACGGATGTGAAATGGCTAGCTAGTTAGCGGGTACGCGCTAGTAGCGTTTCACTTGCTCTGAAACCTAGATGTAGTGTTGCCCCTTGCTCTGCAAGGGCCGCGGCCTTTGTGGAGCGATGGGTAACGATGCTTCGTGGGCGACCGTTGTTGATGTGTGCAGAGGGTCCCTGGTTCGCGCCCGGGTCGGGGCGAGGGGACGCCGTAAAGTTATACTGTTACATTGATGCTGTTGACCCGGATCACTGGTTGCTGCGGAAAAGGAGGAGGTTGAAAAGGTGGGTGACTGTTGTTGATGTGTGCAGAGGGTCCCTGGTTCGCGCCCGTGTCGGGGCGAGGGGACGGTTTAAAGTTATACTGTTACATTGATGCTGTTGACCCGGATCACTGGTTGCTGCGGAAAAGGAGGAGGTTGAAAGGGGGGTGAGTGTAACGGATGTGAAATGGCTAGCTAGTTAGCGGGTACGCGCTAGTAGCGTTTCAATCAGTTACGTCACTTGCTCTGAAACCTAGATGTAGTGTTGCCCCTTGCTCTGCAAGGGCCGCGGCCTTTGTGGAGCGATGGGTAACGATGCTTCGTGGGCGACCGTTGTTGATGTGTGCAGAGGGTCCCTGGTTCGCGCCCGGGTCGGGGCGAGGGGACACCGTAAAGTTATACTGTTACATGTGTACCTACACGTGTAATACATAGTTTGTAGATATCTGTAATATGTTGGTTTACTGTAAAACTTCAATTAATAGCCTGGGCATTTATTTGCTTAAATCACTGGACACAACAGGTGCTTATTAGAGACAGGCTTCTATTTGAGCCAGGCGTCTATTTCCTTAATGCACACATCTTTTGCTCTTTTCCAGCATTAATTTCCAGCATTTTAATACATTTCTTCATTTCCTGCACTAATGTGTTATCATTTACAATCTGTGTCACGTTAATTTTGTCTTAATAGGCCTCTATTTCAGATTTTTTTTTCCTTGACAGAATAATTATTATTCTCCCCTTTGACTGTGCATTGTTAGCCGTTCTTACTTTCACCACTAGAGGGCGACCAGAGAATTTCTTGGGGTCTGTTCTCCCGACCTTGTTGACTCTTTATGTGCTTGCCAGTTAGCTAGCAGTGTTCAGCTGTTAGCAGCCAATGGCTAGCAGTTTCTGATTGGCGATAAAAATTGATGATTGCAATAATTTGTTCTAGTCATTACTGAATTATTTAATGTAACAAATCAAACATTAAACCTTGTAATCAATTCATGGTAATTAATGGAAACTTCGTGAACAATTAATTTAGATTGTGCGTTTATTTGAAACAGGCGTTTATCTGCTGAAATGTGTGCCGTTGCCCTGCTATCAAAAGGGACAGGCTGCTATTTGAGACTGCGTTTAACTGAAATTTTACGGTATTTCAGTTTGTTGGGAATAGATTGACAATATCGCATATTTGTCAAGAGACACTGAACATTTCAGTTGAAATGCCTGACAAGTGTGCGAAACAAAAGCCATGGATGTCAGCCATTGTTGGCACTTATCAAGTCTATTGATAGTTAGGCACATACACTCATAATGGGATTGTAAAAACAATTCTCAAATTGTTACTCTGTGAAGATATTTTAAATTATTAATTAGCATAAGACAACGTATGATTAACTCATTTCAAAGGTCGACCTTTCAGAATAACACAATCAAACAACAATTATGTAAAATCATGATGATTCGCTTTCACTGATGTTCTTATTCTGTTGTGTTGAGATGAGTCATCAGTTACAGCCTTCTCATTGGAAAGAAGGGGATTACAGCAGGGGCTCATCTAAAAGTCACATTACTAGAGGCTGTGAGGCCCAGACAGACTTGTCTAGTTATTGGAGTCACACTGAAAGGTCACCCCTCAGTGGATATGAGATGTTTGACTTTCTCCCCTCCCCATCGGCACTGACAGACAGTCAGAGTCTCTGGTGACTTTCTGTTGTCGTTGCGGGAGTACAGTAGTTAGACGCTGCACTACTGGTTGTCATGGATAGCCCATCATGGATCCGTGTTGACAGCAGAGTCATAGCTTTAAACTGACTCTGAACTGTGTGTGTCTGAACACCTATGACTGTGTGTGTTGAGTGGAGTGCAGTGCAGTAAACATCATAGACCTTTCCTGTAGTCAAATGACCTAGTGGCTTCATGGGTGGAATGTTATTAATATTTTTCATAATTAATCATATTTTCATTTTTTTACACAGAAAGTCTGGTGTTTCTATGTCAAATGGTTTTGTTTATTTCAGTCTTCTGTGATGTGTATATACAGTAAAGTGTAATATTGGGATGAAAACATTTCAACTCTATATCTGACATGGTACAGGTGTCTTCTTTTTTTAAAGCCCATAACCATGTTTCAAAGTAGATTTGTTTAAGACTACCAAAGAAACACTCTGTGTGACCCTGATTTAGTCCACTGTAGTAAAAGGTAATTAAGGCAGGTTGTCTCAAAGCTATACGCTAGTTCTCTGATTAGCAAAACAAACGTCAATCTGCCTCTGTGGGAACACTGATAAAGACAGTTCACGAAGAGAAATCCTCTCAGTCAAATAGAAGTGTTCCCTGTGAAGTCATCTAGCTCTGTCAGCCCACACTGAGCTTCTAGATCAAAATCCTGATAGCTGAGAAAGCTGCTGTGAATCTGTCCAAGTTTCATCCTTCTGCGATTCAATCAGGCGCGCAAACACTATGTTGAGTAAAATAAGCTATAGGGTATCTCTTCCACAGTAACTTTACCTGAGCTCTTATTTGCATTGATTTGAAAAGGAGGCTAAGAAACGATGTGCTTTTTAAGTAAGAGCTGGAAAACTTTACTTTGACATGGCTGAGTCTTTGACTGCCTTGTGAAACACTCATGCTGGCATGGATCCTGAGAAATGTCTCTATTCCCTCATTGAGCTCAATTAGAAAGATCTCTCCAGCTAGCCCTGTGACCCTTATTGTAATAACCCCAGCCCCTCCCCTGTGCTCCCATCCAGGCACTGGCTGTGAGGCCTGACATGGTAATATCAGACTGATACGAGAGCTGATTACAGCCTTGCATTGAACCAATGACTTCTAATTCACAGGGCCATATTTTTCACTTTGGGAGGCAGCTGATACTAGGCCTCAGTTTCCTAGTTCCAAAGCTACTCATCTTCACACCAAAATCCTTGAGCTGAGCTCTGCCTGTCTCTATAGTCGGGAACTCTCCAACCCTACTTATCCAACGGTTCTTGGTCTGCAAGTGCTGCCATTCATTCCCAGGAAAACTCTTGCCTGCGGACCTCTTCCTTGCCCCCATGCCGGTCTTGGTCAAGCTCACAAAAGCTGCTTTGATTGGGGTCCTTCCATGCCAGCCTTGTAGTTCCCCCTGAACAGGTCTAACTAACCTTAGTGCCACTGTCGATGGTGCCCAGAAGACCAAATAATGCCAGGCGGCCAGGAAACTTGTAGGAGCCATTCTGTTACTCTCACCCCTCTTTGTGTTGGTAAAGTTGTATTTTTTAGGTAGTCAATGTATTGGTGTTAAATGGACCAGTGGCACTGCTCGAATGATCTGGCTTCAATGGACAGAGGAAGTGTATAGATGAGCTCATCGTTTGGTTTGGGCTTTGCCAGAGCTCAGTTCTTTCCATCTGAATGATTTAACTAAATAGGACCGTGTCACCTTGGATTACAGCCAACTGCCACAGAAGGCAGTATTAAAACATTGAACATTGAAGTTATTTTCAGCGTAATTCATGAATTGTTTCTGCATCTGTCTAATTTTTAAAGAAAGCTTGTAATCATGGGTCCTCTGTGGCACAGCTGATAGAGCATGGTGCTTGCAATGCCAGGGTTGTGGGTTCAATTCTCATGGGGGACCAGTATGAAAATGTATGCAATCCCTACTGTAAGTCACTCTGGATAAGAGCAAATGTAAAACAAAACTTTTAATTAATCAAGCTGATCCTAACTGTTATAGGCCTATTTCCATTTTGCACTGTTTATCAAAAGTGTTGGAAAAACGTGTCAATAATCAACTGACTGGCTTTCTTGATGTCTATAGTATTCTCTCTGGTATGCAATCTGGTTTCTGCTCAGGTTATGGATGTGTCACTGCAACCTTAAAGGTCCTCAATGATGTCACCATTGCCCTTGATTCTAAACAATGTTGTGCTGCTATTTTTATTGACTTGGTGTTGATGGAATTTATAGGTTTAAATGAATGATTAGAATACTCCACCATGAAACCATATAATTATATGAAATTGATTAGAATCATAATTAATTTGTGATGGGTGTGGTTTTAGTCAGTATAATTATATATCCGTGAGTGTAGTTTTTAGTCATAATTAGGGTATAACAATATATCTGTACAATATGTCTATTATAGTATCTTAAAAACAGACTGTCTGAGCAAGAATCGGTGCCGACCTTGGCTGGGGGCCACTGAGAGTACTTCCCAGGGTCTCCCTATCTTGAGGGAGGACGGGGAGTGATTCTCACGGACTCCCCTAATCTTTGTCGGCTGGGTAGCAGGACAGTGTGTGCGTAGGATACCTAATGTTTGTGTGCAAATGTATGTGCGTATGAATTCTGTTTGTGTGCAAGAGTATGTGCGTAAGGAGCTAGTATAAAATGAATGGTTTTGTACAACTAACCATCGTAGCTGGGCCTCCGTCTGATTCATTTCAACCAGTTTCTTACAAATCCTGGGTTTCAGGCTGAGTAGTTCATTGAATTGGGTTTTTGAACATTGAGAACATAATTATTGTAACACTTGGCCAAAGCTTTTGATACGGTACACCATACCATTCTTGTGGGCCGGCTAAGGAGTATTGGTATCTCTGAGTGGTCTTTGGCCTGGTTTGCTAACTACCTCTCTCAAAGAGTGCAGTGTATAAAGTCAGAACATCTGCTGTCTCAGCCACTGCCTGTCACCAAGGGTGTACCCCAAGGCTCGATCCTAGGCCCCACGCTCTTCTCAATTTACATCAACAACATAGCTCAGTCAGTAGGAAGCACTCTCATCCACTCATATGCAGATGATAAAGTCTTATACTCAACTGGCCCCTCACCAGATTTGGTGTTAAACGCTCTACAACAAAGCTTCTTTAGTGTCCAACAAGCTTTCTCTGTCCTTAACCTTGTTCTGAACACCTCCAAAACAAAGGTAATGTGGTTTGGTAAGAAGTATGCCTCTCTCCCCACAGGTGTGATTACTACCTCTGAGGGTTTAGAGCTTGAGGTAGTCACCTCATACAAGTACTTGGGAGTATGGCTAGACGGTACACTGTCCTTCTCTCAGCACATATCAAAGCTGCAGGCTAAAGTTAAATCTAGACTTGGTTTCCTCTATTGTAATCGCTCCTCTTTCACCCCAGCTGCCAGACTAACCCTGATTCAGAAGACCATCCTACCCATGCTAGATTACAGAGACGTAATTTATAGATCGCCAGGTAAGGGTGCTCTCGAGCGGCCAGATGTTCTTTACCATTCGGCCATCAGATTTGCTGTTTTGTGCTGCTACCATGTTGTGCCGCTGCGATGTTGTGTTGCTTCCATGTTGTTGTCATGTTGTGTTGCTACCATGCTGTGTTGTCATGTGTTGCTGCCATGCTACGTTGTTATCTTAGGTCTCTCTTTATATAGTGTTGTGTTGTCTCTCTTGTCGTGATGTGTGTTTTGGTCCAATATTTTTATTTAATATATATATATATATATATATTTTTAATCCCAGCCCCCATCCCCGCAGGAGGCCTTTTGCCTTTTGGTAGGCCGTCATTGCAAATAATAATTAGTTGTTAACTGACTTGCCTACTTAAATTAAGGCTAAATAAAAATAAAACAAATAAAAAAATGCTTGTGCTCTTTCTCCGCCTCTAACGACAGGGAGCCACTTTCCAGTGGTACTTCCCCGCAAACACTTTTTCATATAATGTCAAAACAGTTAAAGTAGGTGTAAATGCTTCCAATCTCGCTTTCATTCCCTCTCTTTGATATTTAATATGTAGGAATACACGCACGCACACACGCACACACGCGCGCGCACACACACACACACACACACACACACACACACACACACACACACACACACACACACACACACACACACACACACACACACACACACACACACACACACACACACACACACACACACACACACACACACACACACACACACACACACAAAAGGATTAGACACATAAAACCATAAAACAATAGCTGCACACTACTTGACATTCAGGTTGCTGTCGTCGTGACTCCTGCATTGTGCAGTTTCGTCCTGCATTATCAATGGCTTCAATGGTGCAGTGTGAATGTGAGGAGGCATTTGGCAGATGGTTAGTCTTTTTTCCTGAAACTATGTGAATAGGACCCTGCCATTTTCCTCTTGTGATCTCCACCAGGCCCCAGACACACCGAGGGTTTCAAGGTGAATAACAGCTGCAGCAACACCCAACATCAGAGTTATTTTTGTTTGTGGCGGGCTTCTGGAGTTGGCAGATTTGTCCCTCAACCCCTGCTGTGGTGCATGGAAGGGGCTAACTATTATTTGTTTTTTAGAGACTCCTCTATTGGGAGAGAGTAGGGTTTCTAACCTCTGCTATAAAAACTTTACAGCTTGATTTCACACACACACACACACACACACACACACACACACACACACACACACACACACACACACACACACACACACACACACACACACACACACACACACACACACACACACACACACACACACACACTCCAGCAGTTTCAAACAAGGAATTTGAAACGTAACCCAAATACTTGACTCATCTTCAAAAAGTACTGTAACAATCATACTTTAACAATTGTCAAGCCTCAATATGCTATAGCCAACCTAATTCCCTAAGATATTTATAGCTAACGGCACATTTCTCAGAGATGGTCAGTTGTTTACTGGGACATAGACCAAATCAGAGCGAAAAGATCCACATAGATGTGAAGGTAACCATTACCATGTAGGGAGGAACAACTGGGCAGAACCCCAGGGGACACTGTCTGCATCTCTTCAACCCCAGCTCTTTAAGTACTAGGATGCCTGGGTCATGATGTCATCCATTTAAAGCCACTCCAATTAACCAAGTGATATTGGAGCTGCTGCTGTTCCTAATAGTGTGAGAAAAGAGAGCAGAGCAGGTGAGGAGGAAGACACACCTTGACCTGCTAATGTTTAAAACAGGAGTCTGAGGAACTCTTCCCACGGATCCAGTCTCCCTCCCAGGCTCTGCTAGGATTGGTGTCCAGCATCTGCTGGAGCCAGGTGCAGCGTGGGTACACCCGTTGGCATGGCTTCGCTTGATCTTTAAGTTCGTGTTTTTTTTATCAGGTTGGTAAATTATATTGAAACACAATTCATTTCCCTGTCATTGTATGTACCAATATCAGCATAGGTAAGCATGATATTGTTTTTGCAATGATCTACAACAGCTATTGCAAGCATGTCCCAAAACGTGTCCTAGTGTCTTACAACTTATTAGGTATTCAAACTAATTCTTCAGTAGTTACTGACCGTCTCCCTTCCAGCAGTCTATCTGTCTCTCTCTATCCATCCTTACAGCTCAGTGCTCCAGCACACTGAGACATTTAAAAAGCCATTGGCTTTCCATTCACAGCCAAGTGGCAGGGAACAGGCTGTAACCTGGCCCATGGGCTGATTGATTCATTGGTCATGTCATTAGCTGTGATTGACAGGCTCTAAAATAAAGACCACTCCGGAACACAGCAACTAAACCTGGTCCATTTAGTCCCACAGGGGTTTTCAACTTCAAACTATTATTTTTGGGAAGTAAACAGCATTAGTTTTATGTCTGGAGGTCTGTGGTGTTTTTCTATTCCATGGCCGTGCTTATACAGAGAGAGTACTTCCCTCTCCTTAGGCTAAGAGGTCCAGAGTGGCCTTGGTGAATTTAATGATCGTAACATCGAGGCAGAAAACAGTGTTTCATTAACAGAGAAACTAATGTATTATGTATGTGTTGTAATGATAATGGGATTTGAAATAATTACGGCGGCAGTGATTAAAAGAGCACAGAATGTGGTGCAATGATGTTCAGCTGCAGGAAGGATTACAGAATTAGCTGAGACAAAATTCGTTTTATTAAAATGTGTAGAATTAATTTGTATGATTTTTTATTATTGCCTCTAGTGTATTGTTTATATGTTGCCTGTTATCACTTTGTTTATTACTTAACAATCAACCTAGTCATCTATGCAGAGCATGCAGAAGAAATGCACGGAGAAATTCTACAGGCATGAACTGAATGTCTAGCAATGATCATCACATTCCAGACAGCATTGCTTCTTTAGCGTTCTAGACCCGTACAGTATTGTGCAGTCACTGATCATACATGACTTGCTCATTGTGTCATCTTATTAGTCTGAATGGAGTTTTTCACATGACTGAACATACAGTATTGTTCTGCAGTTTCAGGCTAAAAGGTCAAAGTTCAGGTCTCCAGTTAATGTCATAAAATCCCCGGCTAAACTGATATGTGCCTGAGCTGAACAGCAGATAAATACACAAGTCACACCATAGGATATGTTGAGTGGATTAACATACACTACTTAATAAAATTGTTCATTCGAAATACACCAACAGGGCTTGTCTTGGAAAAAGATGAGAAAAGTGCCACTAAATCAATAGAAGTTACCTAATGGTTAAGACACACACCAAAATGAACTGCTGGCCCTACCATTTCACTTACACTTCATTTGGGTATTCATATTGCCCCACTCGAAACACCCTTTTAGTTTGTTTTGTTTAGCTAGCTTCGGTAGACTCATCTTGAGAACGTTACGTCAGAACTTTTTCTCTCTTGGCCTTGATGGTTACGATGAAAGCTCTTAAAACCCTTGGTCATGGAAGACTTGACGCCAATGAGGCCAAGAATGTTTTCTGAAAATATTTAAACAAAAATGATAAGTCCCCAAAGCCCTTTAAAGGTTTGTACTTAAATCTTAAACAGCGACATTGCAATCAGCTGCACTAACCGATACAATTTTCCTAGTAGACACTATCAGATGTCCAACTGTTTGAAGTGCATGCAGCCATTGTATTAACTCAGCAAGCGAGTTAAGAATGAATGATATTTATTTTGTTACTGTTCAGGGTAAACAGTTGAACAAACAGAGAGTGTTGGCAGAAACTGTCCACAATATACTGTGCTGTTTGTCTAAAGAAAATATAGGTTATGATATGTTACAGATCCAATGATGCGATATGAGAGTGTTAAAGCAGTTGGAATCGTAATACTCAATTTTATCAAATCAAATCACATTTTATTAGTCACATGCGCCGAATACAACAGGTGTAGACCTTACAGTGAAATTCTTACTTACGAGCCCCTAACCAACAATGCAGTTTGAAAAAAATTACGGATAAGAATAAGAAATAAAAGTAACAAGTAATTAAAGAGCAGCATTAAAATAACAATAGTGAGACTATATACAGGGGGGCACCGGTTAGTTGAAGTAATATGTACATGAAAGTAGAGTTATTAAAGTGATGATAACAACAGAGAGTAGCAGCGGTGTAAAAGACAGGGGGGGGGGGGGGGGGGGGCAATGCAAATAGTCTGGGTATCCATTTGATTAGGTGTTCAGGAGTCTTATGGCTTGGGGGTAGAAGCTGTTTAGAAGCCTCTTGGACCTAGACTTGGTGCTCCGGTACCGCTTGCTGTGCCTCTGACTGTGGTGGTATGTAAACAGCTACGAAAAATACAGATGAAAACTCTCTTGGTAGATAGTGTGGTCTACAGCTTATCATGAGATACTCCACCTCAGGCGAGCAATAGCTCTAAACTTCCTTAGATATCGTGCACCAGCTGTTATTTACAAAAATACATAGTCTGCCGCCTCTTGTCTTGCCAGAAGCCACTGTTCTATCCTGCCAGTACAGCGTATAACCAGCCAGCTGTATGTTGATAGTGTCGCTGTTTAGCCACGACTTCATGAAGCATAAGATATTACAGTTTTGAATGTCCCGTTGGTAGTTTAATCTTGCTTGTAGGTCATCTCTTTTATTGTCCAAAGATTGCACGCTTGCTAGCAGAATGGACGGAAGTGGGGGTTTATTCGATCGCCTACGAATTCTCAGAAGGCAGACCCTTTTTCTCCGCCTCCTCTTCACGCAAATCACAGGGATCTGGGCCTGTTCCCAAGAAAGCAGTATATCGTTCGCGTCGGGCTCGTCAGACTCATTAAAGGAAAAAATTATTCTGCCAGTCAGTGGTGAGTAATCGCAGTCCTGATGTCCAGAAGTTATTTTTGGTCATAAGAGACAGTAGCGGCAACATTATGTACAAAATAAGTTTTAAAAAGTTACAAACCACGCAAATAAACAAACAAAAAAACTAAATCTGTTGGGGGCACGTAAAACGTCTGCATTCTTCTCCGGGGCCATTTTACAAAAAAATATATATATATATAAAAATTGTATAAAAATTCAAATAAAATAAATATAAAAATATATTTAAAAAATAATAAATAAAAAAATTATATGTAGTTGTGGAACTTTTAGTGGAACTTGGCTATGTTCCTACTCATAACTATAACTCTTAGTCTCTATTAATGATGCAGGACAGGTTTCCCAGATTAACTAACTGTGCTGAGATAAGAGGTCCTGGGCTGTGGGAAGAGATCTGTCTGAGGTCATGAATCACTGGGAAACGCTCTCCTCTCCCAAAGTAAACAGGCTGGATGCTGACTCAGTGCTGCCATTGTGGCATGGGATGTAATGTTCACTTGTCATGCAGAGTAATTACCTCTCATTATGCTGTATGGAGCACAGCTGGAGACCAACCCACCACCAGCCCCTGCAGTTAGATTTACAGTGGATGAAAAGGAAAGTCTTCTCCAAACTTCTCACACCTACTGAACTGTATGAACACATGTGAACACTGCCATTACTCTTGTTGTTGTCACTGGTAGTCCTGAAATTACCACCTAGTGTAGCAACATATCAGTGTTATTATGAGTCTGTCTGGCGGTGAGCTTCTGATAACTCAGAGATGTTTGATGTCTGCAGAACCCAGATGACGCATTGGAACGAGAAAAGGGAACTGTGATAGAAGCGCTTCCTCTAATATTAACCTTTTAGGCAGTTCCAGATTTGGACTACCAGTAAACACCAGGGTTGTGAGGCCGTTAAAAGGAGATGGCAAAACTGTCAACAAACCTCAATATTTAAAGTTCGTTCCCATCTATTTTGATTATTGCACATTTTCTATCCAAAAATAGCAATTCCTCAAAGAGTGATTTAAGCTACACATATTTACAGCGCTAGACATGAAAGATACAGTGGAAAGGTCTTCCAAAAAATGTGATTACCTTAATATAGTAATTGTCTCTCCTTGAAGATTACTGTTCAGCAGCATCCCTGTTGTAACTGGATATAGCCTATTCATTGAGAGATAGAATATATAAATGAAATGATCACAGACACTCTTTCTGTTCTCTTCATGCCATCGGATCTTTGTTTCAAGGCCTTACAATTATGAATTACTCATGTCAACTTCATCTCCAAGATGAAAAAGCAATCAATGTAGATAACAGGGAGAAAGATCTTGATTGTTGCTTTTCACAACATGCAATCAAACACACACACACACAAATCATACAATAGCTTACTCAGCCAACATTCCTTTATTGGTTTACAACTGATTGCTCACCTCAAGAAAAATATTCTAACAAGGAAATAAATTACAATCATCATTGAATTACGAAACATTGCACTGCTTCATGTGCCAGCCAGTGCCAACATGGCCTATGATTAACAGGTTGGCTCTGAATACCCGAAGTAGAAGGTGCTCTGCTCTGCTGTTATATGAATTCCCTGCAGAATAAAAATGGCTGCCACTATGCCACACTATGAGGTTGGAATAAAACTGTGAAATTGTGAAAATTATGACAATGCCATTTTAGTGTTTATGAAGCTGTTTGAAAAGATTGCCTTACATTTCAGCCTGTTTTGTTGGGATGGAGTTTTGGCCTGCTTGGTGACATCACCAGGTGATAAATTAATGAATAGACCAATAAGAAAGAGAATTCCAAACCTCTGCCAATAACAGATCGTTTCAGTTTTCCACTCCACACTCAGACCACTCACAGACCGTCCTAGAAAAAAAATATTGTTTGAGAAAGTGCTCTTTGCTAAGCTATTTTTGTTTATTTTTGACAATTTTAATTTAAAAGAATCACAGTAGGGTACCTAATTGTTACCCACAAATTTTGGGATATTGAGATAAAAACAGCTGCATTGGACCATTAATTTTTGATCACCTGCCAGTTACAGTAAGCACATCTGTATTTCCCTGCTACTGTGCATAAAAACACCCAGCCATAATGATGATAATCTCACTTCACAAGTCCCTTTGCTCTCTGTCTCTCTGTCTCTCTGTCTCTCTGTCTCTCTGTCTCTCTGTCTCTCTGTCTCTCTGTCTCTCTGTCTCTCTCTCTCTGTCTCTCTCTCTCTCTCTCTCTCTCTCTCTCTCTCTCTCTCTCTCTCTCTCTCTCTCTCTCTCTCTCTCTCTCTCTCTCTCTCTCTCTCTCTCTCTCTCTCTCTCTCTCAATTATTAAGTCATTATTTTAAATCCAGTCGAGGGGCTGGAGAAGAAGGACTGGGGGTGGAAGGCTGGAGGTAGAGGCTAAGGGCTGAAAGTAGAGGCATCTCAATGCCATGTCTCCTCATCCTGCTACTCTGCCCTGGATTCCCCACTCTACTTCTCCCTTGGATTCCCCTCCGGACCTGCTTACCCTGTTCCAACCCCTCGCGCTCCAGCCTCAGCCTCCGCACCTGGTTTTCTGCAACTCGCCCGAGCTTCCCCTGGGCTGAACTCCATCTTTCCCCTGTATTTCAATAAATACCTTGGTTACTTCATCCCAGTCTCCTCATCTGATTCTGCTAACACATAACACATGCTCGGTAACATTATGAAATAGTGCATTCTATTTACGTATTTACAATGTGTACGAGTTCACTATATACACTAGACAAAAATATAAAAGCAACATGTAAAGTGTTGGTTTCATGAGCTGAAATAAAATATCCCAGAAATATTCCATGCGCACAAATCGTATTTCTCTCAAATTTTGTGCGCAAATTAGTTTTCATCCTGGTTAGTGAGCATTTCTCTTTGCCAAGATAATCCATCCACCTGACAGGTGTGGCATGTCAAGAAGCTGATTAAACAGCATCATCATTACACAGGTGCACCTTGTGCTAGGGACAATGAAAGGCCACTCAAAGTGTGCAGCTTTGTCACACAACACAATGCCACAGATTTGGCATGCTGACTGCTGGAATGTCCACCAGAGCTGTTGCCAGATAATTAATTTCTCTACCATAAGCCGTCTCCATAAGCCGGCCTCACAACTGCAGACCATGTGTATGGCGTATTGTTGGCAAGCGTTTTGCTGATGTCAATGTTGTGAACAGAGTGCCCCATAGTAGCGGTAGGGTTATGTTAAGGTATGGACAACGAACACAATTGCATTTTATCTATGGCAATTTGAATGCATGTTTCATGTTTCACCTCATGTTATGATAATACACGGCTCCATGTCACAAGGATCTGTAAACAATTCATGGAAGCTGAAAATGTCCCAGTTCTTCCATGGCCTGCATACTCACCTGATATGTCACCCATTGAGCATGTTTGGGATGCTCTGTATCAACGTGTAAGACAGCAGCTGTATTCGAATACTCATACTAACCACAATAACCATACTATTTTTGATGTAAATTGAGTATGTAGTACGCTTATTGGTCATAGTATGGATATAGTTAGTATGCCAAAAGTTCCCGGATGTCGTACTAAATTCATCAAAATATGAAGTATACAAGCAGTGGACACTATTTCTGTGCTTTTAGGGCCCATAATGCAATTTTATGGCCCATAATTCACAACGTTTTCAGATTTAAAGAAAATGGCAGAAAATATGCAGCCGAAGTCCGATGACAGCGGATACAAATTCATTGCTTTAACTGTTTCTGAAAAATGTTAAGAAAATGTTGAGCAATGTAATAAAGTAATGACTTTCAAAAATGTTACGTTACAGCCTCCCGAGTGGCGCAGCGTTCTAAGGCACTGCATCGCAGTGCTTGAGGCATCACTAGAGCCCCAGGTTTATTCCTAGGCTGTGTCACAGCCGGCCGTGACCGGGAGACCCATGTGGTGGCACACAATTGGTCCAGCTTTGTCCGGGTTAGGGGAGGGTTTGGCCGGCTGGGATTTCCTTGTCCCATCGCGCTCTAGCGACTCCTTATGGTGGGCCGGGTGCCTGCATGCTGACTGCGGTGGCCAGTTGTATGGTGTTTCCTCTGACACATTGGTGCGGCTGGCTTCCGGGTTAAGCGAGCAGTGTGTCAAGAAGCAGTCCGGCTTGGCAGGGTTGTGTTCCATATGGGAGTTGCGGTGATGGGACAAAACTGTAACTACAAATTGGATATCACGAAAATGGGGTAAAAGTAAAAATATTATATTATAGTTATGTTACACGTTATGTTGGCTGACAATGTCTTAGCTATGCTATCCTTATGAACCACATAGCATTACAGCGGTATGTACCGGTATATTAGCTACTGTTAGTTACCTAACGTTAGTTGGCTACTAATACAATTAATTTGCCAGGCAGTATATTAACTATAATCTAACTAACAACCCAAAGTTTATTTACTTGATTATTCACGTCATTCTTAGCTAAGTGATATAGTCGTTGTGCGTTCTCAATGGACATTGTTAATTCTGGCTATCTGCTCCTATTTTAGAGCACTCTGGTCTGTGTGCCTGTGCGCAGAATAACTGATGAATTTACGAACGCTCAACACCCGTTGAATATGGCCGGTGTCAGTAAATGATGGCAAAAAAAAGCGTAATTAAATTGTTGCCAGCAGCACAGTTACAGTCACCAACGCTCTGGATAACATGAAAACAGCCTAACCAGCGCTGCTAGGGCAAGTAAAATGGTCAGAGTGAGGTGTTCTCTCAATTGTGTCTGGAAGTAGCTAGCAAGCTAGCCAACTTTAGCCAGTTAGCTTGGGTGCTTGACTGCCGTTGTGTGGTCAGAACGCTCGGATCGGGCCTCCCGAGTGGCACAGTAGCCTAAGGCACTGCTTCGCAGTGCTAACTGTGCCGCTAGAGATCCTGGTTTGAGTCCAGGCTCTGTCGCAGCCGGCCGCGACCGGGAGACCCATGGGGCAGCGTACAATTGGGCCAGCGTCGTCCGGGTTAGGGGAGGGTTTGGCCGGCAAGGATGTCCTTGTCCCATTGCACTCTAGTGACTCCTGTGGCGGTCCGGGCACATGCACGCTGACACAGTCGCCAGGTGTACGGTGTTTACTCCGACATATTGGTGTGGCTGGCTTGACACATTGTGTCAAGAAGCTGTGCGGCTTGGTTGCGTCGTGTTTCGGAGGACGCACGGCTCACGACCTTCGCCTCTCCAGAGTCCGTACGGGAGTTGCAGCGATGAGACAAGACTAACTGCCAATTGGATACCACGAAATGGGGAGAAAAAGGTGTAAAATAATAAAACAATGATTTTTTTTTTTACAGAACGCTCGGATCAACCCTCGGCCACAGCGTCCAGTGTGCGCTCTGAGAGCGAAACGCTCTGAATCTATGAACGGACAATCTGACAACGCTCTGGATTTACAAATGCCCAGATCGCACTCTGAGGCTACTCTGCACTCCTGATTGAATTTACGAACACACCCAAAATTGTAAAATGTCTAGCTTTATTTGTTACGCTAACAAGCTAGCAAGAGGTTGCATAGCAACAGCATCAACTTCCGGTAGACAGGCGAATCGCTAGTATGCTGAACTGAAAGGATATCGTTCGTTTACAGTATAATAAAATGAACTAATAGTATATTGTATGTAGTTTACAGTATAATAAAATGAACTAATAGTATATTTTATGTAGTTTACAGTATAATAAAATGAACTAATAGTATATTGTATGTAGTTTACAGTATAATAAAATGAACTAATAGTATATTTTATGTAGTTTACAGTATAATAAAATGAACTAATAGTATATTGTATGTAGTTTACAGTATAATAAAATGAACTAATAGTATATTTTATGTAGTTTACAGTATAATAAAATGAACTAATAGTATATTTTATTTAGTTTACAGTATAATAAAATGAACTAATAGTATATTTTATGTAGTTTACAGTATAATAAAATGAACTAATAGTATATTTTATGTAGTTTACAGTATAATAAAATGAACTAATAGTATATTGTATGTAGTTTACAGTATAATAAAATGAACTAATAGTATATTTTATGTAGTTTACAGTATAATAAAATGAACTAATAGTATATTTTATGTAGTTTACAGTATAATAAAATGAACTAATAGTATATTTTATGTAGTTTACAGTATGTTAGTATGGGATTTCGTACACAGCTATCGTGTTCCTGTTCCTGCAAATATTCAGCAACTTTGCACAGCTATTGAAGAAGAGTGAGACAACATTCCACAGGCCACAATCAACAGCCTGATCAACTCTATGCAAAGGAGATGTCATGCTTCATGAGGCAAATGGTGGTCACACCAGATACTGACTGGTTTTCTGATCCCCGCCCCTTCTTTTTTTTAAAGGTATCTGTGACTAACAGATGTATATCTGTATTTCCAGTCATGTGAAATCCATAGATTAGGGCCTAATTTCTTCATTTAAATTGATTGATTTCCTTATATATGAACTGTAACTTGGTAAAATCGTAGAAATTGTTGCATGTTGCATTTATATGTTTGTTCAGTATATATACTGTGTACAAAACATTGGGAACAGCTGCTCTTTCCATGACATAGACTGACCAGGTGAATCCAGGTGAAAGCTATGATCCCTTATTGATGTCCACTTCCATCAGTGTAGATGAAGGCAAGGAGACAGATAAAAAAATATTTGTAAGCCTTGAGGGAAATGAGACATGGATTGTGAATGTGTACCATTCAGAGGGTGAATGAGCAAGACAAAAGATTGAAGTGCCTTTGAACAGGATATGGTAGTAGGTACCAGGTGCACCGGTTTGAGTGTGTCAAGAACTGCAATGCTGCTGGGTTTTTGATGCTCAACAGTTTCCCGTGTGTATCAGGAATGGTCCACCACCCAAAGGGAATCCAGCCAACTTGACTCAACTGTGGGAAGCATTGGAGTCAATATGTGTGTGTTTGTGAGTGCGTGTGTACGGTGTCTGTGAGATATTGAGGGCTTCCTGTGATGCGCTTTTGTATGTTGTTGCTGTAAGAGCGAGTTAACTAGCATGCTCTACTTGTAGTGGTTGCATTAGCTCCCTGATAATTCAAAGTTATTTCCATGAGAACAGACAAATCATGAATCTACAGCCATAAACATACTGTTGTAATGCACATCTAATGTTCTTCCTTGTGTCTGTCATCAGGTACTTACACCTCCCCTCCCACTGGATTGCAGATGTCATGTTCTGTTCTGAGGCAATGTACTGGTACATCATTTATCAGCCTTCTCTCTGTCTGTCTGTCTGTCTGTCTGTCTGCCTCTCTCTCACACACATATGCACCACGTTCCAGTCACAGCCTCGGCCCACACATGAGATGAGCATTGAGAAGGCATCCATGGCCCTTCCACCAGCACAGGTCATTGAACTGGAGGTATTGTCTGGAAGCATGACGTTCAAGCACATACATCGTGGACCGTATACATGACACTAACGCATGTAACATGTACACACACACAAGTGATGGCTTGTTGTAGTCCGTCGGGACGCTAGGTGTTATTGTCCTGCCAGGAGCAAAATTCTCAGTAGCTCTTAACATGGCCTTCGGAGCTGGAAAGTGAAAGTATGTCTTCATTGCTGTGGCTTTGTCAGGAGGAACCAATGTATGCCAGTCTGTGGTTCATTTGGCTTCGTAGGGCTCCTGCTGATGACTTCCCTCGAGATGCACTGCATTCTTTATGGATGAATACCAGGTATGATTTCCTTGTCTATTTAACACTTCTTAGTAATATTCTATTTATGCATATCTATGTATCTTACCAGTGCTCATAAACTACTGTATGTTTTGTGGCATTTTGTGCCATTGACATCATTGAGTGTCAGAGATTTTAAACCCACTAAATGACCACATCTAGACAGAAATAACGTTAATTTCTATGTTCTCTATTCATAGTAATACTGAGGTAACATGACTCATGAGGCAAAATACTAATGGAAACTTGAATGCTGCTTTGTCTGTAATTATGAAGCAAGTTTTCCTCTAGAAATTGACAAAAATAATCATAGTTATGCATGATTCCGACCACTGTGCTATTAAGGACGATAGAGGGAAAATGCAAATGCAATTCAGCCAATGTCATTTCTGGTCTCCTTCCCAAGCAAATGGGTTTAAAAAAGAAAGAAGAAGTTGCCGCCTGCAAGTTAATTCGGTACATTCCATTGAAAGTGTAGGTTCTTAAAGTTCCTTAGCAACGTTTGAACACAAAACTCTAGTCTATGCTAATGGTAGAAGTCCAAGTGTAGTCTTCCCCCTGACCAGACCTTTTGTTACCTCACTGCCAAAGTTAGAGGAGATTTGAGCAGGAGAGAAGTGTCTTTCAAAAGTCCCCCCTGGTATGAGGGGTGGCAGCGTAATGTGCATGGATTGTGGTGTGGACATTTCCTGCACATTCAGTGGCTTGGATTGAATGGAGCTGTTCCTCCTGTTTTTTTAGCAGGGCCTATTAAAAGCTCCCTGTGCATGTCTGCTACACATCAGGATCTGCGGCTGTAATTACACCAGCCAATTAAGGCATGGGGACGAGTGGTGGAGCACAACAGAGGAGATTTATCCACCACCCGCCCCGTCTGCCCCCTCTCTGTCAGCACGGGGCTACTGGGTTGCCAGGTTCCACCATGCAATAGGCAGGCATGTTCTTTACTGTACTCGGCTGAATTGAGAAGGCATGATATTTTGGTTGATAAAGCCCAAAATCATGCACTTCCTCTCTCAAGCTGTAATTCTATATGAATAGGGGCTTTCAGAGGGGTATAACACTAAATGATTGAGCTATGGGATATAAATAACTTAATGCCGAGGGCACATTGATTATTTGTTCATGCTGTGTCCACAGTGTGATAAGATACTATTGACAGTAACACTGGTGATGACAGTATAAGTTAATGTTAATGTTATGATATGATTGGTTAATGATCACTATCTGCTTTGTCATTTGGTCAACTGGAAGTGAACCTAAAGCAATCAAATAGCATAACCTAGATGGTACTGTAGTCTACAGTTTCCCAACTTAATTCCATGTAGAAATAAGATATTGCCTGGTCTGATAGTCCTGATTTACAGACTAATCAAAGAGTGCATAGTGAGGCAATCTACTCAATGAAATCAGATTTTAATGTCCAGAGGTTAGAAATGCCAGTGTTAAATAGATCCAAACAAAATGCAACTGGTGAATTAATGAACATCACAGAATACTCACTGTTTGTAAGACTACATTAATAAAGGTATTTTGAGAATGTGATTATACTTAAAGTGACTCTCCGAATTGGACATGTTTTCTGAATGTTAATTTTGCTAACACCAAATAAGCATTGTTTTGGTTGCATCGTTTTATTAGTACAATGTTCAACTTTGAAATACATTTTCTTGGACAAGCAAGCTAAATGTGTTGCAATGAGAGGTGACAAAAAATGGACAGATTTTCTTCAGAGAGGGGGGGGGGACTTAGTGGTTCTCAGTCCCACCCCCACACACAACCTGGGAACTGAGTGACTTCTTCCCCTATTGATTCAACGCCAGCCAAGCCCTCAGTTCAAGTTGTGAAAGGACACATTCCTTTCCAGCTGAGTAGGGGGTTGTATTCCCCAAAAGATTAGCCCCTTTTACACCCTCTGCTTAGAAAAGTATATTGTTGGCTGAGTTTCCCCTACATTTTTCTACCAGTTGTCCTGGTATGTGCTGTTCAAGTTGGGGTTTTATTTTTCTTTCTTACATTCCAGCTTTCCCAACATAAAACAGTCACTTCCTGTCATGTGGTGGATGGGCTGCTCGGTTGGAAGAGGGGAGTTGGGGATCCTTTGACATTATGGCAAGCCCCATGCAAAAGCAAACAAGCCTCCCCACTGGGCACAGACGTTAGTTCAATGTCTAGTTTTGATTTACATTTGGTTGAGTTGTCAACTAACGTGAAATAAAAATATTTTTTAACCATGTCATTGTATTTAGGTTAAAAGTTGGGTGAAAAAAAGACCAAATGCTCTTACCTTGGGGACTTTTTGCAAAATCAATTAGTTTTCCATGTTGATTCAACGTCATCAAATAGATTTTTGGGGTTGAAATTACACGGAAACAATATTGATTCAACCAGTTTTTGCCCAGTGGGTCGCAACTACAGTTGCAAAATTCCGAAATGGTACGCAGCATCATCTGGTTATGTCTACAACAAAAGTTCATCATTCATTCTGCTACCATTTCTGCCAAGCCGTCTACGCATACAATTCGCTGCATACGTTCGATAAATCCAACGTATGCACCACACAGAACGCATTGCAACTGCCTCTGTAACGCAATGCTGCAAGGTAAACCTAGCTTTCCATTGGAAATGAATGTACTTATGGTGAACCAAAACGCAATGATGCTGTCAGTGTGATAGAGGCGTAACCTAATCCCAATATCATGTCCATGTTTTTCAATACAAAATCTCACCTCTTGAGTTCCCTCTTAGAATAGAAAAGAGAAATTCCAACAACATCTCTAGTATCCTCCTCTGTGCCTCAAAAGAGCCAGCACACGTCCAAGCCATTCTCTTTTTTCAAAGAGAGAAGACTGCAACTACAGAGTGATGGGAATCGAATTTTGTTCTGAGAGAAGATTAACTTTGGCAGTGCATGGTAGGAATCCTGTAGTGCTGTTTGGAGTCAGTGAACCATGCAGTTTCTTACTGCACCGGCTGACCCCGGCCAACCACTAATGGTTTCTCTGAAACGCCACACAATAGACCTTTAATAAGAATAAGAGTAGTTCAGTGAGGGATGGCCATCCACACAGAATTTACAGAACATATCATACCTTTATGAGCCTTCCAGTCATCCCAATAAATGGCTAGATTAATTTCACTGCTGCCAGCACTGACTCTTCTATTTAGGAAGAACAGTCACCCCTTTAGGTTCTGGTTTAGCTATCATGGATAACCCACCTGTGGACAAATAGCTTTTTTGTCTATTATTTTAGCCTGTGTAATAAAAAGCTAATCTGAATAAACGTAGCTAGTTATGTACTTTTGCTCTCTAGCTAGGAGAACCTTTTTATTCCTCGGCCTGGAATGTTGGAGGGAAGACAAGTGGTCCAGATTATAATATTGTAAAACACCAAGGTTATGGACATGGCCATGCATACAATGTGGCTGCTCTTGTTATAACCATTTTTTCCCTCCTGTGAATAGTACAACTATTTATCGTGGACCGTATCCATAATCCAAACTCATATTCACATGTTCCACCCAACATTGCTAATAAATCACAATGAAAAGGTCCATGGTTAGCCTGTCATCTTCAACATCTCTCCATCTGACTGCGCTATATCCCTCCATCTGAAACATAGAGGAAGATAGTTTATAGTCAATTGGAGATATCAGCGTCCACATTGTGTATGATGGATTAGTTCTTGTTGGATGGGAGCTCTGAAGGTCTATAGGATTTATGATCTGAGTCAGCCTGGTTAAAGCCCCTCTTGGGAGAAGCTAGGGTCTGCGCCCCTTCTGGATGAGATGAAACTAAAGCCTTCCCTACTTGTTGTGTGCAAGAGGGATTGAGAATCAGGGCCTGTTTCTTATAAGGAGACAGAGAAAATATTTCAGGCATAGCTCTGTAGTGTGTCCATTACAAAAGATGGACTTCACATTTGGAATTCAGCTCAGACTCAGAACATGGACTTGGTTTATTCATTATGTTCTATGTCTAACTGACAACAGCCTAAGCATGCCTAGGGAGATTCCAGATTCAAAGTGGAGATATATTTCTCCCTTTTTTTATCTGACTCATCAGAGTTTTGCTGGTATGGGATTGTAATGGATTTAACACTCCCACAGTCTGCCTTTAGGGATTTAAAAGTACCTGGAACTGTCATGAAATGCATTCATTTTATTATTATTTTTACAATTCACAGAGGGGTTTCAGAATGTCTTCGCTTCCTTTCTTCATTCCAGTTTTACTTTTGCACCATCAAATCTATATCTCTTACAGACCTCTACAATATGATGGTCTTAGTTTATGTCTAAATTTCACACAAAAACATCTGTTGCTAATCTCTGTACAGTTAATTATGTCTTCACACATTATGATGGATTAATTTAAATGAACATTGACTGGTGCTCCCATCTCTAATCTACAGTCCTGTAACAACAGAAGCACTCTGTGACTGAAGTCATGAATTGATTTGCTGTCAGACCAGACAGTTGTAGAATGTCATTGCTCTTGAGGGGGAACTCACTTATTGTGCTTAATCAGCTTGTTACAGTATCAGTGGTAGAATCAGAGGCAGTTACAGTTACATACCAAATACAGTAGCACAGGAGGCTGCTGAGGGGAGGACAGCTCATAATAATGGAGTGAATAAAATGGTATCAAACATGGAAACCATGTGTTTGATGTGTTTGATACCATTCAATGCGTTCTGTTGCAACCATTACTATAGGTAAGTTGAGTGTGCATGATGAGGTTGCAGAAGAGGCACATAATATTTGCCACGTTCTATGGTCACTCCTCAAAATAATAAGAATGCCAGTAGCAGCAGCTGCCTCCTTTTCATAAGGTGTTTAATTGGAGCGATAATAGAGATCCCCTGTGGATGGAAGGGATGCTACTGTTAGATGCCGTCTAGCTACCTCCTCCGGGTGATTTCCCCGGGGAACACTGTGATTAGGTAAGACTTAGTAAATGGCGGGCCCGTTAAACAGATGTCTGTAGATATTAAGCTAATGAACTCTCTCTGAGAGCCAGGCTAGGTTGAGTGGTGCTGGGCTGGCGGACGCTAGGGCATGCTCCTGCAGCCTCCTGCTAAATTAATTGCATTGCCAATGTCTATCGGTGCCTTTGAAAATTGTTTCAGCGAGCTTGTTAACCCCTGCTGTCTGACCTCTGGCTAAACGCAGACGTCCGTCTGGCAGCATCACACCATAAAGCAATGGCCGTAAAGCCAGTATTACTGCTGGCTGTCTGAGGAACCAATGAAGGACGTATTTCAGAAGCCATTTTAGATGAGCTCCCACTCTGAAGTGACAGCACTGTGTTATTATAAGGTGTCTTATTATAAAATACATTTTGTGAAGGTGTCATATCTAGGTCATTGTGCAAAATGTTCCTCTCTAATTGCAGTCTTTTTAACATGTATTTGTCCCTGAAATCTACTTAATCTAGTATTTGTTTGACTTTTGATTAATATCCCTGTGTGCACTTCCAGAGGACACAGAGTAATCATTCAAAATAAGAATGCAGCAGTATCTGCTTTCCCAGCCAAAGTCTGCTTCTGGACACAGAATACTTTTTCTTTCTCGCTCATCATTAACCTAATGTTTGAACAGTGACCTAGTCTTTTTCCTTTCTGTTGAATCAGACCGTATTACATCTATCTTTTGAAATGTAAAAGCATCCCTTCTATGACTCTGGGTGAACAGGCTCTACTATCATCATCCAAGGGAAGGCCAACGTTTCTCAGCGGATATCATTTGAAGATACATAATTCATGCTCAGTGTACTCAATAATGCAGGAGTTTATATTCCCCAATTGTGATAGGGGTTGTAGAGTATCTTCCCTCAGGAGAGTCTGATGTGATGTCAGCAGCGGGCCTTAGATCCCCAGAGGTCAGAGGTCAGGGTCAACATAACCATGACTCTGCTGCTTAGGTTTCTCTCCTCCCAAATCAGTTGTGAACAGATTATCTCCTGAGCCCTAATTTGAGCCAATTAACATTTTGGCTCACATTTAACTCTGTTTGTCCTGGGGGTTAAGCCACTTAGTGACAGGCTAGTGAGAAAGGTTTAAGGCTGGAATGTCGTTACGTAACAGCCAAGTGTTAATGTGATCTGGAACACAGCCTCTCTAGATGGTAAAATGACTTTGTTCTCTTATTTATTACCCTGGAAAAGAAGAGCATATCAACACCCTTGGACATGGTCCATACTAGGAAACAGAGGAAGAAGAGCATATCAACACCCTTGGACATGGTCCGTACTAGGAAACAGAAGAAGAAGAGCATATCAACACCCTTCGACATGGTCCGTACTAGGAAACAGAAGAAGAAGAGCATATCAACACCCTTCGACATGGTCCGTACTAGGAAACAGAGGAAGAAGAGCATATCAACACCCTTCGACATGGTCCGTACTAGGAAACAGAAGAAGAAGAGCATATCAACACCCTTCGACATGGTCCGTACTAGGAAACAGAGGAAGAAGAGCATATCAACACCCTTCGACATGGTCCGTACTAGGAAACAGAGGAAGAAGAGCATATCAACACCCTTCGACATGGTCCGTACTAGGAAACAGAGGAAGAAGAGCATATCAACACCCTTCGACATGGTCCGTACTAGGAAACAGAAGAAGAAGAGCATATCAACACCCTTCGACATGGTCCGTACTAGGAAACAGAGGAAGAAGAGCATATCAACACCCTTCGACATGGTCCGTACTAGGAAACAGAGGAAGAAGAGCATATCAACACCCTTCGACATGGTCCGCACTAGGAAACAGAGGAAGAAGAGCATATCAACACCCTTCGACATGGTCCGTACTAGGAAACAGAGGAAGAAGAGCATATCAACACCCTTCGACATGGTCCGTACTAGGAAACAGAGGAAGAAGAGCATATCAACACCCTTGGACATGGTCCGTACTAGGAAACAGAAGAAGAAGAGCATATCAACACCCTTCGACATGGTCCGTACTAGGAAACAGAGGAAGAAGAGCATATCAACACCCTTCGACATGGTCCGTACTAGGAAACAGAGGAAGAAGAGCATATCAACACCCTTCGACATGGTCCGTACTAGGAAACAGAGGAAGAAGAGCATATCAACACCCTTCGACATGGTCCGTACTAGGAAACAGAGGAAGAAGAGCATATGAACACCCTTCGACATGGTCCGTACTAGGAAACAGAGGAAGAAGAGCATATCAACACCCTTCGACATGGTCCGTACTAGGAAACAGAGGAAGAAGAGCATATCAACACCCTTCGACATGGTCCGTACTAGGAAACAGAGGAAGAAGAGGATATCAACACCCTTCGACATGGTCCGTACTAGGAAACAGAGGAAGAAGAGCATATCAACACCCTTCGACATGGTCCGTACTAGGAAACAGAGGAAGAAGAGCATATCAACACCCTTCGACATGGTCCGTACTAGGAAACAGAGGAAGAAGAGCATATCAACACCCTTCGACATGGTCCGTACTAGGAAACAGAGGAAGAAGAGCATATCAACACCCTTCGACATGGTCCGTACTAGGAAACAGAGGAAGAAGAGCATATCAACACCCTTCGACATGGTCCGTACTAGGAAACAGAGGAAGAAGAGCATATCAACACCCTTGGACATGGTCCGTACTAGGAAACAGAGGAAGAAGAGCATATCAACACCCTTCGACATGGTCCGTACTAGGAAACAGAGGAAGAAGAGCATATCAACACCCTTCGACATGGTCCGTACTAGGAAACAGAGGAAGAAGAGCATATCAACACCCTTCGACATGGTACGTACTAGGAAACAGAGGAAGAAGAGCATATCAACACCCTTCGACATGGTCCGTACTAGGAAACAGAGGAAGAAGAGGGACGCAGATGGAGAACGACTCAGCAAACTGGTATTGTGATCTGCACTGCTTTGATTGAGTCAAAAGCCCCAACCCGTTTCTAGAAGAAATGCCTTGCTGTTCTCAGTGAACTTTTGCCCTACAGTCCTATTTCAGAGGGAATAAATCTCCACAGGCAGCCAAGCAACACATGCACGCACGCACGCACGCACGCACGCACACACACACACACACACACAATAAAACCCCATGGAGAATGGGGAGGAAAGAGGAGGGCTCAGACCTCTACAGTATAAAAGATGCCAAGATTCCTCATATCCCTGAGGTCATCTTTGGTTATGGTCAAGTAAAACTTGTCTTGGCCGATGGTCAGATTTTCTCGTTTTATTGTCTCCCAGCCGAGTTTTTTCCTCCTCCCCTGCTTGATGAAGTACAGTTACAGACAAGGCTTTAGCACATTGTAAGTCACAGTAATGGCTTGCATACACATTCTCTTTCATTTATTGGAGAATTCAACAGCCTAGACAACTGACAAAGAAAGGCTATTCATTCCAATGGAAAGGGCAATAAGTTGGAACAATTACAGCCAGGGTGCGTTCAATGATTCCATTGAAGACATTACATTCTCTCTACAATATTATAATCCACAGTAGGTATTATGTTACACATTTTTGATAACTGTCGCAACAAAAAAAGTATTTATTTAAATCTATTAGTTTCAGGCAGATGCAGAGGTCTTATTTAAATGGTACATTTCTTAGTTAAACAATGCAAATTGGTTTAGATAGACACACACAATCTAGTCCACCTGCATGTAGAGAAGCATTGATTTCGTCTGAATCCTTAAGACTCTCTTTGACACCGTGCGGTGTGGTAAGATAAGACAAGGCCAAGACACCTGCAGATAAGGAAAACATCAAGTAGACTAGATCATCCTCTGCTCTCCCTCTCCTCTAAATGCTTCTTTTCGGCTGGCTCCTAGCCAGTGGGCTCGCACGCTTCCTTAAAATACCTTCGCTTGAAAAACGAGAAAAAAGCAGCAATAGTACTGTTTGTCCATTTTGAGACGCCTTAGCCAGTATACACTTCCTCGAAATAGTCTGAATTCATTAAGATAACTTAAGAAATCTGTCATTAATTTTGACGTTTTTGCCGAGGAGATCTTTGTAGCACAATTGTACCTAGGATGTTTGGTCCAGTATTTCTCAAGTGGAAAACTGTGCATGAAAACGATTAGTCTATAGTTGAATGACAACAAACACTTCATTGAAGAATCCCTACTGTTGACCAATCACCGACGAAGGTGCGTAGACTTCGGCTACCAACTTCAGCTTGCCTCAATAATTCTTTGTGTGTGCACGAACAACCAAAAAACCCTTGCCGAAGACCAAAACAAACAATAACGTCACAAGATAGCATCCTAATATATGCACAAACTGTTTTGGATGGAAAGCATTCGGACGCCTTAATAGGGATGGAGGGATGAAGCCATTGACTAGATGACGATGTCCTGGTGTTGATATCATAGCACCAGTGATAGATAACGCTGTTCCTCTCCGATGTTCCTTTCCTATGCCCCACTGTAGAGATGGAGCTTCACAACATTTCCTATTGATCTCTTGTGTGTTGCCTGACCAGTGTTAGAATAATGCTGCAGTTGTATCATGCCAAATGTGTTTGGATATTACCATGCCATTTTCAGTATAATAATAGAGAGCTGCAAATCCAGCATATTGTCACCCTTTTGTAGCATATCTCATAATGGACTTTGGATAAATATGTTTGACTTTGAAGGTAAGAAATAGTGAAATGGCTTATGGACAGTTACACACCTGCGGTCCAGATGAGCACTTAGGCCTATTAATGCAGCCAGTCCTGTTATTTGTCATAAATGTCCCCAGACACTCTCTGTGTGAGTTGATGACGGACCAAACTCATTATAGAATGTCATATGTCGCACAATGTGCCACAATAGTATCTCAGATGTGCATCAGAAGCAGCATTGTCAATTCATTGAATTCAGTTATTCATTTGATAAGCATTGAGGTACCTGACTTTAGAAAATTAGATCTTTAAATACCATGAAACCATACAACCCCTTTCCCCCAAAAATACCAGTTGTCAAGTGAAATGGCTTGTCTGTGTCTTTGACTCATGACAGCCTAGACACAGAGGCATCCTCCTGTAAGTCCCGGAGGCCCAGAGATATGGTTACCTGAACCGCAGGGTTCTGCCCATCCTCCCTCTCTAATAGAGTGGTCTTCCTGTACAACCCCCAGAAGAAGAAGCCACTTGGCAGATAACGATGGTGTGACTCACCCGTACATGACAACGGATGGGGCGAGTGGGCACACAGAGCGAGCGTGCCCATCTGCCACATCATTGCTAATATGCCAGGTGTATCCCTCTGAGACCAACCGGTGGTTATGGGTATTGCCACGGGAAGTAGGGGTGCTGAGGGTGCTGCAGCACCCCCTGATAAATCACAAGTAAAAAGTAATTGATATAAAATAAAATAAGTTGAAATTCTCGTAGACTATTTTTTCCCCCTAAGAGCTTGATTACTATTGATTCATTGCCATGAGTCATTTGGAAGTCACCAGTGCTGTGTAATGAGGATGAAATGCCTTGCTCTATATGATAACAGAGTGGCCCACTGCATAGATCTGACATTTCCTGGCTGCCAGTGTCAGTGCTGCAGGTGTGAACTGGCTCAGTCTCGCATCACCTGCTGGAACGGCCCCCCAAAGGACCAACCCCACACAGGTTCCCAAACCTCTGTTTTCCCCATCAGCTTTGCCAGTGGTTCCACACTCAGATGGGGCCTCGGCCCCTCATATTCTGTGGGCCATGTATGCCCTCTCCTATAACATACTCTGTAGGCCATGTATGCCCTCTCCTATAACATATTCTGTGGGCCATGTATGCCCTCTCCTATAACATACTCTGTGGGACATATATGCTTAAAACTAGTGTGGAAGCCTCCACTCTCACCTCAAATATATAGATTCAGAAATTCCAAACAGTCCCTGTGTGTTTACATAGTGTGCATCATATTCAAATGCGTCAAGTAATTTCACAAGACATAAGGACCAACTGCCCAGAAAACTGGTAGAGTACATTAAAATTCAACATTCTGACTTGTAGAGGTCGTGAGAAGAAACTTTCCAAATGTTACTATTGCTTTGTTTCAGGCTATAACTAGCAAGGTGTCCTAGTCTAATGTATTAAGTAATCTTCAAATACAGTATGCATGTAGCTCTTCTGCTGTGCATCTGACGACCTTGACTCCCATGTATCCCATTGCAACACAGATAGCTAACGGAAGATATACAGTATAGCTGAAGGAGGGGAGGACGGGGAGGACGTGGAGGACGACAGATTCATGGTCGGGGTTACAGAGATGTCATAAGGTGTTGTCATAAGGTGGTGGGTGCTATTCAAATGGACATGTTTAGTAGCATGTTCAGTGAAGAGTTACACAGTCGTTTTAAGTAAATGTTATTGATTAGGTATGTAAAAACTAGCCGTTCCCCTCGTTAGCCATACATGAAAGGGTTTTAAAGGATAGGACCTACGTTTTGTTTCTATAAAACGTTTCTGTCATGGTAGTGTGGACGGCATGGTAGTTCTGCTCATGACATACATTTAAAGAGATTATATGCATTGGTGCACACAATAGAATGTGACATAAAACCGTATTGTTTCGGCTCTGGGCCCTAGCAGATATACTGTATCTGTAGGAGATCACAGAGGATAATTGAATCCCTTGGAAATAATCAGACGGGGCTTTGGAAAGAGAAAAGAATGGGTGAATTCATCTGAGTGCCATTATTCTCTACTCCCTTAAAGACTAGGAGAAGAGGAGAAGAGGACGAGGAGGGGGTTGCTAATGAGAGAATCTCAGTGGGATAGATCCCTTTATCTGTCTGATAGTGTTAGTAAGTTCATGGGATTCTTCTAGTGAAATGACCTTAAAGCAGGTAAGTCTCATTAAGGGACATCCTCTGTCCTTTTCACAATTTTACACAATGCCAACTTAAAGCTAGAATCCTTAGTTGAAACAATTACAAAGTGGCACCCCGCCTCTTTTTTGGTAAAAATCTAAGTGATGGGCCTGGAGAAATGTAACCACTCTGAAATTCATAGACAGAGCTATGGATGCAAAGACTGACCATCCATGATATCAAAATAATAGTTGTAACCATGTTTTGATGAAATACAGTGTTAGTTTACATTTACATTGTTTACTGTCACGCCCTGATCTGTTTCACCTGTTCCTGTGATTGTCTCCACCCCCTCCAGGTGTCGCTTATTTTCCCCAGTGTATTTATCCCCGTGTTTCCTGTCTCTTGAATGTTTAGTCAAGTCAACCAGCATGTTCTTCCTGTACTCCTTTTGCTATTCTCCTTTTTCTAGTCCTCCCGGTTTTGACCCTTGCCTGTTTCTGGACTCTGTTCCCGCCTGCCTGACCACAAGCCTGCCTTGACCACAAGCCTGTCTGCCACTCTGTACCTCCTGGACTCTGATCTGGTTTTGACCTTTTTGCCTGTCCACGTCCATTCTCTTGCCTACCCCTTTTGATTATTAAACATTGTAAGATTCCAACCATCTGCTTCCTGTGTCTGCATCTGGTTCTCGCTTTGTGCCTTGATAGTTTACAAACATTTAAGTAAAAAAGATTATAATTTGGGTTCTGATGGAGTACGACAGTTTAACTATTATAAGTTATATTCTTCAAGAATCAATGGGTATATATATCATTAATTTATACGTCTAAAAATGTATGTAGCAACTATAGATTCTAGCTGTAAATGCTGTGATACTCAGTGTACGGGTTGTAAATACACTGATAAGCCACACTACAGCAAATGTTACCACAGTTACTGTATCTGCATTATGTACCACCTTACTCTGATTCTGCTCTGTTGTGCACACTGCTCTCCATCAGATCAGCTTGGAAGACAAGGAACAGTACTGTGGGATGGGGTCTCTGTTTGACATTAGTCACAGTCTCCCTGGCCAAGAGAGATGGAAGACGTAGGTGAGCACTAGCTATCCCAGAAGGCCCCATGGCCCCAGTAAGTCCTTATAACTGACAGGAAAAACACACTGGAGATCACTTTCAGCAACAGAGGAATGTCAGTGTTACTGTCAAATCCATGAAGGGTGATTCATGACAAAATCACGCTTTGATTTGTAAAAAGAAAACGCCTTCATCCATCTCCCCTCTCTGTGGAGACATGGACTCCAGAGAGGTGGACGGAGGGACGCTGCAGACAGACATTCAAGACACCCGTGCTTGTGCATAGGATTTAGACTCGGCATAAAATAAGTGGGCATTATTGCATTTCCAGCAGGACACTTTAGCTGTGTTATCATAGGGGTGTGTCTGTTTCTCTTTCTGTGGCTCGCAGGGGAAATAAGAACAGATCCACTATAAAAAGCCAAAGGAAACACTATATCAAGAGAAACTACAGCGCTCCTCCCTATCAAGCAGGGTGTTTTCCTTTGGCTGTATAGGACTGGTTCATCTCTACCAAGCCCACCATCAAGTCAGCCTTCCTCTCTGCTCAAATATCTGTTCCAAGACGCCCCTGCCTCTAACCAAACTGTTATATCATAATTACAGTGGTCTTGTATAACAACAAATACATCTTGCAAATGCTGTGACTGCCTGCTACTCTGTGCTGTATGTTGACAAACAATGCCTTTAGGTTGAGTTTTTAATACATTCTACTTAGTACCGGTAGGGACATCGTGTGCCCAATCTCCATCTGTACTCCCCACGTCAGTACTGCTTGTTTTATTTTCATATATCGGTTGCAGTTAGCCTTGCAACTTTTCAGCTGTTTCTTAGTACTTTATTGGTTTCCTGCCAGCATTCAGGCTTCCATATTGTAACCATTCTGTTGCATGGAATTATTTAGCATGGGAAAGATTTGTTTGTTTGGAAAGTTGAGTGTACTAGACCAGATTACAGGTCATGGGAATAACAAGAGATCATAAATCATCCCAATTACATCTTCAAAATGCTGTTTTTCATTAAACAATGGTCAGAAAGGAAGTGCCTGTCGTGTCAGTTCTGCAGCATACAGTATATCTGCCCTCTCAACTTCAGCCTGCAAAACGGTCTCGTTCTATTGAATGGTGATTAATAAATGGAGGTCAGCAAGTTTGGCTCCCACTATGCTGACAAAGAAACACATTAGCCTGTGAATTAGTATGCTGTCACTGGAGAAAAAAAACCTGCAAGTCAAACCCAGTGACAGGTGCCATACAGAGACATGCTTTGTCTCTGGGTGCCAGATACTGTATGTTGTAGCAGGGAAATGGAGGCATTCATTATGGGATAAGGAGCTGCAATGTGACTGGCTGAATAACCACACGTTTCCACGGCAGTGGATACTGCTGCCTATTGTATGTGCTTTCATATCCCCCTGGAATGTGGAGACAAAACCTTGTCTATTTTCTCCCACAGAACAGCACAGTCACAACACCAGGCAATATATAGATGTATAGACAGAGACGGTTTGCACAGACCAGGCTGCAACAGGGTTATTTTGTTATATGTACAGTGCCTTCAGAAAGTCTCTCACCCCTTGACTTTTTCCACATTTTGTTGTGTTACAGCCTGAATTTAAAATGGATTACATTGAGATTTTGTGCGACCTATGTACACACAATACCCCACAATTTCAAAGTGGAATTTTGTTTTTACAAATGTTTACAAATTAAACAAAAGCTGAAATGTCTTGATTCAATAAGTGTTCAACCAGTTTTGTTAGGAGTAAAAATGTTGCTTAACAAGTCACATAATAAGTTGCATGGACTGATTCTGTGTGCAATAATAGTGGATAACATGATTTTTTTCTGAATACCCCATCTCTGTACCCCACAGATACAATTATCTTTAAGGTCCCTCAGTCGAGTAGTGAATTTCAAGCACAGATTCAACCACAAAGACCAGGGAGGTTTTGCAACGCCTCGCAAAGAAGGGCACCTATTGGTAGATGGAAAATAAAGAGCAGACATTGAATATCCCTTTGAGCATGGTGAAGTTATTAATTACACTTTGGATGGTGTATCAATACACCCAGTCACTACAAAGATGCAGGCGTCCTTCCTAACTCAGTTGCCGGAGAAGAAAACTGCTCACGGAATTCACCATGAGACCAATGGTGATTTTAAAGCAGTTACAGAGTTTAATGGCAGTGATAGAAGAAAACTGAGGATGGATCAATAACATGTAGTTACTCCACATTACTAACCTAAATGACCGAGTGAAAAGAAGGAAGTCTGTACACAAGAAAAAATATTTCAAAACATTCTTCCTGTTTATAATAAGGCACTAAAGTAATACTGCAAAAAATGTGGCAAAGAAATTACATTTTGTCCTGAAAACAATGTATTGTGTTTGGGGGAAATCCAAAACAACACATCACTGAGTACCACTCTTCATACTTTCAAACATGGTGGTGGCTGCATCATGTTATGCATAGGCTCGTCATTGGCAAGGACTAGGGAGTTTTGGGGGGGGATAAAAATAAATGGAATAGAGCTAAGCACAGTCAAAATCCTAGAGGAAAATCTGGTTCAGTCTGCTTTCCAACAGACACTGGGAGTCAAATTCACCTTTCAGCAGGACAATAACCTAAAATTCAAGGCCAATTACACACCAGGGTTGCTTACCAAGACGACATTGAATGTTCCTGAGTGGTTTTGACTTAAATCAGCTTGAAAATCTATGGCAAGACTTGAAAATGGCTGTCTAGCAATGATCAACAACCAACTTGACAGAGATTAAAGCGTTTAAAAAAGAATAATGTGCAAATATTGTACAATCCAGGTGTGCAAAGCTCTTACATACGTACCCCAAAAGACACAGCTGTAATCGCTGCCAAAGGTGATTCTAACATGTATTGAATACTTATCTATTCAAGATATATTAGTGTTTTATTTTTCATTAAAACGTTTTCTTATAATAACTTTTCCACTTTCACCTTACAGAGTATTTTCTGTAGATCGTAAAAAAATAAATACATATTCAATCAATTTTAATCCCAATTTGTAACAAAACAAAATGTGGAAAAATTCAAGGGGTGTGAATACTTTCTGTAGGCACTGTAGGATTTACGATGTATCACAGCATACAGTATATGCTGCCACTAATAGGGCTTTTGATAAGTTACAGAGTTACAGAGTCTATTGGAGTGGAGGGCAGCAGTGCCTACAGCAACAGTTGTGAAGTGACAAGAATGCGATTCTAATGTGTAACGTAGGAGCCTGACAGTAAATCCTGTGTAATGTGGTGTTGGGCCTGCGATCGGAGCTGGGGATGTCTTGTCTCTGAATTTCTGCAATCTTAGCAAACAGGACATATTCCAGTAGCACACACACAGAATGAACCAACAAACTAGTAAATGTGATATTGGGGAGCGATTCAGAAAATGGTTTATTGCTTTTTGTTCATGCAATGTGTGAGAACGCACTCTTTTTAAACGCCCCGCTATGAGTAATTGATACAAATTGTTCTAATGTTTATAAGATCGTCAAGACACCGCAAGACACACAATACATATAATGCATCAGAGTTATTAAACTATTACACATTGAGTTCTTAATCCAAATATCAGATTCTGGCTCTTGGTTTTTATTGGTTGAAATATGTGTAGGGGAGTTAACTTAATCATATCCATAAGCAGAATAGGGGGGGTTGAATTCTGTGAGAATGAGGTCACTAGATCTGTATGTCTGGATGGACCCACACCCTATTTCCAAATCACCAGCAGCATGGACAAACCATGCCTGGCCACACTTCCATTCCCAAATCCCTACAGCCTGCAGTGCAGAGGGCCATCTCAGAGGTCTCCTTTGTCAAGGTGACCTGCCCATCAACCCCACTCCATCTGAGGGGAGTAGTGAGAGGAGTGGAACCTCTCGCTGGGGACTCAGGAACTTAAAGGTGGTCTCTCTCTCTCTCGCTCTGTCTCTCTCTCTCTCTCGCTATCTGAGCTCACATCTCTGACTGCTACAGCCACTCTCTCTCTCTAATCCCCTCTCTGGCAGATTATTTCATAACAGTAGAGAGGAAAGAGGTCGGACTAAAGCCACCTGGCTGCCATCCCCTCCCTGTTTCTCTTTATGTCTCCAAGTAGATGTAGGTCTATATAGCATCGATATAATATCACACAGGCTTTGTCTGTGGCACTGCAGAAGTGTCCTAGTTTGTGTTTGTTAAATGTTTACTGTGGATCCAAATCTCATTCTTGGCAATGACAGGGAGAACATTGGAAAGTGTTTTGGAGGGGTGCAGGGGTGGAAGCTTGAGGCTGACAAAAATTGCTAGAGTCATTTCAAAGTTTTCAATGGAAACTCCATTATTGTGGAATAAGGAGGTCATGCAGCCTTCCCACAGATAAATGCTGCTAGGCATACCAAGTTCTGGCCCTCGTCTCTCACGCTCTCACATACTTCTCTCATCTTGGGTGACTTTGTGCTCCCCTTATGCCTTCTTTGTGCCCTCCTCATCTTCTCAAGCTACTCCATATCCATTTTTTCTATTTTATTCTTCTTCATATATAGGCCTATAATGAAGAAATTTAATGCTAGAAAGTTTCCACCATGTACGTAGTAGCCTTTATTTAAGAAATTATTCATTGCTATGCAGGATGTGATGCATTTTCTCACTAGTAATGAATGAACAAATGCATTTTTGTCGTTTTTGGAACATGAAAGGTGCCTGAAATAGCAATGCATGTAATCATATCAGGACATGAAGGAGCTCAGTATAAAGGGAATTCCAGTAAGAGTCATCCACAGTTCCTTCATTCTTATTAATTATGGCTGCTTTGCTCTCTCTCTCTCTCTCTCTCTCTCTCTCTCTCTCTCTCTCTCTCTCTCTCTCTCTCTCTCTCTCTCTCTCTCTCTCTCTCTCTCTCTCTCTCTCTCTCTCTCTCTCTGTCTCTCTGTCTCTCTGTCTCTCTGTCTCTCTGTCTCTCTGTCTCTCTGTCTCTCTGTCTCTCTGTCTCTGTGTTTATTGGTTGGGTGTCTTTCTTTACACACACCACTATTTGCATTGCAGAATGGAAATTCGTATTTAACAGCCAGTTTCTATAGTGGTACCAAGGGCAAAATTACACTTTTGTGTACGCTAGCTTTGGTATTTTATTAGGATCCCCGTTAGCTGTTGCGAAAGCAGCAGCTGTTTGTCCTGGGGTCCACACAGAACATGAAACATGACATAATACAGAACATTAATAGGCAAGAACAGCTCAAGGACAGAACTACATGAATTTACAATTTACAACGTCACACAGCCTACATATCAGGGAGAGGCATTGTGCCGTGAGGTGTTGCTTCATCTGTTTTTTTAAACCAGGTTTGCTGTTCACTTGACAAATCTGAGATGGAAGGGCTCTATATAATGGCTCTATATAATACTGTACATTTTCTTGAATTTGTTCTGGATTTGGGGACTGTGAAATGACCCCTGGTCGCATGTCTGGTGGGGTAAATGTGTGTCAGAGATGTGTGTTTGGAATTTTCAACACATGAATGTCTCTTATAAAAAGAAGAAGTGATGCAGTCAGTCTCTTCTCTATTTTTAGCCGAGGGAGAGAGAGAGAGAGCATACATATAGGATATAAACTCACCCACTTTTCCAAAGCACAGCCCCCACACCACCAAAGGGATATCATCAGACCACTAACTACCCTGAGACAAGGCTGAGTATAGCCCACGAAGATCTCACCCACTGCACGACCCCGAGGGGGTGCAAAACCGGACAGGAAGATGACGTCAGTAACTCAACTCACTCAATTCGAGTATAGCGGGAAAAAAGCCTGGCACAATGTGATGCACCCCACCTAGGGACAGCAAGGGAGATCGCAAGCAAGCCAGTGACTCAGCCCTCGTAATACGGTCAGAGGCAGAGAATCCCAGTGGAGAGAGGGGTGCCCGGCAAGGTAGAGACAGCAAGGGTTGTTCGTAACGCCAGTGCCTTGTCGTTCACCTTCGCACCCCAGGGCCAGACTACACTGAATCATAGGACCTACTGAAGAGATGAGTCTTCATTAAAGACCTAAAGGTTGAGACAGAGTCTGCATCTCTCACATAGATCGGCATTCTATAAAAATGTAGCTCTATAGGAGAAAGCCCTGCCTCCAGCTGTTTACTTAGACATTCTAGGAACAATAAGGAGGCCTGCGTCTTGTGACCGTAGCGGATGTGTAGGTATGTATGGCAGGACCAAATCGGAGAGATAGTCAGGAGCAAGTCCATGTAATGCTTTGTAGGTTAGCAGTAAAATTTTCATATCAGCCCTAGCCTTTACAGGAAGGCAGAGGCTGGCGCTAGAATAATATGATATCATTTTACGGTTCTAGTGACGATTCTAGCAGCTTTATTTAGCACTAGTTGAAGTTTATTTAATGCCTTATCTGGGTAGCCGGAGAGTAGAGCATTGCAGTAGTCTAGTTTTGAAGTGACAAAAGCATAGATTAGCTTTTCACCATAATTGTCTGACAAAACAATTTTTGAATGTTACGAAGATGGAAAAAAGCTGCTCTTGAAATATGTTTGATTTGTTAATCAAAAGAGAGATCAGCGTCCAGAGTAACACTGAGGTCCTTCACAGTTTTATTTGAGACGACTGTACAACCTTCGAGATTCATTGTCAGATCCGACAGCATATCTCTCTGTTTCTTGGGAACTAGAACTAGCATCTCTGTTTTGTACGAGTTTAAAAGTAAACAATTTGCCGCCATCCACTTCCTTGTCTGAAACACAGGCTTCCAGGGTAAGCAATTTTGGGGTTACCAATCCAAGGTAACATCAAGTAATTTAGTCTCCTCAACTTGCTCAACAGCCACGTTATTCATAATCAGATTCAGCTAGAACTTAAGGAAAGATTTGCACCAAACACAATGGTCTTAGTTTTAGAGATGTCCGGGACCAGTTTATTACTGGCCACACATTTTAAAACTGACTGCAACTTTTTGTTTACAGTTGCAGTAATTTCACTAGCTGTGGTTGCTGACACGTATAGGGTTGAATCATCAGCATACATAGACACACAGGCTTTGTTTAATGCCAGTGGCAGGTCATTAGTGAAAATAGAGTAGGTGGCCAAGAGAGCTGCCCTGCGATACGCCACACTTTGCACGTTTAACATTAGAGAAGTTTCCATTAAAAACCTTCTGTGTTCTATTAGATAGCTCTGAATGCATGATATGGCAGAGGTTGAAAAGCCCTAATACACATGTTTTTTCAACAACAGGTCCATAATATGAAATGTAACAGTACAGCTCCCACATTCTTCTTATAATCAATTTCTTTCAACCAATCATCAGTCATTTGTGTCAGTGTAGAACATGTTGAGTGTCCTTCTCTATAAGCAAGATGAAAGTATGTTGTTTGGACTGCATCTGGTCAAACACAATATTTTCCAAAAGTTTACTAAGAGTCGGCAGCAAGCTGATTGGTCGGCTGTTAGAACCAGCAAAGGGTCCTTTAAGATTGTTGGGTATCGGATTGACTTTGGCTTCCCTACAGGTCTGATAAACATACAAGTATGACAAATAGGAGTGGCAATATAGTCTGCTACCATCCTCAGTAACGTTCCATCTAAGTTGACAATAACAGGTGGTTTCTCATTATTGATGGACAACAATATTTTTTCCACCTCACCCACACTAACTTCACAAAACTACAATGCTTTTCTTTCATTATTACGTATTTTATGTATTCAGATGATAGCTTGCAGTTTGTTGTTGGCATTTCATGTATACGTTTGCCTACTTTGCCAATTAAATAGTCATTAAAGTAATTGCTAACATCAAAAGTTTTGTGATTTGATTCAATGAAAGATGGAGTTGAAGTAGTATGTCTGCCCATAAGTATTCAAAAGCTTTTTTGCAACATACCCTATGTCATTTATCTTGGTTTCATTTATCTTGGTTTAATTTTTCTTGGTTTTATCTTGGTAAAATGTCTTCCTCTGTTTGTTCAGTTTAGTCACATAATTTCTCAAATTACAGTAGGTTTGCCAATCACCTGTGCAGCCAGACTTATACCTTTTACCTCGTCCTTCTCAACCATACAGCTTTTCAAGTGTTCATCAACCTTAACAGTTCTAACAGTCAGTTTCTTAATAGGTGCATTCTTATCAATAACTGGAAGAAACCATTTAAAAAATGCATCAAGTGCAGGTCGTATGATCTCTTATACACTATTTTAGGCCCAACCGTTTTGGAACTTTGGCTTTTCTTAATATGGCCACTACATTATGGTAAATACATCCAATGGGTATGGACACAGCTTTAGAGCAGAGTTCTGCAATATTGGCTTTAAGATGGGGTCACAGACACAGAGAGTGACTCTCTACTGGAGAGTCCAGAGATTTGGGCCGGGACTGAATGTGCTTTTGTGACGGTTCCCCACAAAAGCGCCACACATCTTGTCAAACAAGACAAGGGTCTGTAAAATAAAAGTGCATTATACTCAGACGTATAGACTTGCACCATCTACTGTTCTGGTGAGTGACAAAAAGATGGTTTGGAAACAGAGACAGAGACAGGGCCCTCTGTGTGATTCCTGTCTGTCTCGTTAAGGATAGATGACAGATTGATGTGCTCTGTACCCACTGGGGATGTCAGTGCACATAAACAACAGCAGCACAGAGAGAGTTATAAACACCCAGACATAGGCGGATATAGACATGAATCGACTCTTTCAATTGGCTAGCGTTTCATTGTGCAGCCAAAAAGAAAACAGGTCAGCTTTGAACTCCCTTTGCCACCACACACAACAGCACAAGATAAAAACATTTTTAAGGATAGTTTTTTAACTGCTGCTGGATAAAAGTGAACAGCTGGAATGTATGCATTGCCAGTGAAGCACAAGTGTCTAGCAGTGCCTTGAGAAAGCACCAGCACCTGACGGCTGCGGTAAGTAATCCTACAGCACAATGTCATTACAGGAAGACATTGGGCCTTAATAGACTGAGTCCTACAGTAGATTTGGACTTAATTGTGCAGCGCTAAAGGCATTTATTATTATCAGAGCTGTTTTCTGGCCGGCATGCAACATTTGGAGGCAGCCAGTATTCACACTTGTGTTGGCGCTGAGCCGAGCAGGAAACAGGAATAATAACAGGTCCTGAGTAGCTACATGCCGCCGCCCAGGGGACCGGCCGAGGCCCCTGTACACTCACCCACCAATTTACAGCCAAGCGTACAGGAGCCCGGGGTGTGCGTCACACTGCCGACGCCTGCACGCTGAGCATAGCCAACAAAAGCAACAAGTATGAGAAGTTTGTGTTGAATTGCACCATGGTAAGCCATGATGAGTGTCCCTCCTCTTGCTTTTTCCTGTCCACTTATTTGTGGAAAGTAAACCTTCGCAGAAGTACTACTGTGTTATTATTTTAGATCTGTAGTCCCAACTCCCTCCAAATTTTTGTGTAAATTTATGTCAATTTTTATAAGAGTTCCATATGAAGTGTATCTGTAAAACGTAACAGTTGAGAATACAAACCACAGCAATTAATTGGACCTTCAATAAACGTAGGAGGTCCACTGAGTGAAGAGTTCTTGCAGTGACTTCAAAGTTGTTGTACATATGTGACCGACCAGCTCGATTCGGTCTTTTGTAGCAACATTTGGAATTTTGTTTTTTACATTGGATAAAAGTAGAGACTCAGAGCTCGAAAATGGTATATCATACACTACAGTTGAAGAACAATGGGAAAGTAATTCCTGCTTTGAAAGTTGAGAAACTTGTATCCTCGCTTTTGAGGAAAGGGCCTTGTTTGGTACCTACTGGAGAGCTCTTCTTTGTCTACACCCATTCAGCATATTTCACACCCTCTTAAGCTTTAGCTCCTCCCATCTCTTTAAGGGTTGATCCGAGCGTGCTGTCCTAACAACAACAGTCAAGCACCCAAGCTAACTGGCTAACGTTGGCTAGCTTGCGAGCTACTTCCAGACACAAATGAGAGAACAGCTCACTGACCATTTTACTCGCCCTAGCAGAGCTGGTTAGGCTGTTTTTACTTTATCCAGAGTGTGGGGGCTGCAACTGTGCTGCTGGCAACAATTTACGCTTTTTTGCCAACGTTTACTGACACCGGCCATATTCAACGGGTGTTGAGCATTCGTAAATTCGTCAGATATTCTGCACTCTGGCACACTCAGACGAGAGTTCTCTTAAATCGGTGTAGATAGCCAGAGCGAATATACCAGCTATGTCTATCAACAGTTGTCGCAGTGACATTCTATTGAAATGGTTACTTGAATAGTGGAGTATTTTGATAAGACACATATAGTTAGCTAACGCACTTTTGTACATCACCCTGTAATGTACAATTTACCTTATTTTAGCGCCCAAAACACATAATATTAATATGAAAACACAAAACACATAACTGTAATATGAATACCATTGTAAAACACAATTTCTCCCCTTTCCAGCAAAATCAATGACGAGACATTCATTCTCTGCATAATTGAAGAAGGCAATGAGCTCCATCAGGTCTTTTTAAAAATGGCTTGATAGAGAAAGGGGGAGATAAGTCGTGTGGGGAAACTGCTTTTTTCACCCGATCTGTCCAATTTATCACCTCTAAAATGTAAATGAAACACTATAAAGAGTTTATATAATGTGTCATTACATACCTATTTGAAGGTTTGTGTCGAACTTTAATCAGATTTTTAGGGCGGCGCTAAAGTTATCTTCAGATGTTAACAGCGGCTGTCACGGCTTTTGAGAGTCATGATGGCTTGCAGTGATGACGCAAAAAAATAAATGCATCCAGTTGTACAATTGACTAGGTATCCCCCCTTAACCTGTCCCTGTCCCTTTCTTGTTTTTAATCTGTAAGAGAAGCGCTACACCTGATGGAGAGAGGCTGTACAATACAGAATGAGTTGCATTATGCGTGCTGTACGTTACGTCATGACACGTCACAATTTAACGTACAGCGTCAGAGGGCTCAGTTTTTTCAACTTTTATCCAATACTATCAGGCCATTACCATGTCAATCAACGCTTGAATAGAAACGTAGTTCACACCCCAGATTTTGATAACAACATAGTCGCTTTAGTTTTCACTGCAGCCTCGTTTGAATGCCGCGGTTGCGCAAATTTGTACAGAATGGGGTTAGTTAACAGTAGATAGCTAGCTAAACAATGAACCCTAATCCCAACTCAACTACCCTGCATGAATCTGCAGGTAGGTAGCCAACCAGGTTCAATGTTAGCTAGCTAACATTAAGCTATAACTAGCAAAGCAAATGGCTCTGATACGAATAATATTACTACACAGATCATACACGTAACGTTAGCTAGCTGACCTAACAACAGCAGTCAAGCACTCAAGCTAACTGGCTAATGTTGGCTAGCTTGCTAGCTACTTCCAGACACAAATGAGAGAACAGCTCACTGACCATTTTACTCACTCTATTGAAATGGATACTTGCATAGTGGAGTCTTTTGTTAAGACATGTAGCTAGCTAGCTAAACAATTAACCATAATCCCAACTCATTACATTAGTACCCTGCGTGAATCTACAGGTAGCTAACCAACCAGGTTCAATGTTAGATGGCTAACATTAGGCTATAACTAGCAAAGCAAATGGCTCTGAGATACAAATAATATTACTACACAGATCATACACGTAACCTTATAACAACAGCAGTCAAGCATCCAAGTTGACTGGTTAACGTTGGCTAACTTGCTAGCTACTTCCAGACTCAAATTGAAATGGATCATACACGTAACGTTAGCTTGCCAGCCAGCTAACGCTAGCTAGCTAACAGTACACTTGAAATGAAAAAACTTTCTGACAAATTTAGAAATGTGTAATATCTGAAAATGTAGCTAGCTAGACTATCTTACCCATATGCATGGAATGGATGCTTCTCCTTGTTACGGATGCCATGGTTGCCCTTACTTAATTTGAAGATGTAATCTCCTTAGCTATCATACTCTAATTCCACTGATTTTTAAACTCGGTCCTCCAGAAAGTGCAGAGCAACACTTATGTAGTTCTACTGTGCAAAATATGTTTTTCTAAAAAGCCATGTTACACAGGATTACCTACACATACTTACCAGCTCAAATAGACAGAAGCATGCTACATGGCAGACCATGTAGCAGACCATCTCTGCTAGTCATGGCTAGCGGGAAGGTTGCTACCTTTTTCTGTGGCTAAACCAACTAGGCTCATAATTTTAACATTTTGTTTGTATTTGCAGATGGCATACATGTTTGTTAAATAGAGACTAAAAACCCTCTCTATGGCCAGGGCGTGACAGTACCCCCCCCCCCCAAAGGTGCTGACTCCGGCCGCAAAACCTGACTTTAAAGGGGAGAGTCCGGGTGGGCATCTATTCATGGCGGCGGCTCCAGTGCGGGACGTAGACCCTGCTCCACCTCTGGTTCCCCCCACTTTGGTGGCGCCTCTGGTGCGGGGACCCCCGTCGCCGACCCCGGACTGGGGACCGTCGGTGCAGGCCCCGGACTGGGGACCCTCGTTGGAGGCTCCGGACTGGAGGCCGTCGCTGGAGGCTCCGGACTGGAGGCCGTCGCTTGAGGCTCCGGACTGGAGGCCGTCGCTGGAGGCTCCGGACTGGAGGCCGTCGTTGGAGGCTCCGGACTGGAGGCCGTCGTTGGAGGCTCCGGACTGGAGACCGTTGTTGGAGGCTCCGGACTGGAGGCCGTCGTTGGAGGCTCCGGACTGGAGACCGTCGCTGGAGTCTCCGGACTGGAGACCGTCGCTGCAGGCTTCGTGCCATGAATCATCACTGGAGGCTTCGTGCCATGAATCATCACTGGAGGCTTCGTGCCATGGATCACCACTGGAGGCTTCGTGCCAAGGATCACCACTGGAGGCTTCGTGCCATGGATCATCACTGGAGGCTTCGTGCCATGGATCATCACTGGAGGCTTCGTGCCATGGATCATCACTGGAGTGAGGAGACGTCTAGGCAGCCTGGTGTGTGGAGCTGCCGCAGGGCTTACCAGGCTGGGGAGACATACAGGAGGCCTGGTTCTGGGAGCAGGCACAGGACTCACCAGGCTGGGGAGACATACAGGAGGCCTGGTTCTGGGAGTAGGCACCGGATACATTGGGCCGTGGAGGCGCACTGGAGGTCTCGAGCGTAGAGCCTGCACAACCCGTCCTGGCTGGATGGTTACCATCGCCCGGCAAAGGCGGGGCGCTGGCACAGGACGCACTGGGCTGTGCAGACGTACCGGAGACACAGTGGGCAGAGCCGGCGCAGGATATCCTGGGCCGTAGAGACACACTGGCGGCCAGATGCGCTGAGCCGGCACCATCCGTCCTGGCTGGATGCCCACTCTAGCCCGGCCGATGCGGGGAGCTGGATTGTAGCGCACCGGGCTGTGAACGCGCACTGGAGACACCGTGCGCTCCACCGCATAACACGGTGCCTGACCAGTACCACGCTCCCTACAGTAAGCACGAGGAGTTGGCTCAGGTCTCCAACCTGACTCAGCCAATCTCCTCGTGTGCCCCCAAAAATGTTGGGGTGGGAGTTGCCTCCCGGTCTTTAGTGCCAGCCGTGACCCTGTGTAATCCTGGGCCCTTTTTCTAGCTGCCTCCGCTTTCCTCGCTGCTTCCACCTGCTCCCAGGGCAGGCGATCCTTCCCCGCCAGGATCTCCTCCCACGTCCAGGATCCTTTCCCATTCAAAATGTCCTCCCACGTCCATTCCTCCTTACCACGCTGCTTGGTCCGTTTGTGGTGGGTAGTTCTATCACGGCCGTCGTCGGAAGGAGACCAAGGTGCAGCTTGGTGAGCGTACATTTTCCTTTATTATTGTAAATGTCGCCAACAAAACAAGAAACAAATAAACGCCCGTGAAGCTTAACAGGGCTATAGTGCCACTAACAAAGGTAACTACCCACAACTCCCAAAAGGAAAAAAGGCTGCCTAAGTATGATTCCCAGTCAGAGACAACGATAGACAGCTGTCCCTGATTGAGAACCATACCCGGCCAAAACATAGAAATATAACACATAGAATGCCCACCCTAATCACACCCTGGCCTAACCAAAATAGAGACTAAAAACCCTCTCTATGGCCAGGGCGTGACAGCTTAGCCATGCATTGAACAGTCTTTTTTGCAAACAGTGATTGAGTTATATTATTAGCCTAAATTATGACTATCCAATCTACTCATCACATTACACAAGTCTGCAAATGCGATGATTCATGGAATGCTTTATTATAAAGGTGAATTTTTATGGTGAAAATGTGCTTCCCCCAAACACGAAACTCACGCGCCGCCTATGCATAGGCTAGTGATGTTGCTGTTAATTACTCGTCTTGTTGGCACAGGGAAAGTACATGTGGACAGTTATAGTGCGCGGTAAGGACACACGTCATTGCATCCTGGACTTGCATGTTCTGTTAAGATTAAGGCACATGAAAGTTCACATGTCAAAAAACGCATTTTGATTAAAAAACATTTTTTTACGTTCAAATGACTCTCCTGTGAAGTAGTGACGTGGGACATATGCCTACTTTCCTGAAATTAGTCACATATTTGAATAACTTTACAAGCCAGTGTGTATGTCAACCTGTCAGCTTGTCAGGAACTTGTGGTGGTGATCTATTTAGCTTATATACAATTAAATGTCTCATAAAATGTCATCAAAATTATCTCAATGTTGCAACTGCATCAATATACATCTAGTAGGATAGTGGTTCCCAACCTGTGGTCTTCGGGCAAACCTATCATGTTATCTCCCGAAGGACATACGTGGAAAGAAAACTGACAAATGAAATGGATTCACCTTGCAAAGTTACATTGTTCCTCTGGCAGTCCAACTCTGGGTCTTACTGTACAGTAACTCCATGTAGGGGACGTTTGACGTTCTCCCTACAGCTCCACAGAGTAGCCTGAAGAGCCGTTTCACTCAGCCTCAGATCTGGGATCTGCCTGTTGTCTGTGGTTGGCATGGTGATGATCTGACTCAGAAGTAGTGCTTCTTATCGCCTTCATAAATCCAGGCCTCATACTGTGTGATGAGCTGCTGTGACGCTGAAGCTGTCTGTCCGCCTGTCCTTGGAGATAGATACTGCACCACTAGTTCAAACACGGTAGCAAACACTTGCTCAGTGCAACTCTCACAGCACTCATCTAAATGAGAGGAATACTTGAAGTAATGAGACTATTATATGAATTCTTCAGCAAATGGGTCATTACTTTCCACATTTGCTTCTAGTGTTCCTCTCACCCTTTACCTTATCGTCCCCCTGTTTAATACCACAAACCAATGACATTAGTGCTGCTATAACCACATTCAGATGCATTACACTGTTGACACAACATGGAAGTGTTGTTAAGATTACTATCCCAGACATCCACAAAGTAATTTGGTTTCAAATGCTTCCCCTCATCAATACATTTGGGATTGCTAATAAAATTACAATTAGAAAGCAGGCAGCACTAAGGCCAATTTTAAACAGCCAATTATATTTCTGGCTCGATTAACCTGTAAATAAGCATTGGGCTCAGGAGGAGGCATCTATAGTAAATTAAGCATTGGGGAACGCTTATCGATCCCTTAATCAATTCCACTGTCACGCCCTGACCTTAGAGTTCCTTATTATTTGCTCTATGTTTGGTTAGGTTAGGGTGTGACTCGGGTGGGAAAGTCTATGTTTTCTATTTCTTTGTTTTTGGCCGTGTGTGTGGTTCCCAATCAGAGGCCTATCGTTGTCTCTGATTGGGGATCACATATAAGTTGTCATTTTCCTTTTGGGTTTTGTGGGATCTTGTTTTCTGTTTCGTGTCTGTACATGACAAAACTGTGCGCTTTCGTTTTTACTTTGGTTATTTTGTTTGAGTGTTTTTTGATAATAAAAATCATGAACAATTTCCACACTGCGCTTTGGTCCACTCCTTTCGACGAGAGCCGTAACATCCACTCATATTCATCATGGTTATTGATAATTTATTCCAGCATCTTTCAGCCCAATATTTACAAGTTACACTCCATTTCACTTTTTTTCCTCAATCACTTTGCTTGTCACTTTTATCCAGCGACTTTAAAAATAGCCTTAATCAAATGTTATGTAGTGCATTAGCAGCAGTTATGCAGTTATTACTCATGTTAAAACATTCTGGCACAACTCTGAGATTAGAAGGCTATTTTTACTAGGCTGTACAACTCATATGTAATAAATCTGTTGGAGGTGTTTGTTATTTTAGCAAAAATGACGTTTTATGGTCGATAATCAATACGTTACCCTGTTTGACTGAGGCCTTGTCTGATTTGTCTCTTGTGTAATATGAGTACAGGCACATGTTGACAATACTGTTTGTTTTGTTTGTAGGGGGTATGGACGATGTCACCATCTCCAGACAGTCACCAGAAGGAGATGTTTGACCAGAGACATAATGTAAATGACGGGCTTTAGCAAAGCCAAATAAAAATAATTTTATGAAAGAACTGCAGAATTGCTCTTCAAACAACCTCTTTCTGTAGTCATTCTAAGTTTGAAACACAAAAGCATCCTTGTTTTCAATGTATAGATCAAAAGAGGAAAACATGAGCTAGTAGTGCTGTACACATTCCATTGTTATGACGTGAGACGGTACACAAACACAACCACACACACGCAGACGCTCTTCGACAGATTAGCGTCATCCCACAAAGACAAAGCTGGTACATTAGCGGGGGAATAAATGCTCTTCTTCCTGTTCTCAGAAGTGACCCCGCAGCACAGGAAGCTGTTTGCAGCTGTACCGCGTTCCCAACTGTGACACCCGCTCTGAATGGCAGGATGTCCTGCCCAGAGTTCCTCTGTGAGTCTCCGTGTGGGGCTGCACAGGTTGAGGAGGTTCAATGACCACTAGAAAGTCTCCTTCCCTAGTCCTTATACAGCCTAAAAAACATTGTCTGCTTCCTAAATGGCACCCTATTGCCTATATAATGCACTACTTTTGACCAGAGCCCTCTATATAGTGCACTATATAAGGAATAGGGCCCCAATACACCACTATCACACCCTGTCATGGAACCTTTATTGGCTAGTAGAGGAATATTATGGCAGAGGTTCAGTACCACTGCTCTTTACACGCTGTCTTTTATGCTGTGTAGAAAGGAAGCTGTGAAATCCATGATATGGCGTGGTGCAGACGGTCAGACTGGAAATTACATTTCACAACCTGTCTGGGTTTGACAGACAATGGACGGATCGGGGTTGGCGGCTGTCGGGGTGAAAGGTTCTAGTGGTGTGGAAACGAAATGCAGACGGTCTTGGATCTTAGTCCTCTGCAGGAAATGTGTGATGCCCATCTGCAGGGCATTTCTTCACACAAATATTGCATATCTCTGAGCAGTTATTTCTACTCCCGTTATCAGCTCTGGAGGATCCTCACAAGTCATGTCATCGAACTTCATAATACTGGCTTTGGTCTGTGTTCAGTGTGTTCATGCACAGTGGCTCAGATGGTGTGTTTTCCTAGAAGCCTCCGATAAGGCTTAACACCTCCATTATGAAGTCCAATGACATGGCTTGTTAGAACAGGATGATTCCATGGACTGAGACAGTGGTTGGGGTTGGGGTTAAACCATGACTGAATGGCATCAGAATGTAAATTCCACTGGCTGGCCGAGAGAAAGAGAGAGAGAGAGAGAGTAGAGCTGACTTCCTGCGGATCAGGGATTTCTCTAATGCATTATTGAATGGGGACGGGGCTGATTCGGGTTCCTGTTTTTACTCTTCAATCGAAACTGATCGTGCTGCCAAGTTCCTGCCTGCCTGCCTGCCCATCAACCGAATGCATACCCAGAAGTTACTAGAATGTAGAAATGAAAGTGGTGGCTGTTTTTTTTGTGTCAAATAAAATGGGTATTTTCCTTTATAGACAGCAAAAAACTCAATTTGACCCCCAAAGACGATTGCATTTCAAAATAGCAGTTTGGAATGTTCAGATTTGAACTTTCCTTATGAGGACTGATCATGTGCAGTACTAGGAATACATCTAAATGAGCTCTCTGTTTTTCAATCTGCAATCACCTGCTGTGTTGTGCATCAGGTCTGTAAAGTAAGTCTTAAAACACGCCTTCTCTAAGGAGACGATTCTCTGTTAGAATGGCCCTTCTGTCATCGCCTCTGTCATCGCCTCCAATGTATCAAACGGACAGAATAGACAGAGAGAATGGGAGTGACAGTTTGTTTTAGTTTGTCTCCCTCCGGAAGAAAGGGTTGACTTGTCAACGTGTCCATCACTACCACAGTCATCTGCTGTAGAGGAGCTGAGAAACGGGGAACATAGCTGGCTAACAGAACTCCCATGAAAAGTGTTTCTCATGAGACCTGAGCATGACATGGGCTGTTACTGTCAGATGCTGGATACTACCTACAGTATGTATACACATGCACGCACACACGCTCGCTCGCACGCACGCACGCACGCACACACACGCATGCACGCACACACGCACACACACACACGCATGCACGCACACACGCACGCACGCACACATGCACGCACACACACACACTATGAGGACTAGTTTTGTTGCTATCGGCACATTTACAGCACACAGGGGAGTGTACTGGCTGGCTGTTCTGTCTGTGATGTTGCATCAGCATCACATCATTAAATAGTTAGAGGGTCTCTAGCTGTCAGCGGAAGGTAAGTGGTTTTCCTTTTGCATTATTTTGCGTGAAAGGAATGATACGATGAAAGTTAATTGTGCTTCGCTGTGCAGCTCAGTGATCATCTATTTGCATTTGGGACAAAGCTCCTCCTAAGACACTGTCATGTATCATCAAATCAAATGTAGCTTGTCGTGTATGTGAGCATGCAGCACTCACATTCCTGTGCACCCAGATAAAATACACTGTCTGTAAACTTTGCCTGAACTTCAGCGTGTCTGAAATATAGCGTTGGAGGAGCTCTCAATGCTGCCACAAACCTCACAGGAATGTTCACCAAGTTGAAAGGAGGCTATCTCTTACATAATTGATCACACATTACAGAGGCTCCAAATCATAATCCGCCATCAGACCTGTTTTCTATACAGCTGGGTAATGGTTTGTTTTCTTACTTTCTGGCAAAGATGAGGGGGTGGAAACATCTCTTGTTGGCTGAGATCTCTTCAATGCCCTGTCAATCAAGTCCTCATCTGGCCATCCCTTTCGCCAGTACAGTAAAAGAACCACTGAGCCTGGGTTTGGCTCAGCTTAAGATGCACATTGTGGGGAAAATAGAGGCAGCCAGCCCATACACTTTCACACATGCTTAAAATAACAGGCATGTGATAGCTGAAGCAATGCAGAACTGATACCACTTAGAGGGTATTCAAAGGCTTTTGCCGCAAAGCTAATCGAGGGAATCTTGACTCTTCTGCAGCCAAGGAAAGCCTGGGTTGACTTCCACAGCTCTGTGTTTCAAAGAGAAGACTTTTCATGACAAGGAGACCTTTGAATAATTATTTTGTGTTAGATTTGTTTTTTCCTCCAGAAGGTCACTCTGACTTTGTAAAAGTTTGAGATGTTTATTATGCACATCACATGCCCTTATCCAGTCCTTGTATGTGAAAGAAAGCTTAACTAACTGTCATTTGGGTGTGTTAATGCAGGCTAGACCATGTACAGAACCATTATATAACCACTGGCCTTTCTGTAAACCTTTACTGAAGTAATCTTCCACTTTGTAATAATTGCAGTATGTGTACCTTTGTGTGTCTCTAAAGCTGCATTTAAAAGGGAAACCCAATTCTGATATTTTTGTCACTAATTGGTATTTTGAGCTGATGTTATTAAGTTCAGAATTGGGCTGCCCAGATCAATCACTGATGTTCACAACAGAGAAAATAAGCTCTCGGTTTCATTGAACTCTGGAAAGCAACTGATTGCTCGCTCTAAACAACTCTAATTGGTCTAACGTAATCTTCAAGGAAATTCTTCTCTAGTCACTCTATGGCCCATGTCTGTGCTTGAACTAGTGGTGCAGTTTCTATCTCCCAGGAGAGGACAGTCAACTTCAGCTTCACAGCAGCTCATCACACAGCAGCTCATCACACAGTATGAGGCCTGGATTTATGAAGGCGATAAGAAGCACTACTTCTGAGTCAGATCATCACCATGACAACCAGAGACAACAGGCAGGCTCCCAGATCTGAAGTTGAGTGAAAACGCTCTTCAGGCTACTCTGTGGAGCTGATGGGAGAACGTCAAACGTCCCCTACATGCTACTGTACTGTAAGCTGAGCTGTGAGAGGAACACTACACTAGCTTCAAGTGTTCGTCTCAAAGTTCAATAAGTGAATAAGTAACTGTATAACTTAATTTTAAGTCATTTTTTAAAAAACAAACAAATGTGCCTTCCTTGCAGTTCAACACTTTCTCTGGATTGAGATGTATTTAGTGTAGCTAAGGAAAATAAATACATAGGGGCCTGAAGCTTTTGTTTTTGATGTTTCTTGTGGTGAAATCAGTTCTGTTTGTTACTACTCTCTCATCACAGCAGACATTTTTTGGCACCAAATTGAGTCACTTTGCTTGTTTTTCATGCAACAATAGGTACTCTTCTTTGAGTCTCTAGGCCTGTCTTTGTTTATATATTTTTTATTGAATATAACTTTTATAACTTGTGACAGTCTCTGACACAATAGCACAGGTTTGTGTACTAGCACAATTCCAAAGAGATACAGTACAATCCCCTATTGGAGAAATTGTGTCACACCTGTGAATAATTTTTCAATTTCACTGAGAAATATTCACATTGGCTGAGAGATTGTGAGACCTGCTATAGGCGTACAGATACCACTGCGGTTTGGCTAGTGACATCTTTGAATACATGCGATTCTCTACTACGATAAACAGCCTCTGCATATCAAACACTCACAGAAATGTCACTCCAACAGGAGAATCAATGATATGCAGGTACCTATGAACAATATTATCTACACTACAGCCATCCCTTTCACCCCTGATCACTGCAAGTCACATATCAGGCAAATAAGTGGTTAGTTGAATTACAGGCTTCCTAAGTGGCATCGTGTGCAGGGTTCTGAGGCCATCATCAGTGTCCTGTGCCATGCCCTGTCATTACTAACACTCTGAGCCACTGGTGGTGACGTGTGTGTGTGTTTGTGACATACTAATGAGAGCTGCCAACTGATGACTTATCCTTTGAGCTGCAGACAGCAGGCAGGCCTGGTGGCGATGATGACCAATGATGCACAATAATACACAAAGGACATGTCTGATAACAGCTCTCCTCATGAAAAGCCTTGGCTCTCATCTTCGGTTGGAAAATCTGGTTGTTGTTTTGGATTGCGTTTGGTGTGTATTTTTGTCATTTTCTTTTTATCTTTTTCTTAGTTTCATTTGTCACATGATCTAATGTGTAGCCCATGACTACGCCAACACTCTTAGAAAAAAGGTCCTATATTGAACCTTAGAGGGTTCTTCTGTTGTCCCCATAGGACAACCCTTCGAAGAAACCTTTTTGGTTTCAGGTAGAACTCTTTAGGGTTCCATGTAGAACTCAGTTATCCTATAGCGACAGCCGAAGAACCCTTTTGGAACCCTTTTTTCTAAGAGTGTACGAACGTATTTTCATTCCGGTGATGAATAATTCATGATTTCCATGACCACAATCCAAGAGGAGAGCATCATGACTGTAACGCTCGTCTGAAGAAGTGGACCAAGGCGCAGCGTAATTTGTGGTCATCATATTTATTTAAATGAGAACAAGCAACAAAATAACAAAGTGAAACCAAAACGAACGTACCGTTCCGTAGGCTACAAGAGCTGTACAAAAACAAGATCCCACAACATAGGTGGGAAAACAGGCTACCTAAGTATGATTCCCAATCAGAGACAACGATAGACAGCTGCCTCTGATTGGAAACCACACTCGGCCAAACAAAGAAATACAAAACATAGAATGCTCACCCCACATCACACCCTGACCTCACCAAGTAGAGAAATAAAACGGCTCTCTAAGGTCAGGGCGTGACAATGACAGAAACAAAAGCCCATTAACATGTTTAAAAATCCCATTTGTTGTTGCACATGTTTCCATGTATTAAAAGCTGTTATTGGAATATACTGTATGGTAATGTGCCCAACAACGTGATAGCTGTGTTAATTATCCACCAAATGCATTGGTTGATATGGCTGTCCACACTGGGAGGTAGATTATAGACCAGCACTTCTTATCTTCCTGGGCCAGATTACACTGCCAGACACGCAGCCCAGTCCAATGCGGCTTGTGCCTCAAGCAGAATCCTCTTATATTTCCATCTAAAATGCTTTAAGGGGCAAATGATCTGTATTTTGGAATGTGATGGGAATATTGCTGCTGTGTTTGCAACAGACTCTTGTAGCAAGCAGATCGTAGTTTTCCCATGTGACCAAGTCTGTATGGACATGGTGACAGGATGGATGACAGTGCTGCTATGGTCCCACACCCCCCTGTGTATTGTCAACATGGTCGCCGATTCACTTTGCATTTGTTTTATTGTCATTATTAGCATTGTGGCTTTTGTGTACATATTGTGGTAAAAACTTATATCAACTCAATGTGAAGCTAACAAACTAACTCGAGTTGCAGAGAAAGTGCTGAATTTGTACCCTTATATAAGAGCGTATTGCTTTACTTTGGTATTGCCTTTGCATATGCATGTGAAACTCAATATTTAATATGAATCTTCTATTTTATGCAAAGGGTCTCTGGCGCCCCCAGAAAATGTATTTTTTCTCTATCATCTCACCGATGTTCTACAACTTCCTCTCTCTAAAACTGCTTGTCCTTATCACTCTACTGTAGATAGCCAGGAGGAGCGGGTAGCTCTTGCCTAGCTAGACCCCCCCCCCAAGCAGGTCCTTTGAGATCACCCAGCCTAGAAGCCCAGAGCTGCATAGAAGACGCTCTCACAAAGACATACTGTACGACACCACCAACACTTGTTGATGTTTTCAGATTACATCTCGCCAGGTGGGGGAAGGGGGAGTCTAATTCAACTGTCCAACACAAACTGTTACGCACTGTTGAAAAAAAGCCTGTCTTATGTAGAGCAAGTCAAGCAGATGGAGCATAAAAACGAATCTGGAACACACAGGCAAGACCTCTGCCATGTAACAGAGACGGCTGTTGGTTGTTTAGATAGAGAGAGATGGAGGGAGGGAGGGATTGAGGGAGAAAGAGAGAGAAAATGGAGATAAGGAGATGGAAAGAGGAGGGAGGTTAAATAAATAAATGATGTCTTTGAGTTATCAAAAGACAAAGCTAAATGGTCTTCCTAAGTTTTAATTCAGCACCACAAGTCTAACATTTGATACTAGACAAACTCAAATAAACTGATAAAGTAGCATGAACTAAGGAAGTAAACTGATCAGACTGCCGTGTTTTGAGGTTAGGGGTTCTATCCTGTTCATTTCTAATTGTTATTTTGTTTTTCATGAGAATAGCTTCTACTTCAGGGCATGCAGCATACTGTGAATAGGAACCTAGTTTATCCATAACTGGCCTCAAAAGAGGAAGAAGTGGAAAGAAAATTGGCATAACATTATAGTAGGGCCTGGTGGGGGCAAATGGTAGCAATTGTCAGGGTTGCTGTGGGAAGTTGACAGGTAAGCAGGCTCTCACTTGTTGGACCAGGCTGAGATGTCTCATACTGTAATGAAGCCCATAGAGAGAGAGCAGATAGAAGTGACAGTGTGAGTTATGTTTCCGACCAGAGCTAAAGTGAAAGAATGGAGGTCAGCTATTACCCAGCATTACCCAGAGAATGGGCCTGGAGAATGACTTGCTCTATATAGCTTTCAGGAGAAAACCTTTTTCCTTGGATGAATGTGTGTGTGTGTGTGTGTGTGTGTGTGTGTGTGTGTGTGTGTGTGTGTGTGTGTGTGTGTGTGTGTGTGTGTGTGTGTGTGTGTGTGTGTGTGTGTGTGTGTGTGTGTGTGTGTGTGTTTGTGCGTGCGCACGTGTGTGTTTGCATGATTTCATTCACATGCTTGTTGATAACCACTTAATGAAATGCTTAGAATTTGTGAGATGTGAAGTAGCAGCTGATCTGTAGTCATGGAAACTGTTCAGGGGCAACCACAAGCATGCAAGACATTCCTGTGACTAATGTGAATATGTAATTCAGGAAGACAATACAAAAAAAAATGACCAGCGGACGTTGTGGCTTTTAACTTTATTGCTTTTTATTTATTCTTATTTATAGGGGGATCCCTCTGTGAGGAATGTGCTGTGTTTGTAATTCTACGTAGCAACAATATCCTGAACTAGAGTGATTTCTGTTTCTATGAATTTCTGATATCTAAATATTTTGGTCCGTTGTTGTTCGCTGGATATATTGGATTCAGGAGCAGCATGTGGAGAGTGATTGGACGATGCTGTAGGGCATGGAATGTTTTATGACCACAGCCTAGTAACTAGGGCCCAGAGATGACCACAGCCTAGCAACTAGGGCCCAGAGATGACCACAGCCTAGTAACTAGGGCCCAGAGATGACCACAGCCTAGCAACTAGGGCCCAGAGATGACCACAGCCTAGCAACTAGGGCCCAGAGATGACCACAGCCTAGTAACTAGGGCCCAGAGATGACCACAGCCTAGCAACTAGGGCCCAGAGATGACCACAGCCTAGTAACTAGGGCCCAGAGATGACCACAGCCTAGCAACTAGGGCCCAGAGATGACCACAGCCTAGTAACTAGGGCCCAGAGATGACCACAGCCTAGTAACTAGGGCCCAGAGATGACCACAGCCTAGCAACTAGGGCCCAGAGATGACCACAGCCTAGCAACTAGGGCCCAGAGATGACCACAGCCTAGCAACTAGGGCCCAGAGATGACCACAGCCTAGCAACTAGGGCCCAGAGATGACCACAGCCTAGCAACTAGGGCCCAGAGATGACCACAGCCTAGTAACTAGGGCCCAGAGATGACCACAGCCTAGCAACTAGGGCCCAGAGATGACCACAGCCTAGTAACTAGGGCCCAGAGATGACCACAGCCTAGCAACTAGGGCCCAGAGATGACCACAGCCTAGTAACTAGGGCCCAGAGATGACCACAGCCTAGTAACTAGGGCCCAGAGATGACCACAGCCTAGCAACTAGGGCCCAGAGATGACCACAGCCCAAATTATGAAGAAAAAAAGTTTCAAAATGCGTCCATTCAAAGTGCGTCCCACCCCACCTGATACGCATAAATATATTTTCAACAAAACGTAGACACCTTCCGAATAGACCTGAGGACAGTCAGATCCGTTCCGAAAAGGGCCATGGAAAACAGACCCAAACAGACCCGTGCTAGTTCAGATCCGAGAGTTGAAAGAGAAAGAAACACCCGACTGGGCGCTGCCATCGCCATCAATAAACTAGACATACTGGCCAAATGATCCACAGTTACGTGTCCATAAAAACTGCCTAGAACAAACCAAATAAAACAAAGATTTGTTGTGTTTTTATGTGTAGCATATTCAAAACATTATAGCCTATTGTTTTATTGGTTTTTACTTTCCTAAAACAATAATTGTCCACCTCCCGGTTCAGCTTTCGGAGATCTGAGCGCTAATGCATCAGGTCATTTCATGCATATAGACCTATAGGCTTAGGAGTCCACTGTCTGATATTCATGATTAAAAATCAGTTGGAGTTCTGCTGCACACTGCCTTCATAGGCCAGCAGTAGCTAAGCCAATCCCACTGGGGCACACACGGGTTGAATCAACATTGCTTTCACATCATTTCAATGAAATTCGGTTGAACCAATGTGGAATAGATGTTGAATTGACATCTGTATTTTTAAATTCAACTTTTTTTTTAACTAGGCAAGTCAGTTAAGAACAAATTCTTATTTACAATGACGGCCTACACTGGCCAAACCCTAACCAGGACGACGCTGGGCCAATTGTGCATCGCCCTATGGGTTGTGATACAGCCTGGGAACAAACCAGGGTCTGTAGTGATGCCTCAAGCACTGTGATACAGTGCCTTAGACCGCTGCGCCACTCGGGAGCCAGACAGTGTGCCTGTCTGGATGAGTCCCTTCCTAGCAGAGATACAGCAGCGGCCCCACATTTGGTGTCCACCCAGGTCATGTGATCAAGGAGGTAGACAGAAAACCAACCAACACCCTTCCCTGATGCAGTCCCCTGAGATTTACACTAAGGGGACATGGCCTTTTACCTCTGTACTTTGGCTGACTAATGCACCTACCCTTTCCCTCTGTCTGAGTGACTGTGTCCACCTATATCTCTGAGGGATAATGCACTATTGCACTTGTAGCAACATCAGTAGAGCTCTCACTGACATGATGTAGTAGGGTTAATAGAAATGGCTGCCCCTTTCTATATCACTCTGTGAAATGGCTTGGTGTTGGTGAATCATGCCTTTTGCGGTCTGTGGATACAGTATAGAGACGTATTCCTAGGTGTAGTTAGACTGATTTACAGTAAGTAGGCTCTCATAGATACCGGCTGGATCACCTCATTATCAACTCCATGCTCTCTGGCTCCATGACGCATCAGGGAGAAGTTGACCAATCCAACATGGCAGCTTTGTTGAGTTTGAGAGAAATAAAAGAGGCAGTCAGTTGGAGGTATTTCAGCTCATCTCTGACAAAGCCAGGGAATAACCACACTTTATCCACCAATACTGTGGAACTCACTGCTTCATGGGACAAAGCCAGAGCAGATTATAAAGGGCATTTAAAAACATCCTGTTCTCCTCAGAGGTGAAGCTGATGTAGCTAAACTGCCACGCCAATGCGTTTGAATGCATAACATTGTCAGTATACTCCCTCTCTGGCCTCTAGGTCATCAGGCTGCTGATTATCCCGCACACCTGTCACCATCGTCTCGCACACCTGCGCCTCATGACACTCACCTGGACTCCATCACCTCCTTGATTATCTTCCCTGTCACTCCCCTTGGTTCTTTCCTCAGGTGTTATTGACTCTGTTTTCATGTTGGTGTGTTACGTGTTTATTTTTTGTCATTTATTTATTAAAACACTCACTCCCTGAACTTGCTTCCCGGCTCTCAGCGCACTCGTTACAAACATAAGAGAACACCAATGTTTGTCAGTTGTGTAAACATTTAAAATAATCTGATTCATACACAGCTGTAAATTCAAGATTGGAATGTCTGTACCTAGAAAAGGATTGATTTGTCATGATACAAACTTATGAAAGCGATGTTGTAGTAATCATTCCCTGTAGAAAACAATTGATGTTTTGATTTATTTTTCATGTGAACCCGCTCTGTCAAGAGTGAGAAGTGTCCTACTGAAAACTGAATAGGGGAGAAAGTCCTGATCTGAGCAGTGCTTAACGGCTTCTCATTGACTCCAGGTACAGTACAGCAGCCAGACTGACCCCATAGACTTCTGAGATTACACAGCTTGATGGTAATTATTTCCTGCACTCACCCATCTGCAACAGCTTCTCAAACTGGATTAGCCAAGCAGCAATGTAGCCGCCGCCGCCACACAGAGATTAGCACCGACATCCAACTATAGCACCATGACTTGGCAAGGATTACCTTGAAACACCGCTGTGTGCTTAAAGGATGTTACGGTTGGCTGGTATTTTTGTCGCTCGAAGAACTGTGATTCCTGGAGACGGTAGTGATGTGTTGTTGCCAGGTTGAAATATGACACAAAGACTCAGTGGACTGCTAATAGTTATTTGGATAACTTATTTTAACATTTTGAGTTATTCCAAATATTTTTTTAAAGAAATGGAGGTGGATTTGCCTAAGATCTATTTGATATGCAGTAGGTACAGATGTAGGATCTTAATTTGATCACTCTTTTGTTGCTGAGAATTTTCTTGCATAACTGTCAATGCATACTTGTATTGTATTCAAGGTATAAAAAGGCTTCTCAAGTTTGTAATTTCCACTTTAAAATGTCAGACTTGATTTGCCCTAACGAAGAATGTGTCAACCCCAACAAAAAGTTTCCATTAATTATACTCCATATCATAATTCACATTTCCTATTGCTGCAGGATTCTTTTCCTGCTGTAGCAAACTGGCTCAAATTAAGATCCTACATCCTGTAAGTGGAGCCGATGCAGGAAAAACCTTTCAGATGTTTTCTCCTAAAAGGTAATACAACTGGCAGGGACCATAGTCTATCATTTCATTCTTATTCTGTCACCAACATTCAGAGGGAATAGATATGAACCTTTATGGGAACAATCAACACCTGCATTTCAAATTCATAAGAGCTTGGATGTGAATAAGGGCTCACATGTCTGGTTGGGAATACGATAGGTGTTTGGAAATGGGTTGAAGCAAGGGTTCTGGATACATACCTATAGCTAATGGAGATAAGACAGAAAGTGGGATTTTCTATTTTACCCCAACCCTAATGTGTTCTGTTCTGCACTGTTAGTTCACCCACTATCAGCACGCTGAGAATCCAAGGTAAATGTTCCAACGTCCGTCTCTATGGCAACGCCCGCTCAAACAGTCGAGGTAGGACGCCAACTTGAGACATATGGTAGTGGTCACTGGTTGTGTGTATCATGTACTGTATGAGTCCTCCCACATGGTGAAGTGAAAATACCAGAGAATATGTACTGTATATTGGTGTGTGTGGGACACAAGGGCATCTACAGTACACTTACATACAGATTACATTGCTTTATGGCAGTAGCCTACAATACTGTAGACTCTACTCACTTCTTAGAAGTTCCATAAGAGACATTTAGATTGATATGGAGTGTTTGTTAGAGAGATGACAAAGCAATACCGTTACATCACTTTTATTCTAGTCTGTGTTCATGAGGAGTGTCATTGTAAAGTATTGATACAAAAGGAGATTGTGTTTTATCCTACATTCTGTCTCTTTCTTGTGCCAGCCTTGTTATATGTCTGAGAGGGCATAGAGAGGGTTTGGGAGATGAGTATGGGGTAAGTCAACCAAACCCCCTGAGGGCTTCTCACATCACCCTGAGAGGGGTTGTGTTCTCGTGGCCCACCTGAAATATTAAAAACAACTTCAGTAACCTCCAAACTACAAACAACTATTTCATTGTGTCTTGTGAAAACATGCAGCAGTTCAAATATGGGGTGGTGAGATTCCTCCAATTACAGTAATACCCAGCCGAGAATTCTATTCTGTAGCTTGAATATTCTTTCTATATGGTCCTTTTAACAGTTGGTGTCTGCGGGAAGCCTTGTATCTACCATCACAATAATGTTCCAATGCTTTGAGGAGTGCATCTCTTGCTGTGACTGAGAAACATGGACTATTTTTAACCCCAATTCAATTATTCAAACCTAACAGTGGAAAAACAAACGTTCAACAGAATGTCTCATGCAGTATATTGATTCCTCCATAAGCTAAATGCTGCAGGCCACTTTATTATTTTTATGAAATATCAATGAGGCATCCAGTGTTGTTTGTTGTGGTCTTTTATACAGAGGGATTCTTTTTTTTTTTTTTGCATACAAGCAATGTTTAGGTCGTTCCTACATTTTAAAATTACAAACAAGAGCACATCTATGACTTAGTTATCAATCTGTCATCATTGACTACTGTCAGCCACAGATATCTCCCTACAGCAGGAGTTGGAGTAAGTACTTTTACTTTGATCAGAGAGGACACACAACCCTGTGTGTGTGTGTGTGTGTGTGTGTGTGTGTGTGTGTGTGTGTGTGTGTGTGTGTGTGTGTGTGTGTGTGTGTGTGTGTGTGTGTGTGTGTGTGTGTGTGTGTGTGTGTGTGTGTGTGTGTGTGTGTGTAAACAACTATGTGGTCAGATCTGCTGGGGGATCTGTGCTGCTCTAAGTGGATCACTGCTGCCTTGGTCTGGTCAGAGATGGGATTAATGTTGATCGGACAGAAAAAGATGCAACCAAACCACTCTAATCAGAGAACTAGTATGTGTCCCAAATATCACCCCATTACCTTAACAGTGCCATACATTTGACTAGAGCGTATGAGCCCTGACGAAAAGTAGCAGTGCGCTAAAAAAGAAAAATATGGTGCCATTTGGGACGTCACCCTACCCTCTCTTACAGGCTGACTACACCGCTCGCGTCGCAAAATAAATTTAGAAATCTATATTATTAAATTATTGCACCCACACTGCTCGCGCGTGCCAACGAGCGTCTGCGTTGCCAAGGGCTAAAATAGAAGTCAGTTCTATTTCTGACGCAGATCGCGCTGCAAGTCCTGCCTCTCCCATCTCCTCATTGGTTATACCCACGTGGGTGACTGAAGACGAACGAGGTCAGTGGTGGTAATGCACCTAATTTATGAAAGTTGCCATTCGCAATATAAAGTCAAGAGAAGAAAAATCCTGGAAGAAGGAGAGATGACTAGAAACGATTCGGTTGACCGTTTTATGTGTGGATTAATTGGTGGAGTAGAGGACCTTGTGCATTTCAGGTAAAATAACAACTCAATGTTTATATCCCAGGACAAGTTAGCTAGCAACAGCAAGCTAACTAAATAGGACAAATTAGCTAGCAAGTGCAAGCTAGCTAGCTAAATTGCCATAAATGTTTAATGCTTTTTGACCTGTCCCCAAATTAATATAATTGGTTCAGAGTTTGTTTTGATATCTTAACCTGCGTGTCGTGATCGCTTTTGGTGGGGGGGGGACAAAATACATTTATGCACGATGGCGCATGCGCGCAGCCGGTTTGGGTTCCGTGTTAGAATCCTCTTCATTCTGTTCTACAGTTTCTAAAGTGCTATAGCTATATGTTGTAGATTTGTCAAATGAAACCATCTTTTATCCTGTCTTCATATACCCACTTTCTAAGCAAAATTCTCACAAGGCAGATTAGCCTTGTTAAGCAGTTTGTCAGTTTAGAGAAATTCTCATTTTAACGGCTTTATCTGCTTCATCTAATGGAATCTTAAATCAAATGTGATTTTTGTCAGGTATTTAATTAGCAATTTGAATGTATTGGCTGTTCCCATGCATTATGAACTGTTATGTAATTCATTCAGAAGTATTTGGCAGACAATGGCAGACTTTTAATTGCACATTACATCAGCTACGGTGCAACATGGTTCACTGCTAGTACAAATCAATAGGTTGCTCATGGGGACATAAGATACTACAAACTGGGCACTAGATAACTTTGAAGTTGAATTAGTTGAATCTATGTTTATATTTCATTGAGAAATAGTATGTAGAATTTATATTTCTAAAGTGTATATATAACCTCAGCAACAAAAAAAAACTTCAGCAAACAACATGTGTAAGTATTTGTACGAACATAACATGATTCAACAACTGAGACATAAACTGAACAAGTTCCACAGACATGTGACTAACAGCAATTAAATAACGTGTCCCTGAACAAAAGGGGGGTCAAAATCAAAAGTAACAGTCAGTATCTGGTGTGGCCACCAGCTGCGTTAAGTACTGCAGTGCATCTCCTCCTCATGAACTTCCCCAGATTTGCCAGTTCTTGCTGTGAGATGTTACCCCACTCTTCCACCAAGGCACCTGTAAGTTCCCGGACAGTTCTGGGGGGAATGGCTCTAGCCCTCACCCTCTGATCCAACAGGTTCCAGACGTGCTCAATGGGATTGCTATCCGGTACTCTTCGCTGGCCATGGCAGAACACTGACATTCCTGTCTTGCAGGAAATCATGCACAAAACGAGCAGTATGGCTGGTGGCATTGTCATGCCAGGATGAGCCTGCAGGACGAGACCATGACGGACCCTCCACCTCCAAATCGATCCCGCTCCAGAGAACAGTCCTCGGTGTAACGCTCATTCCTTAGACGATAAACGCGAATCCGACCATCACCCCTGGTGAGACAAAACCGCGACTCATCAGTGAAGAGCACTTTTTGCCTGTCCTGTCTGGTCCAGCAATGGTGGGTTTGTGCCCATAGGCGACGTTGTTGCCGGTGATCTCTGGTGAGGACCTGCCTTACAACAGGCCTACAAGTCCTTAGTCCAGCCTCTCTGCCTATTGCGGACAGTCTGAGCGCTGATGGAGGGATTGTGTGTTCCTGATGTCACTCGAGCAGTTGTTGTTGCCATCCTGTACCTGTCCCGCAGGTGTGATGTTTGGATATACCGATCCTGTGCAGGTGTTGTTACAAGTGGTCTGTCACTGCAAGGACGATCAGTTGTCCGTCCTGTCTTCGGCATCTCATAGTACGGACATTGCAATTTATTGCCCTGGCCACGTCCGCGGCCTTCATTCCTCCTTGCAGCATTCCTAAGGCACGTTCTCGCAGATGAGCAAGGAGTCAGTAGAAAGGCCTCTTTAGTGTCCTACGTTTTCATAACTGTGACCTTAATTGCCTACCGTCTGTGAGCTGGTAGTGTCTTAACGACCGTTCCACAGGTGCATGTTCATTCATTGCTTATGGTTCATTGAACAAGCATGGGAAACAGTGTTTAAACCCTTTACAATAAAGATCTGTGAAGTTTTGGATTTTACGAATTGTCTTTGAAAGACAGGGTCCTGAAAAAGGGATGTTTCTTTTTTTTTGCTGAGTAATATACAGTTGAAGTCGGAAGTTTACATACACCTTAGCCAAATACATTTAAACTCAGTTTTTCACAATTCCGGACATTTAATCCTAGTAAAAATTCCCTGTCTTAGAACAGTTAGGATCACCACTTTATTTTAAGAATGTGAAATGTCAGAATAATAGTAGAGAGAATGATTTATTTCAGCTTTTATTTCTTTCATCACATTCCCAATGGGTCAGAAGTTTACATACACTCAATTAGTATTTGGTAGCATTGCCTTTAAATTGTTTAACTTGGGTCAAACGTTTCGGGTAGCCTTCCACAAGCTTCCCACATTAAGTTGGGTGAATTTTGTCAGGTTTGTAGGCCTCTCCACGCTTTTTCAGTTCTGCCAACACATTTTCTATAGGAAACAATTGTTGGAAAAATGACTTGTGTCATGCACAAAGTAGATGTCCTAATTGACTTGCCAAAACTATAGATTGTTAACAATAAATGTGTGGAGTGGTTGAAAAACGAATTTTAATAACTCCAACCTAAGTGTATGTAAACTTCCGACTTCAACTGTATATACGTATATGTATACACACACACACACACACACACTATAGTATGTGGACACCCCTTCAACACCTGGTGTGGCTGAAAGGTAGCCTAGTGGTTAGAGCGTTGGACTAATAACCGAAAGGTTGCAAGATCGAATCGCTGAGCCAACAAGGTAAAAATCTGTCGTTCTACCCCTCAACTAGGCAGTTAACCAACTGTTCCTAGACCGTCATTGAAAATAAGAATTTGGTCTTAACTGACTTGCCTAGTTAAAAAATGTAAACAGCCATGCAATCTCTATATACAAACATTAGCAGTAGATTGGCCTTATTGAAGAGCTTAGTGACTTTCAATGTGGCACCGTCATAGGATGCCACCTTTCCAACAACTCAGTTTGTCAAATTTCAGCCCTGGTAGAGCTGCCCCAGTCATCAGTAAATGCTGTTATTTTGAAGTGGAAACATCTAGGAGCAACAATGGCGCAGTCGCAAAGTGGTAGGCCTCACAAGCTCACAGAGCGGGACCGCTAAGTGCTGAAGTGTGTAAAAATCGTCAGTCCTTGGTTGCAACACTCACTACCGAGTTCCAAACTGCCTCTGGAAGCAACGTCAGCACAATAACTGTTCGTCGTCAGCAGCTTCATGAAATGGGTTTCCATGGCCGAGCAGCCGAACACAAGCCTAAGATCACCATGCGCAATGCCAAGCGTTGGCTGGAGTGGTGCAAAGCTCGCCGCCATTGGACTCTGGAGCAGTGGAAACGCTTTCTCTGGAGTTATGTTTCACTATCTGGCAGTCCGACGGAAGAATCTGGGTTTGGCGGATGACAGGAGAACGATATATGCATAATGCCAACCCGTAAAGTTTGGTGAAGGAGGAGTAATGGTCTGAGGCTCTTCATGGTTTGGGCAAGGCCCCATAGTTCCAGTGAAGGGAAATATTAAATATTAAAACTATGGCGTACAATGACATTCTAGAAAATTCTGTGCTTCCGACTTTGTGGCAACAGTTTGGGGAAGGCCCTTTCCTGTTTCAGCTTGGCAATGCCTCCATGCACAAAGCGAGGTCCATACGGAAATGGTTTGTCGAGGTTGGTGTGGAAGAACTTGACTAACCTGCACAGAGCCCTGACCTCAACCCCATTGAACAACTTTGGGATGAATTGGAATACAACATATAAAGTGTTGGTCCCATTTTTCATGAGCTGAAATAAAAGATCCCATACATTTTCCATACACACCAAAAATGTATTTTTCTCAAATTGGGTGCAAATTGTGTCCATTTATTCTTTGCCAAGATAATCCATCCAAATAGAAATCCAAAATGGAGGATGTTGAGAGATAGATGAGAGGGGTTGAATGGAGCTAAAGGGTGGGACTAATAACAAGATAACCAATGTAAAACATACAGGGTCTGTAAAATGTATATAGGTTCTGAACTTTTGTGAAATAGCACAATTACAAATAGAAATCAAACTGGATGGACATCAGAAATAGAGGAAGGACTAAAAACAAACAAAATATAACTATTGTAAAATAGATTGTGTCTGTAAAATGTGTATAAGATATATAAACTGAAAAGTGTTATTGTTTATTAGTTTACTCCAATTGGGGGAAGGGTGGTCGGGTTTGCGGGGAATAATAAAAGTATATTCTAAAAAAAGTATGTAGGTCTATATCGGTATGTATATGTATATATGTGTATATGTTTGCATTCGTGTATGTATATGGATATATATATTTACCCCCCAAAATATATGGGGGATTGGAAATGCAGACAATTACATTGATGGAAGCAACATTCACAGACCCTCCTGTAACAACGCCAGCCCAGGACCTCCACATCCAGCTTCTTCACCTGTGGGATTGTCTGAGACCAGCCATCCAGACAGCTGATGAAACTGAGGACTATTTATGTCTGTAATAAACCCCTTTTGTTGGGAAAAACTCATTCTGGTTGGCTGGGCCTGGCTCCCCAGTGGATGGGCCTGGCTCCCAAGTGGGTGGGACTATGCCCTCCCAGGCCTACCCATGGCTGCGCCCCAGCCCAGTCATGTGAAATCCATAGATTAGGGCCTAGTGCATTAACTTAGTAAAATCGTTGAAATTGTTGCATGTTGCGTTTTTGTTCTTTATGTATACAATCACAGATTCAACTCAGATTCAGTTCAAAGTTGTCTAATGCACCAGTCTGTTGTCTGAAGAAATTAAGTATATTTTTTACACCAGTCTGTTATTGGAAGATGTGAAGTGCCTAGTTTGCACTGCAGTTGTTCAAGAGTGACAAAATAGCTATTTCATGTTGACTTGAACTCCTTGGGGAGATACATACAGCAGCAGTGAATCAGATCATTGTTATGCAGGATACATCAAGTCATCATATGGCTCCAATGTTTCTAGTACTCCAGAGAGAGGTAAAGGCATGCAGGCTATATCAGAGAGAACAGAGTATAGAGATGAGCTCCATTGACTGACAGAGGAGAGCCTCATTAGAAGTTCATGAACAGTGGCTAATTGAAACTGAATTGCCCTGATATTAACTGCTTTGGAAAAAAGTAAATGAAAGCCATTGCTGGAAGTCCAAGTTGATTAGTCTTCATTTTCAAAACATTTGTTTTTTGACAAGGTCGTTCAGAAATACAATATACTCTACAGTAAACCTATGTTTTGCAGATTTCTGCTTGTTTTTCAACTAGAACCATTCCAAATCAAATCAAATTATATTGTTCACATACAGTACACATGGTTAGGAGATGTTATTGCAAGTGTAGCAAAATGCTTATGCTTCTAGATCTGACAGTGCAGCAATATCTAACAGGGAATATTGAACAATACCACAACAAAACCTAATACACACAGTCGAGTAAAGGAATGGGATGAGAATATATAAGTATAACATGTAGAGCAACTAAGATTCAAAGAAAGAATAGATAGAGAAGGATACAGTATATACATGTGAGATGAGTAATGTGTGATATTTAAACATTCTTAAAGTGGCAGTATTAAAGTGGCCAATGATATCAAGTCTGTAGGTAGGCAGCCACTTCTCTGTGCTAGTGGTAGCTGTTTAACAATCTGATGGCCTTGGGACTGAAAAACAGCTTCTATCTTTCTGTCCCAGCTTTGATGCACCTGTACTGATCTCGCCTTCTGGATGGAAGCGGGGTGAACAGGTAGTGGCTCGGGTGGTTGTTGTCCTTGATTATTCATTTTTTTTGCCTTCCTGTGATATCAGGTGTTGTAGGTGTCATGGCGGGCATGTAGTTTGCCCTCAGTGATGCGTTGTGCAGACTGCACCACCCTCTGGAGAGCCCTGAGGTTGTGGGCGGTGCAGTTGCCGTACCAGGCGGTGATACAGCCCGACAGGATGCTCTCAATTGTGCACCTGTAAAAGTTAGTGAGGGTTTTCAGTGACAAGCCACATTTCTTTTCAGCCTCCTGAGGTTGAAGAGGCACTGTTGCGCCTTCTTCACCACACTGTCTGTGTGGGTGGACCATTTCAGTTGGTCTGTGATATGTACAGAGGAACTTAAAACTTTCTACCTTCTCCACTACTGTCCCGTCGATGTGGCTAGGGGGGTGCTCCCTTTGCTGTTTCCTGAAGTCTACGATCATCTCTTTTGTTTTGCTGACATTGAGTGAGAGGTTATTTTCCTGACACCACACTCCATGGGCCCTCACCTCCTCCCTGTATGCTGTCTCAAGCCTACCACTGTAGTGTCGTCTGCAAACTCGATGATTGCGTTGGAGGCGTGCATGGCCACGCAGTCGTGGGTGAACAGGGAGTACAGGAGAGGGCTGAGAATGCACCCTTGTTGAGGATCAGTGGAGTGGAGATGTTGTTTCCTACCTTCACCACCCGGGGGGCGGCCCCTCAGGAAGTTCAGGATCGCTGGGGCGGAGTGGAGACCCAGGTTCTCAAGCTTAATGATGAGCTTGGAGGGTACTATGGTGTTGAATGCTGAGCTGTAGCGAATGAACAGCATTCTTACATAGGTATTCCCCTTGTCCAAATGGGATAGGGCAGTGTGCAGTGTGATGGCGATTGCATCGTCTGTGGACCTATTGGGGCCGTAAGCAAATTGAAGTGGGTCTAGGGTAACAGGTAGGGTGGAGGTGATATGATCCTTGACTAGTCTCTCAAAGCACTTCTTGATGACAGCAGTGAGTGCTACGGGGCGATGGTCATTTAGTTCAGTTACCTTAGCTTTCTTGGGAACAGGAACAATGGTGGCCATCTTGAAGCATGTGGAAACAGCAGACTGGGATAGGGATTGATTGAATATGTCCGTAAACACACCAGCCAGCTGGTCTGTGCATGCTCTGAGGATGCGGCTAGGGATGCCGTCTGGGTCGGCAGAGGGTTAACACGTTTAAATGTTTTACTCACGTCGGCCATGGAGAAAAAGAGCACACAGTCTTTGGTATTGGGCCATGTCGGTGGTACTGTATTGTCCTCAAAGCGCGTCCTCAAATTCATGAGATCAAATGTGGGTCTTAGAAAGGAGAAAACAGCAGAGACTCTGTTTATATGATGGAGCAAACTTGTCTTTAATTGGAACGGGTGTGTTTAAATTGCGTTGATCTCCAGGATCGGTATGTGGTTGTTAGTGTCAGCGTCAGAGCCCATTACCAGAGGCTGTATTAGGTTTTGCAGTGTAAGCCCTTGCTGTCAGTTGATGGAGCACCACAGCTATCAGAGCCAGCATCTCTACTTCGCTGCTCTTTTCAAAGCTTCCACTTAATCAGCACTCTTTCTTTCTCTGGAAGCGTCAACTCTAAACCCAAACTCTAAGCTTCCATAAACAAACTCTCCCTCCCACCCCGCCCCAGCACCAGCAACCCCCAACCCAGTTTCCGAAAAACAATGTGAACTTGACCCACACAAAAGGTAGCCTCCCACAGTCCCTGCTCAGAGGGGGCCCTACATGCAGCCTGAGGGAGGGGGCGCATATTTACACCAAGTCAGTGAAACTGAAAGCAGTGTGTGGTGAGAGCGCGTCCTGTCCTCCACATTGGGTCTGGCTAGACAAGCTGCGCATTAGCATGGGCCAAACAGACAGACGGGTGTTTAGGGGGGGAAGGATAATGAGCTTGCACGCAAGCAGCCGATCCTATTGTTCATGGCCGGGCACTTCCTTGGACAGCCTAAATGAATGTCATTATGGAAGGGGCCAAATGTTTACAGTGCCTTTGTGGTGTTTGTGTTGGATGGCCCGAGCTGCAGTAGTCCTCCAACACAATGGGCACACAGCACAGGCTCTCTCTCTCTCTCTCTCTCTCTATCTCTATCTCTCTCTCTCTCTCTCAATTATATTATATTTAAGGGTTTTATTGGCATGGAAAACACATGTTAACATTTCCAAAGCAAGTGAAGTAGTTATAATAAACATAAGTGAAATAAAAAATGTAAATGAACAGTAAACATTACACTCACAAAACCTCCAAAATAATAAAGACATTTCAAATGTCATATTATGTGCAAATAGTTTAAGTACAAAAGGGAAATTAAATCAACATACGTATGGGTTGTATTCAAAATTGTGTGTTCTCTTCATTGGTTGCCCTTTTCTTGTGGCAACGGTTCAAAAATATTGCTGCTGTGGTGGCACACTGTTATTTCACCCAAAAGATATAGGAGTTTATCAAAATTGGGTTTGTTTTCAAATTCTTTGTTGTTCTGTGTAATCTGAGGGAAATACAGTATGTGTCTCTCTTTATGGTCATACATTTGGCAGGAGGTTAGAAAGTACAGCTCAGTTTCCACCTAATTTTGTGTGTAGTGTGCATAGCCTGTCTTCTCTTGAGCCAGGTCTGCCTACAGCGGGCTTTCTCAATAGCAAGGCTATGCTCATTGAGTCTGTACATAGTCAAAGCTTTCCTTAAGTTTGGGTCAGTCACAGTGGTCAGGTATTCTGCCACTGTGTACTCTGTTTAAGTCCAAATAGCATTTTAGTTAAATCTGTTTTATGTCGTTGATTATTTCCAATGTGTCAAGTAATTATATTTTTATTTTCTCATGATTTGGTTGGGTCTAATTGTGTTGCTGCTCTGGGGTATGTTTGTGTTTGTGAACAGAGCCACAGGACCAGCTTGCTTATGGGACTCTTCTCCAGGTTCATCTCTCTGTAGGTGATGGATTTGTTATGGAAGGTTTGGGAATCGCTTCCTTTTAGGTGGTTGTAGAATTTAACGCCTATTTTCTGGATTTTGATCATTAGCGGGTATCTCCCTAATTCTGCTCTACATGCATTAATTGGTGTTTTACTTTGTACACAGAGGATATTTTTGCAGAATTCTGCATGCAAAGTCTCAATTTGGTGTTTGTCTCATTTTGTGAATTCTTTGTTGGTGAGCGGACCCCAGACCTAACAACCATAAAAAGCAATGGGTTATATAACTGATTCAAGTATTTTTAGCCAGATCCTAATTGGTATGTCAAATTTTATGTTCCTTTTGATGGCATAGAAGGCCCTTCTTGCCTTGTCGCTCATCGTTCTGTGAGGTTGTTGGTGAATGGAAAAATGCGGAGTCAGGCGCAGGACACAGATATGAGTAATAATCCGAATTTACTCAAAATATAAGTAATGTTCCAACAAGGAAAAACACAATATTCCAGAGCACAACAGAACGAACCCACATGATAAACAATAACGCACAAAACAGAGAGGGAAGCCAGAGGGTTAAATAAAGAACATGAATTACTAGAATGGAAACCAGGTGTGTATGAATAAGACAAAACAAAACGAAAATGAAACATGGATCGGTGGTGACTAGAAAGCCGGTGACGTCGACCGCCAAACGCCGCCCGAACAAGGAGAGGGACCAACTTCGGCAGAAGTCGTGACACGTTCACAGCTTTGTGGAAGTTACCTGTGGTGCTGAAGTTTAGGCCGAGGTATGTATAGTTTTTGATGGAATTTGTATTTGTGGTCCTGGCAACTGGACCTTTTTTGGAACACAATTATTTTTGTCTTACTGAGATTTACTGTCAGGGCCCAGGTCTGACAAAATCTGTGCAGATGCTTCTGTTGGCCCTCCTTGGTTGGGGACAGAAGCACCAGATCATCAGCAAACAGACATTTGACTTCAGATTCTAGTAGGGTGAGGCCGGGTGCTGCAGACTGTTCTTGTGCCCTCGCCAATTCATTAATATATGTGTTGAAGAGGGTGGGGCTTAAGCTGCGTCCCTGTCTCACCCCTCGGTCCTGTGGAAATATATATATTTTTTCAATTTTGACCGAAGACTTGTTGTTTGTGTACATGGATTTTATAACGTATGTTTTTCCCCCAACACCACTCTCCATCAATTTGTATAGCAGTCCCTCATGCCAAATTGAGTCGAAAGCTTTTTTGAAAACAACAAAGCATGAGAAGTCTTTGTCCTTGTTTTGGTTTGTTTGTTTGTCAATTAGGGTGTGCAGGGTAAATACGTGGTCTGTCGTACAGTAATTTGGTAAAAAGCCAATTTGACATTTGCTGAGTACATTGTTTTTTGCTGAGGAAATGTATGAGTCTGCTGTTAATGATAATGCAGAGGATTTTCCCAAGGTTGACGTATATCCCACGGTAGTTATTGGGGTCAAATTTGTCTCCACTTTTGTGGATTGCTGTGATCAGTCCTTGGTTCCAATTATTGAGGAATATGCCAGAGCTGAGGATGATGTTAAAGAGTTTACGTATAGCCAATTGGAAATTGTGGTCTATATATATTTTATCATTTTATTTAGGATACCATCAATCCCACAGGCCTTTTGGGTTGGAGGGTTTGTATTTTTCATTCAAATATTTTTTATTGAACACACACAAGAATGGTGTATAGGTATAAAAGACAGGTATACAATTATTATCTAAACATAAAAGAGCAGACAGAAACAACAAGACCCAAAGTTCTGGGTACAAAACAAATATTACAAAACAAGACATACAGAACAAGGACAGGTAGAAAGAAAGAGGGTAGATGTCCCCCCCTTTATCCCTCCCCCACTTATTCCCCCCTTTATCCCTCCCCCTTATCCCCCCCCCCCCCCCCCCCCCCCGACTGCTCGGGTGGCGGGGCCAGCGCATGCTGCCCAAAGGTAGATTAAAATATTACAATTGAGAGTGCGTTAAAAAGTACAAATTCACAGCGCTGAATGGTCCAAGTAAGAGAGGAAAGGCTGCCAGATTTGATCAAATGTTGATAATTTATTGTTTAGAATATATCTAATTCTTTCTAAGTGTACAGTGTTTGCCAATTCGCTGAGCCATAATTTGGTAGTGGGCGCTTCCCTCCTTTTCCAAAACAACAAGATTAGTTTTTTTGCCGAAATGAGACTGTAAGAGATGAGTTGTTTTTGAGGGTTGGTTAATCCGTTTAGGGAATCCGACACTCCCAGGATTATCAGAAGCGGGTCTGGGTCAATTGAAGTCTCCAGAACTTCAGAGGGGATCCTAAAAATTCCACACCAATAACCATACAAGCTAGAGCATAGGGTAAAGCAGTGGAGTAGTGTACCCTGCGCAGCCTGACATTTATCACACATAGGGGATGTATCAGGAAATATCCTATGCAGTTTGGTTTTGGAATAGTGTAATCTGTGTAATACCTTGAATTGTATGAGACGATGTCTGGAGTTAATGGAGCAGGTGTGGATATACTCCAAGCTATCTTCCCAGTCTGCCACCGAAATGTCAGTCCCTAGTTCTTCCTCCTATTTTGCCTTAATGGCATCTGTAGAAGGTGTGCTAACAGATTGAAAAGCATCATATAGACGAGATATCAGTTTGTCTGAGGTGGGGGATGTTTCTATGCATCCGTCAAACATGGAAGGCTTAGCGTTCCCAAATGTTGGGAGGTGTTTTCTAACATAGTCTCTGATTTGTAGGTATCTGAAAAAGTTACTTCTGGGAAGATTATAAGTTTCCCTCAGCAACTCAAAGGAAGCAAAGGTCCCTTCTATATATAAATCCCCTATGGTACTTATCCCCAACGCTCCCCATTGCTCAAAGGTGTTATCAAGGTTAGAGGGGGCAAAGGAGGGATTCCTGGCAACAGGGAGCATGAATGACATTGGTCTAAGCTCAAAGTGGACTTTAATTTGCTTCCAGATTTGGACTGTGCTATGTATAATAGGATTACGATACGATTACGATAAAGTGACCTCTCCAGATTGACAGGCGACAAAATCACAGCACCAATAGAGAAGGGGTGACACTCCTCACGCTCCATACTAAGCCAGCTGGATGACGGACGTACGTCATCCAGCAAAAACGTAACAGCGTATTACAGGTTAGCGGCCCAGTAATAAAATATAAAATTTGGGAGAGACAATCCTCCTTCCATCTTGGATTTGCAGAGGTGTTTTTTACCTATCCTGTGTGTTTTATAATCCCAGATGAAAGGATTGATAATTGAGTCCAGTTGTTTATGAAAGGATTTAGGTATGAATACTGGGATGTTCTGGTATAGGTAGAGCAGTTGTAGGAGGAAGACCATTTTAATGGCATTAATTCTTCCGAGCAGAGAAATTGGGAGAATTCTTCAAAATTGTATGTTTGTCTTGAGTTTTTGCATCAGAGAGGGGAAATTCTCTTTAAATATTAAGGAGTATTGTTTGGTAACTACAATTCCTAGATTCCTAGATAGGTACATTTTTCTGAAGAACTTAACTGGAAGATGTTCTAGCCAGGAGGTGTTTTGCAACCGTATGGGCATTAATTCACTCTTGTTCCAATTTATTCTGTATCCCGAGAAGGTACCAAACAAATGAATCACATCAAGAATAGCTGGAATACTAGCTTGGGGTTCTGTTACATAGAGGAGAATGTCATCTGCGTATAGGGAAATCTTATTTAGAGTATCTTTAGTATTGTAGCCGTGTATTGCTGTATGAGATCTAATCACCTGAGCGAGAGGTTCAATGATTAAGGCGAAGAGCATAGGCGACAGCGCACAACCCTGCCTTGTCCTTCTGTAAAGGTTAAATCGAGGCGACAATGATTGGTTAGTGAGTATTCTCGCACAGGGGTTCCTATATAAAAGCTGGATCCAATTTATGAACCCATCTCCAATATTACATTTCTGTAGGACCTTGAATAGATAGGACCACTCAACTTAGAGGCGCCTGAGATTGAAGAATGAGTTTCTGTTCGGGATAAAGCCGAACTTTGCCAATTAAAGTGCTAAGCCTGTTAGCCAGAGTTTTTGCTAAAAATCTTTTGGTCTGTATTAAGGAGGGATATTAGTCTGTACGACCCTACCTCTTCCGGATCTTTACCCTTCTTATGTATAACTGTAATGAATGCTTCATCCAAAGTAGATGGGCGAGATCCATCCTCTTTGGCCTGAACCAAAATTTTGTGCAGGTAGGGAGAGAGCATGTTGCTGAATGTTTTATAGAATTCCCCAGGGTATCCATCTGGGCCCGGGGTCTTGCCACTCTTTAGAGATTTAATTGTTTCTCAAATTTCTTCAAGAGATATTTCCTTATTCCATATTCAAGACTGTAATCTTCCTGGTTCAGGGCAGGAAGATTACAGTCCTCCAAAAAGTTTTGCATAATTAAGGGGTTAGGATCCGCTTTAGATGTATATAGAGTCTCATAAAACTGACGGAATCTGTCATTGATGTCTTAGGGGGAAGAGAGTAATTTCCCAGATGCAGATTTAACTTTGTGAATCATTCGGTCACTCACATCTTTTCGAAGTTGTCTGGCGAGTAATTTGTGTGGTTTGTCACCAAACTCAAAATATTTTTGCTTGGCATAGAGAAAAGATTTAGCAATTTTAGCTGAGAGAATCTGATTATATTCAAATTTTAAAGCGGTAATTTTTTTATGTTTCTCCATAGATGGATGTCTAGCATTCTCCCTATCCACTAAGTGAATTTGTCCCTCCAGTTCTACCAATTTTCCCCTGTTTTGCTACTCCTGGCAGTCTGATAGGAGATGATACCGCCTCTCAAATAAGCCTTCAGTGTTTCCCACAATAATGCTGGGGAAGTCTCTGTGTTGTCGTTGGTATCAAAGAAAAATGTAATTTGGTCTTTAAGATGTTCACAGAATGTTGGTTCTGTGAGGAGCTGAGGATTCAACCTCCAGACCCTCTCGTTTGGTACGATGTCACCCAATCTCAGGGAGAAGGTGAGTGGACTGTGGTCCGAGATTATAATATCATGATACCTCACATTACAGGTATAGGGGAGTAGTTTAGCATCAACCAAAAAGTAGTCAATTCGAGTATAAACATTGTGAACATGAGAGTAAAAGGAGTATTCCCTACTCGTAGGGTTAGTGATCCTCCATATATCAAATAAGTTAGACATTTTTATGTAGGTATTCAAGAATTCGCTTGAATAGGAGGTAGGGGTTCGCCGGGTAGAGGATCTATCCAAATATTGGTCTAGCACACAGTTAAGGTCCCCTCCAATGACCAGGTTAGTATGGGAGATATCTGGAATCAGGGCAAGGACTCTTTTGAAAAAAGAGGGGTTATCAATGTTTGGCCCATAAATATTTAGTAGAGTTACAGAAGTAGAGTGGATCTCTCCTATTACGATCACATAACGACCCTCTTTATCCGCAATAGTGGTTTTATGTAGAAAGGGAATTCCTTTCCGTACCAGAATCGCTGTGCCTCTCGTTTTGGCAGAGAAGTTAGTGATACACTTGCCCCACCCACCTACATTTAAGTCTGCTATGAGAATTATTTTTCAGATGGGTTTCTTGCAAAAATATAATATCAGACGAGAGTGCTTTCAAGTGGGCTAAGACCTTGCCTCTCTTAATTGGTTCGTTTAAACCCTTGACATTCCAGGAAGTGAATGTGAGCCTCTCGTTTGTAGTTCCTATGGTGGCCTGCATAACATGTAACTCAATAAAAAGGTAAGAAAGCGCACCAAACCATCACGATCAGTATATGTAGCACCTACACCCGAGCAGTATACAACCAACCCCTCCCCCCCGCAAGCACCTTTACTTCCCACCCTGTTCCCCTACTTTCCCCAACATTTACCCCTCCCATCAACCCACCTTTAACAGGCATACACAAATAGGAGAGAAAAAAATAGAAAAATAAAAATAATAAACACATTGTCTGGCCGATGTCAAAAAAGCATGGCGCGACCTCGAACAAGAGGTAAAACAAAAATAAAATCCCAACTATACGTTCACCTCTCACTATCCTAGAACTTCTACTAACATATGAACTGAGGAGGCTCCCGCGAATAAAGTGTTCAATTAGCATCTAATAAACCTAAACAGAATAAGTTGCAACTTAAACATATTGAACCACTTAAGCGTCATCTTGGGTCAATCCCTGAGATAAGCAAGATATAGCATCACAAGATTATATTGCTAAGCAATGCCGGTCTAAACATGAACCATCAGCAACCGACATAGACAGCAGTACATTTACATATTGTGGGTTAGGAGATCGGAAACAAGGATTTTTCTAAATTAAACGTACGTTTAACTAAATTATACATACCCCCAATCAATTTTTTTTTTTTTTTTATTAAAAAAATATTTTATATATCTAAATATATATATATATATATATATATATATATATATATACACACATATACATATATACATACATACACACCCCCCAAAAAATACATATAAAAATATATATTTTTTAAAATATATACATATACACACACACACACACATACATACCTACATCTACATACACAAACATTCATACACCAGAATAATAATCTACACTAATTTAAAAAATAGACATACATAATAGTAAAATGCTAAGAGAAAATAATAATAAAGTACAAATAATAATTATATGTACGCACACCTACACAGACACAAGCACTACAGAGGGCTGGTGGGGATCTAATCGGGAGAGCGGCCCTCGGCTATGACAAAGGCAGAATGGCACAAAACATCAACTTGCTATCCAGGTGTCTGTGTCTGCCCCTTCCCAACCATCACCCCCAGTCCCCTGCAAGCAATAAATAAATGGTATTGTAATAACAATAATGTAAGAATTGAAAAATAAATAACGAAACAAAACGAAAATGGGGGAATATAAGTATATCCATCCGAAAGTGTCAATGATCAAACCTGGAAGGCATCCCAATAGGCATCGCTCTGAACACAGCCAGAATGAAAGTGAATTTAACTTTAACTTTAAATGAGAGCTCTGACCGCCCTCCACAGCGTCTTACATGTTTGGTAGCCCTTGTTGAGACCGTTTAATACGGTTTCACCCGTTATGGTATAGTTGTCACGCCCTGACCTTAGTTATCTTTGTTTTCTTTATTATTTTGGTTAGGTCAGGGTGTGACATGGGTGATATATGTGTTTTGTTTCTGTCTAGGGGTTTTGTATGTTTATGGGTGTTTTCTAGTATAGGTGTTATATGTCTATGGTTGCCTAGATTGGTTCTCAATTAGAGGCAGCTGTTTATTGTTGTCTCTGATTGGGAACCATATTTAGGCAGCCATATTCTTTGGGTATTTCGTGGGTTATTGTCTATGTGTTAGTTGCTTGTGTCTGCACTTATATTATTATAGCTTCACGTTCGTTTTGTTGTTTTGTATAGTTTGTTTAGTGTTCTTCATTATAATAAATAGAAGAATGTATTCACTTCACGCTGCGCCTTGGTCCTCCTCTCTTCCTCCATACAACGAACGTGACAGAATAACCCACCACAACCGGACCAAGCAGCGTGAAAGGAAGGAACAGCGCATTGTGGAGCAATGGACTTGGGAGGAAATATTAGACGGCAAGGGACCATGGGAACAGCCGGGTGAATATCGCCGCCCCAAGGCAGAGCTGGAGGCAGCGAAAGCCGAGAGGCGGCATTATGAGGAGCTAGCTCGGCAGCGCGGCTGGAAGCCTGAGAGGCAGCCCCAAAAAATGTCTTGGGAGGGGGAACACGGGGTGAGTTGTGAGTTCAGGTAGGAGACCTGCGCCAACTTCCCGTGCTTACCGTGAGGAGCCGAAGATGGAACCAGAGCCAGTCGGGGTGGAATTGGAGGTGAGCAAGGGGAGTGAAGCAGAGACTGTGAAGGAATTAATGGGGAAATTGGAGGAGAGTGAAATGAGGGAGTTTCTGTGTTGGTGCATGAGGCATGACATCCTCCCAACGGAGCGTGTCCGGGATTTGTTGTTACCTTAGTCAGCTCTCCATACTCGTCCTGAGGTGCTTGCAAACCGTCTGGTAATGACAGTGCCAGTCCCACGCACCAGGCCTCCTGTGCACCTCACTAGTCCTGCACCTCCTGTGGCAGCCTCACGTACTAGCTCTCCTGTGGCAGCCCCACGCACCAGCTCTCCTGTGGCAGCCCCTCGCACCAGTTCTCCGGTGCCGGTGCCACGAACCAGGCCTCCAGTTCCAGGACCCCGCACTCGCCTTGAGGTGCGTGTCCCCAGCCCAGTACCACCAGTGCCAACACCACGCACCAGGCTTCCTGTGCGTCTCCAGAGCCCTGTACGCCATGTTTCTCCTCCCTGCACTCGCTCTGAGGTGCGTGTCCTCAGCCCGGTACCACCAGTGCCGATACCACGCACCAGGCATCCAGTGCGTCTCCAGGGTCCAGTACTCCCTGTTCCTGCTCCTCGCACTCGCCTTGAGGTGCGTGTCCCCAGCCCGGTACCACCAGTTCCGGCACCACGCACCAGGCTTATAGTGCGCCTCGGAAGTCCAGTGTGCCCTTTCCTTCTCCCCGCACTCGCCTTGAGGTGCGTGTCCCCAGCCCGGTACCACCAGTTCCGGCACCACGCACCAGGCCTACAGTGCGCCTCGGCAAGCCTGAGCTGCCCGTCTGTACAGCGCTGCCTGAGCTGCCCGTTTGTCCAGCGCCGCCTGAGCTGCCCGTCTGTCCAGCGCCGCCTGAGCTGCCCGTCTGTCCAGCCCCGCCTGAGCTGCCCGTCTGTCCAGCGCCGCCTGAGCTGCCCGTCTGTCCAGCGCCGCCTGAGCTGCCCGTCTGTCCAGCGCCGCCTGAGCTGCCCGTCTGTCCAGCGCCGCCTGAGCTGCCCGTCTGTCCAGCGCCGACTGAGCTGCCCGTCTGTCCAGCGCCGTCAGAGCCGCCCGTCTGTCCTGAGCCGCTAGAGCCGTCCGTCAGTCAGGAGCCGCTAGAGCCGTCCGTCAGTCAGGAGCCGCCAGAGCCGCCCGCCAGTCAGGAGCCGCCAGAGCCGCTTGCCAGTCAGGAGCCGCCAGAGCCGCCCGCCAGTCAGGAGCCACCAGAGCCGCCCGCCAGTCAGGAGCCGCCAGAGCCGCCCGCCAGTCAGGAGCCGCCAGAGCCGCCCGCCAGTCAGGAGCTGCTTTTCAGTCCGGAGCTGCCGTCAGTCCTGAGCTGCCCTTCGTCCAGTGGCGCCATCTACGATGGTCTTCAGTCCGGGGCCCGCTGCGAGGGTCCCTGCTCCAGAGGCGCCACCGAAGCGGGTAATGACTATGGTGGAATGGGGTCCACGTCCCGCACCCGAGCCGCCGCCGTGAGAAGGCCCACCCGGGCCCTCCCCTTCTGTGTCAGGTTTTGCGGCCGGAGTCAGGTTTTGCGGCCGGAGTGGGTACTGTCACACCCTGACCTTAGTTATCTTTGTTTTCTTTATTATTTTGGTTAGGTCAGGGTGTGACATGGGTGATATATGTGTTTTGTCCCTGTCTAGGGGTTTTGTATGTTTATGGGTGTTTTCTAGTATAGGTGTTATATGTCTATGGTTGCCTAGATTGGTTCTCAATTAGAGGCAGATGTTTATCGTTGTCTCTGATTGGGAACCATATTTAGGCAGCCATATTCTTTGGGTATTTTGTGGGTTATTGTCTATGTGTTAGTTGCTTTTTTCTGCACTTATATTATTATAGCTTCACGTTCGTTTTGTTGTTTTGTATAGTTTGTTTAGTGTTCTTCGTTATAATAAATAGAAGAATGTATTCACTTCACGCTGCGCCTTGGTCCTCCTCTCTTCCTCCATACAACGAACGTGACAATAGTATGGATTCAAGTCCATGAGCAGACCCTAACACACAATGACAAGGCACTCTAACCTGTACGGGGGATTGGCGTATGTTCCCGGATAAACTTTTCTGCGTCCAAAACCAAAGGAGAGCCAAATCTTCTCACCGGAAGGCGGGGTAATTCTTAGTCTTGCAGGGAAGAGCAAGGCTGGGCGAAGATAGAGTTTGTAGAGTTTGGTCATGACATCTCTGTAGCCGGCGCGGTGCTTTGCCACATCGGGCACATAATCCTCATAGACACGGAAGGGGTGCTCTTTATGTAACAGGTTGCCCCTCATTCGGGCCTCGCGCAGGATAAGATCCTTGGTCTTGAAACTCTGACAACAGATGATTACTGGGCGAGGACGTTGGCCCGGTCCAGGCACTGGGACAAGGGCGCGATGTGCACCGTCCAGCTGGGGATCCGAAGCCAAAACATCCGATCCCATTGCATCCTTCAATAGCTTGGCGAAGAAGTCGGTGGGGCGAGAGCCCGCCTCCACCCCCTCTGCCAGACCAACAACGTGAAGGTTATTACGTCTGGAACGGCCTACCAGCGTTGAATTCAGAATCTTTCTCTGGCCCTGCGAAGAGACCGTTCGAATGGTGCTCTCGATTTTGGTGTCCAGTTCAGCAATAGTAGCCTTAAGATCCTCAGCTAAAGCAACACGTAGTTCTCCCAAAGCCCGGGTAAGTTCTGTAAGTGTCACGTTGTTACCTGTGCCTTCCGCCATGTCTGTCTCGTTGTTTGGTGTGGAGTAGGCCTCCGATGTGGATTTATTGTCCTTTGGTCGCTTATTACTCGGCATTTTTACATAGCAAGTTACGATGTTGTATTAGAAAGAAACTTTTGTTGTAAAAAGTATCATAAAGTAGGTTAAGTTAGATTATTTCGCAAAAACGTTGCAGGAGCCTCTCACACACAGCCGTTCACTCCAACATGCTAGCTCCGCCCCCTCGGAGGGTTTGTATTTCGTCCTGTAGTTCATTCAATGTAATTGAAGAATCCAGTGGGTTTTGGTAATATTTTGATTTGTTTAACACTTTTTTGGTTACTACATGATTCCATATGTGTTAATTCATAGTTTGATGTCTTCACTATTATTCTACAATGTAGAAAATAGTCAAAATAAAGAAAAGCCCTTGAATGAGTAGGTGTTCTAAAACATTTGACTGGTAGTGTAGGTCTTCTTGGCGTGGTTTCTCTCGGGGCAGGTCCTTCAGGAGGGGGTCTTGCAGGTCTGGGAGGGTGTCTCGCTGTTCTGGGCGAGGTGTCTGTTGCTCTGTTGCTCCTGTGTGAGGTGCTGGTGCTATGGTTGAGGGTGACGTCCTTCATAGTCCTGGCAAAAGTTGGGATTGATGTTGTAGAGGTGGACCTGGTTGTAAAGGCTGTTCAAGTCCATGGTGGAGTGGTGGGCAAGGTAGACATTAGGTTTTGAGGCACAGTCTCGTGAAATGCTTGCATTCACCCACTGTACGGTGGCAGGGTGAAAGTATTTTTGTGGTAGCAGGGTGGAGATAACCACTTGTGCGTTGGGGAAAGTACAAGAAGCTTTTTCAATCACTCCCTTGAGTGCTGTGGCCACCCTTTCCTGCTGTGCCCTCAGGTAATTTGTGCCCGTGTCTCAATTTACTTCTCTTTCCCCCTCCTCTACAGCAGGGACTTAAAAGTGGAGTCTCTCTCTACCCATCTCTTTCCCCACTTTTTCTCTCTCTACCATCTATCTCTTGCTACCCATCTCTTTCGCTTTCTCACTACTCATCTTTCTCTTTCTGCAGAAAACCCAGGGTTCGAAGGTTAATGACAACACACAGAGGGTGACTGAGCTGTCCACTCTGTGGGGAGCAACCATGGGAACCAGAGCTCCTCCGAGATTGTCAGACGAAAGAACTCCCTTTGTGTTACTTTGGGTGTACTCTGCACAGGTCAAGTAGAGTGCTTTGATGGCGGGAGAGCAGAACTAGCACATCTGTCCACTTTGATCAGAGTTCTCTAGGAACACATCCTAGGGTGAGGCACCAGCACGGTCAGCACCTCCACTTCCTCTGCACTTCCAGGCCTACCTCCCACTGAGCCAGCTCTGGCTGCAACCGCTTTCATCATCACCCCAGCGGCTGGTGGTCTGACAGTGCATTCCACTAAAGGAACAACATCTTACAGTATAGGATAGTGATACTTGCCTTTCAGGTGTTATTATCTCTCTGCAACATGGTGTTAGTTCGAAGTGTTGATATTCTCACAGTAGATCAAAGGAGGTTATGTGTTATCTGTGGTCGCCATCTTTACACGACCCTGAATTATGAAATTTAATTCAAATCAACTAGGACCAAAGCGGCTGCTGAAAGACAATGTTATGACTAGAAGTGCCAGAAAATGATTCCTAGGGGTTTGAAAAGAAGGCAGTATCGAAAAGAAATGGCTCCAATCATGATAAGTATTATTAGATTAGATGTGTGGTAATTACATTTGCATTTAGTTCTCCCGAGTCCTTTACCCGTAGTAAAAGACAGGGGTTAAATATGCTCTCAACACAACACAAAGCTGCAATTCATTTACCAGTCTTTTGAATCTCAGCCCCCATAGAGGAAGAAACCGCGTTCCCTTATCCCTCTGAAGTTAATTTATTTCACATTATTGTGGTGAGATGGCTGTTTGTTCTTAAAATATAAGTCAGGTGTCCTTGGAGACGCGGACACAAAGCCACTCTCTTGGTGGTTGGGATTTAATCATGCCTCCGTAGCCGCCTGTCAGGATCACACGTATTTCTGGCCACGGTTAGCACAATGTCATATAATCATAACAGAATGGTTCCCAAACACCATTAGAATGATCCCAGCAGGAAATGGGGTCTGAATTGCATGAATTACATTCCACGGTATTCATTCGGCTCAATTTGTGTCTTGTGTCAATTTGGTGGGCCTTTTATGATGCTAAAATCAGGGTAGAATGGGTGAGTGACAGAATCTCAGTTTTAGCTTGTTATTAGCATTAGCCGGCCCGGTACTGAGTGTTGTAACCACCTCAGGCTGTAAGTTGACTGCTTGTTCCCTCTTCCAACCTGTTAAACAGGTAGTGAGTGTCCTTGACATGCAAAGAGGAACAAGATTGAAGTTACTTGGAAAAGATGCATGTTCAGAATTGATTGTTGAGTACAAGCATTAAGCACTCTATCTGTTTCAATTAATTGTTTTGGATACACAATAATACAACATTTATTGTGTTGATTGTTATATTGATATCATTAGTGGGCCTATCCTCTTTTGATTGATTCAGTGTGATCGATTATCAGGGAGAAATTAGCAAAGCAGCCACTTGCTGGCATACTTTATCAGTTTAGTGGTGAATGTGTGTCGCGGATCCCTCCGGAACTTTCATTGCGCACAAGTGGCCCCTATTCCCACAGATTGTATTTATATATATATGTGCCCTTTGTTCACCATGATGCTGTCGATTATTGTTAGAATGTCCGTTAGTGCGTGTGAGTACCTGTGCTGTGTGTTTTGGGCTTTCGTGCCCTTGTGGATTGTGCAGATGATTACAGGTCTTGTCCCATGTGATAAGGCACTCCTCGCTCTTTTGTTTGGGTGTCAACCCTGTGTTTTGTAATATTGTTTGTTTGGTCTTCGTCCCGTGCCTTTTACCCGGCATGCTGTAATTTGGGGTAAAGAAATGTAAAAAACTATTACGCATTCCTGCGCCTGTCTCCCAACCCTTCATACCAACGTGACAATGCTACAATTCCACTGATTAATGAACACATTATCACAGAACAGCCTAATGGCTAGGATAAGGACAAAGCACAATCCCTCACTCATGCACTGTTACGCACCCATTACTGTAATGAAATGTCAACAACAGCAAACAGGAGAAAATCATTCAGGGGTCATATTAGAGAGTTTTAGGATTATTTATTGAGCACATTGAGTGACTGTTTGGGTTAGCTGCATCCCAAAAGGTACTCTATTCCCTACGTAGTGCACTATTTTTGACCAGGTTCCAAGGGCTCTGGTCAAAAGTAGTATACTATGTAGGGAATACGTTGCCATTTGGGACAAAGCCCCTCTCAGAAGATATGGCTTTGAAGTTTATGGAATGTAAGGTTTGAGGGGATATATCCTAAACATGTGTTTATGGTTATTGGAGCTGGCAGGAGTGCCAGGCGCCAGGCAGCTGACCCAGCAGGCCGTGCGTGAGTCTCCTCACTCTGCCTCTCTGAGCCCTGAGGAGACGACCAGGAGGAAGAGGCGATTTTAGGAGCTCATAATTTCTCTAACAGAGCTCCCGTATACATGACTGTATTGCATAGTAGGCTTGTTTTTTAATTCCTGTCCATGAGTTCATTGGCTGGTGTACCCCACGTTTTGATATCAGGAAGGTGAAACTGTAGGATTATATTATTTTAGTTGTTTTAAACCCATATTGCATTATGGAGGATTTCCTTAGTAGCCCTTTAATGCAGTCAATGACCTAAAGCGCCCTCTTTGGACTCATGAGTGGAATTTTTTATAAAATTATTTTAAAAACCCCAATGAAAATGTGGTGTTTCTATGTCAAACAGTTTTGTTATATTTCAGTCTTCTGTGATGTTAATAAAGTGTAATATTGGGATTCAAACTCAAAATTTTATACATTTCAACTCTATATTTCACAGGGTAAAGGTGTATTCTTTTGTGTTAGGTGTGTACTTTTGTTTGACTATTAAGAACCACTCTGTGTGACCCTGATTTAGCCCACTGCAGTAAAAGGTTAGGTAGGTCTTTGTGAAGCACGGTATGTGTTACTACTCCTAGTGTACACAGTGTATAGAGCAGTGAACCACAGCAAAGGGCAGGCAGAGAGGGAGGTTGTTGACAGGACTCCATGATGTCATGTGCCCCCATTTGTTTTTGTAGTGGGTATGTGTTATCACAGCAAGCTGGAAGTCTGCCAACAGGCACAGTTCATGTCATCATGATCTGCAGCTCTCTTTGAGTGTCAGTGACCTCCCACACTCACTGGGCCAGGGTGGGCAGCTCCGACCCCTTCTACAGTAGATCCCTCAGCAGCCCTGTACCCCTGTGTTGGAATTACACCTATTATCACTCAGAGGCACATTGAAAACCCTGTTGTTCGACATTCCAAACACAACCATGCAAGACGGGGCACGCTCAAGATAAACACAACAGATCAGTGATTCTGGTCCGCCTGACTTATTCCCTCAGCCCGTTTTCTGAGAATCAGTGTTCCTCTGGGTTAGACGTGCCTGTAGCACAGTTAATTTGAATCATATGTGATGAGATCCCTGTCTTCCTCTTTGAGGCCCCGTAAATACGCCATAAAATCATCCAGCCATACTGGGGATTAAGGCTTGTATGTCTGCCGGCCCTGGGTTAGATTATTGTACAGCCTGTACATATGGAGGCTCAGCCACAAGGCGGAGGGTCGGCCCTCTTTCATCCCCAAAACCACCCCGCGTGGCATGCCACTGAGGGCTTCTGTGGGTCCCGCTCTGCTCAGCTTCTCTCCAATGTCAACAGTAGTGAAACTTGGGGTGCTGTTGTACATCCGTGCTCCATTCCATCAAGGAAACCACATCCATACACCTTCATCAAGTCCTCTTCCTCCAGCCAGCCTCCAGGAGCTCTGCCCACGACTCTGGTCTGGGCCGTGTCTGACGTGATGTGGAACTTGGGTTTAGGCCCTGGATAGAGAGAGAGGAGGAGAAAGGGGGAGAGAGAGGGAAAAAGAGTGAAAGCTAGAGATGGACAGACAAAGATATAGACAGACAGAGAAGGAGTGAGAGAAGAGAAAGACAGCGAGACAGGGAGAGAGAGAAGAGAGAGAGCGAAAGCTCTCCATCAAGGTGTTTGGATGGTTGATAGGAAGCTCTACTCCCACACTGGCTGTGTGGTTTTGATTACCAGACCTAAAGTTCTGACCTCCGATTGAATAAATGGGGCCATGTGTTCTCTTCCCCCACATCTTGTCTTTGTAGGGAGTAATGAGGTCCTTTTAAAACCTAGGCGACCGTGGACCATAGCATTGTGGTTGGCACTATAATAGGGTCACTATTAAACAGCCATTTGAAGCTGTTAAGGAAGTGGTTTAGAAATAGACACCCAACAACATCAAAGTCTGTGATTAGCATCACATAAGGTTCTGTTAGAGCTACAGTACAGTATCTAACCGTCAGATCCATGTTCTTGTGAATAAGTTATGACGTCACGTTTTTATAAGTAGAAGGCATAGGCATGTTGTCCACTGGATTGTAGAGTTATATACAATACATGTTTGGTCTATGACATGTGTGGGTTGTACAGGAGGTTGACTGTATCTTTTTGTGTGCTGCACAGGAGGTCGGTGGCACCTAAATTGGGGAGGACGGGCTCGTGCTAATGGCTGGAGTGGAATCAGTGGAATGGTATCACATGGAAACCATGTGTTTGATGCTTCGTTCCAGCCATTATTATGAGCCGTCCTCCACTCAGCAGCCTCCACTGGTGTACAGTCAGCGCTGAATGAGAGCTCCCAGTCCCAGAGCAGTACTAACTCAACAACTGCACTGCTCAATGTATGGAAAATTAGGTTAAAGTTGTTGCTATTGGGGATGATGTCATACCTTGGTGTGCAATACAAACATGAGTAATGATTTATTGATTTATACTTGCAGACGATTTACATCTGTCAAATATATACTGTAGATGCTTAAGCATCGATGTCCTGTGGTATCACTGGACATAAAGGCTATTTCGAAAACATACGCAGAAGTATAAATGTCAAAATGTTTCGGCATTTATAGAGGACAATATCCCTTACAGATTTTCTAGTTTAGGTCATCCCATTCTATCCCCTTGCAGACAGTCTGTTGTGGCTGTCCTGCTTGAATTAATGGATGCTAGCAGCATTGTGCAAGACTGTCAGTCTATCAGCACTGACCCAGTGAAAGCCCAGTGTTAGCAGCACCCTGCCCAGCAGACCATGGGACGGAGGGAGGGAGTGCGCTGGGCTGGCTGGCTGGAGGTAGGTTGCTGACAGACCGTCTGCTGCTGACTCACTCTCTACTCTACTCTTCCAGCCAGCCAGTCAGTCAGCAAGTCAGTCAATCATCCAGTCAGCCAGTTAGTCAGTTAGTCATTCAGTCATTCAGTTAACTTCTTCTGGCTGCAAGCCCGAAGCCGGGCACAATATGACAACAGCCACTTCAAGTGCAGGGCGCGAAATTCAAAATATATTTTTTAGAAATATTTAACTTTCACACATTAACAAGTCCAATACAGCATATGAAAGATAAACATCTTGTGAATCCAGCCAACATGTCCGATTTTTAAAATGTTTTACAGCGAAAACACCACATATATTTATGTTAGCTCACCACCAAATACAAAAAAAGGACAGACATTTTTCACAGCACAGGTAGCATGCACAAAGCCAACCTAACTAACCAAGAACCAACCAAACTAACCAAGAAACAACTTCATCAGATGACAGTCTTATAACATGTTATACAATAAATCTATGTTTTGTTCGAAAAATGTGCATATTTGAGGTATAAATCAGTTTTACATTGCAGCTACCATCACAGCTACCGTCACAAATAGGACCGAAGCAGCCAGAGTAATTACAGACACCAACGTCAAATACCTAAATACTCATCATAAAACATTTCTGAAAAATCGATGGTGTATAGCAAATTAAAGACAAACATCTTGTGAATCCAGCCAATATTTCCGATTTTTTAAGTGTTTTACAGCGAAAACACAATATAGCATTATATTAGCTTACTACAATAGCCTACCACACTACCGCATTCATTCATCAAGGCACGTTAGCGATAGCAATAGGCACGTTAGCGATAGCGAATAAACCAGCAAAAGATATATAATTTTTGACTAACCTTGATAAGCTTCATCAGATGACAATCCTATAACATCAGGTTATACATACACTTATGTTTTGTTCAAAAATGTGCATATTTAGAGCTGAAATCAGTGGTTATACATTGTGCTAACGTAGCATCTTTTTCCCAGAATGTGCGGATATTTTTATGGCACTCAACTATTCTGACCAAATAACTATACATAAACGTTACTAAAAAATACATGTTGTATAGGAAATGATAGATACACTAGTTCTTAATGCAATCGCCGTGTTAGAATTCTAAAAATAACTTCATTACGACATCCAGCTTAGGTATAGCGAGAGAGTACCCAAAATCTGGGCGCAAACGACTATTTCACATGTTCGACAGATATATGAAATAGCATCATAAAATGGGTCCTACTTTTGATGATCTTTCATCAGAATGTTGTACAAGGGGTCCTTTGGCGGGAACAATCGTTGTTTGGATTTAGAATGTCCTCTTCTCCAGTCAATTAGCACGGAAAGCTAGCAAAGTGGCGCTAAGCTCTCCTTCCTGAACAAAGGCACACAACGCAACACGCCTAACGTCCCGAATAAATTTCAATAATCGAATAAAACTATATTGAAAAAACATACTTTACGATGATATTGTCACATGTATCAAATAAAATCAAAGCCGGAGATATTAGTCGTCCATAACGACAGCTTATCAGAAGGCAAATCCAGATCCCTTCACGCGCTCTCCAGAAAACAGGAAACTGGTGACACGTCATGCCGAGAGCTATTATTCGACCCCAGATCAAGTTACACACTCCATTTCTTCTCTCACTGCCTGTCGACATCTAGTGGAAGACGTATGAAGTGCATCTATACTAATAAATATCAAGGACATTAATAGGCAGGCCGTAGAACAGAGCATCGATTTCAGATTTTCCACTTCCTATCAGGAAGTTTGCTGCAAAATGAGTTCTGTTTTACTCACAGATATAATTCAAACGGTTTTAGAAACTAGAGAGTGTTTTCTATCCAATAGTAATAATAATATGCATATTGTACGAGCAAGAATTGAGTACGAGGCCGTTTGAAATGGGCACCTTTTATCCGGCTACTCAATACTGCCCCTGCAGCCCAAACAGGTTAATCAACCAGCCAGGGAACGGTCAACTTTGTCCACATCCCCCTTTTCGGGCCCGGTCGCCAGCCTGACCTGCTTATCGATTAGCATGGATTACTTTCTACAAACCTCTCACTCTGGGCCTCTCTGTGGGTTTTATTAGAACATATTGAGCCTTTATGTATTGCTCTGTGTGCGTATTGCTCTGTGTGTGCGTATTGCTCTGTGTGTGTGTATTGCTCTGTGTGTGCGTATTGCTCTCTGTGTGCGTATTGCTCTGTGTGTGTGTATTGCTCTGTGTGTGTGTATTGCTCTGTGTGTGTGTATTGCTCTGTGTGTGTTTATTGCTCTGTGTGTGTATTGCTCTGTGTGTGTATTGCTCTGTGTGCGTATTGTTCTGTGTGTGTATATTGCTCTGTGTGCATATTGTTCGGTGTGTGTGTATTGCTCTGTGTGTGTGTATTGCTCTGTGTGCTTATTGCTCTGTGTGCGTATTGCTGGCAGGTTGACGTTTATTGTCATGACTCTTTCCCTGGAGGCAGAACTGAGCGGTTTCCACGAGATGGGCCAGCTGCGATGTTAAAATTGTTTATATCGTAAAAATTCATGAAAACATGTATAACTAATTTAAGGTTAGGGTTAGGCATTAGGGTTAGCAGTGTGGTTAAGGTTAGGGTTAAGGTTTATGTTTAAAATCTGATTTTGTGGCTGTGCCAGCTAGTGACCATTCTACAGAGCTGCCTCCAGTACATGAGTCAACTTAAATGCCAACCAGCGTATTGTTCTCAAATGAAAATTCCAAAAACGGAAATTCCATGTTACTCTGTATGTGAGTATGTTTTGTGCCCACACTTTATATATACCATCTGAATGACTTGGTAGAAAAGCCCAGGTTGACATTTGCAACTCATACTGTACCATTAAATCAATGACCTTTTCATTAACTGACTGTGATGAATATTGAAACTGGAGAGTGTGGTTTAAAATTGTACAGTACATGAAAGAGTGTTTGTTCAGGTGTACTGCTGGATGTGCCTGTGATCTTTGATGATGAATACTAAAATCACAGTTCCATTTCACACCCCACCCAGACATTCAAGACCACAGCAATAAGTCATTCTAGAGTCAGTTGCCACACTTCCAACTTCCTGTATACTTTCAGTAAGCCAATGAACAAAAAAAGTGTTGGTTATGTATGACTTCATAAAAGAGGATCCATTGTCACTTTATGTAAACTGTATGTACACAAAGGAATGGACCAATAGAAGAGTGAAAAGTACAGGAATTAGGGGTGGGCCCAAGCGTAAGCTAAGCAGTTTCCAAAAATGTTGAACGACCACAATCCAATAAAGCAATGTAAGCACTGGAGGAATCTACATAAACACCACATCCACACAGATTGTTTTACGAAGCTGGCACGCCCAAAGAGCTACTAAAAAACATATACATGCAACAAATACTGCATTTCCCTCAGCTCCCTCAGTATAGTACCTATCACAGAACCATCTAGGTTACGTCCAAAATGGCACCCTATTCCCTATATAGTGCACTACTTTTGACCAGGGCCCATAGAGCTCTGCTCAAAAGTAGTGTACTATTTTGGGAATAGGATCTAGATTCCCAGTAGTAGGAGAGCTTTTGTGGAACTAGCTACTTGTGTAACAAGCTTTTGATGGTATTCCATTGCATGTGTGCAGTTTATATAGTGAAGTCAAAAGGATTGACAGATTAAACACAAGGAATGAGATCTTTAATTTCATAGGCGGTTGACGTTCAACCATTTGTTTAAGTTTATTTGTCAAATAGCCTGTGGATTCCTCTGGCTCAACTACAGCTCCCTTTGTTATTCCACTTTGAAATTTCCAGTGCCTGTCTTGGCTTTGCTCACCAAGTAATATCAAGGCTAGGTTATGTAATCAGTGACTTCATCCACTGCTTACATAATTAATGCAGTCAGTTAGTCGTCAGTCAGTCAGTCGGTGTGATCCTGTTGTATATTCTGTTTACTGTGTTGTTTTACTAACCACTTCCATCTCAAATTACCAGTAAAGCGCACTATACTTTTTTGCAAGTCAGTCAATTCAATTAGTTGTTCTTCATAAGATGACAACCTCCCATTAGATTTAAAAAGATCCCTCATTAAAACTGCATTACTATACGATGAAATACTCTTCCCTTTTTCCCCAAGTCAAATCTAAACATTTCTCCGCTGGTCCTGTGTATTCAGCAAAGATGTACACAATGGATCCGGAAGGAGATACCGTAAGCTTTGTTTGTTGAGATCAGCTTGGCTTTTGAGTGGGCGGGGAGGGGTATGAGAATGGGATGCTGGGATCTAGTGGGAACTGGGCCATTTCCTTACCGGCTTGTTGATAAAACACTAAATCAATAACTCAACACCCTTGTCATTCTTTAAATTACTCTGAGAGCCAGGCAGCATTTTTTGAAGGACATATGTTTTCTCTCCATGTGTATAATGCCTACATACTTCCAACGGTTTATCCACACCAACCGAGTTGTGGATTTGTTGTTATGGTGCTGAACTATGCACTGCGCTCATATTCATCATATTCTGTAACAGTATAGCCATGGATAAATGATCTGCCAAGCACATAGGCCTAACAATATATTTCTCTCACTGACAAAGAAGTGGACCTGCGGATTGGGGCCTTATGCTGCAGCACTCAATTTAGCCCAACTTAATGTTACAAAATGTTCCCATACTGTATATGAAATCTATATCCCTGATATAGTTACTAAGTTACCTTGATGCTACTGTTTAAACAGTATCCACTTACTGTACATTTAGTTAGAGTTTTTTTTAAGTCTAAGAAGTTTAAATCTAATCAATCCATCAATCAAATGTGTTATTAAAGCCCTTTTTACATCAGCAGTTCCCACAAAGTGCTATACAGAAACCCAGCCTAAAACCCCAAACAGCAAGCAATGCAGATGCAGAAGCACTGTGGCTAGGAAAAACTCCCTAGAAAGCCGGGAACCTATAAGACACCGAGAGAGTAACCAGGCTCTGTGGGGTGGCCAGAGGGAGGGGACTTTGGACTTTTTAACAAACACACTGATTTTGGTACGAAAGGAAAAATAATAGACGTAGTGAGAATGAGAATGATAGCATGGATTGTTTGCAGGAAAAACAGAAAAACAATATCCTGAAGTCATAATTCTAAGCTGGTCAGCGGCGCGTTCCTCAGTGTTTACTTTTGGAAGGGGAAGAAATCGCTGGAGTGTAACCACATTGGAAGAATGTGTGTTGATTGCTATCTCACATGTCACATATACATTCTGCTGCGAGGAATGTTGTTGGTTTTTCCAACTAAATGGTAACAGCTGTTTCAGAGTGATGTATTTGATGGAGGTCGAGAGAGTGGTCTGCTTTTATTTACTTTGGCCACAGCCTTGAAAGGGGAGTACTTCAAAAGGACACGATCTGCCATTAGACGCCAGGCCCTGCAGAGACAGAAATCCCTCGGTTTCTGCAAGCAAAACATGGCATGTGTTACTGTGGCCATTACTTTCCATGTGAAAACATCTGTTTATATTGAGGACTGGGCCACAGCTGGGGTTATACAGGTCAGCACTTTTGTTTTTACATTTAGGGAACAGTACACATCCAATTACAACAGGTGAAAAACAGAGAGACGTTCCTTTTCCACAGATTTGGGAAATGCGTTCTACACCTACATTCATTCTCACACAACACAGAACAATAAGATACTTTTGGTGTTTTCAGGACTTTTTAACATCAAGACTCCAAACACATCAAAATGTAATTCTTGCAACTCTATTCTCAGAAGCTTTTGTCAAGAGGACCAGTGAGCGGTATGACGTAACCAAGATCACAACGGTTCGAATCTGATTAAAGTTTCAATAGAAGAAAAGGCTGTTTATTATGTTGTATTATTTAGAAGACATAGCCTCTCTGAAAGTACCTCAACAGATTGACTAAATTATTTTCAACAGCAGCAGAAGCTAGCTGCTCGCCTTGCTGTGTGTTGCAGTCTGCTTCAAGGTTGTTACTTCCTGTTGAACTAAGAGCTCAGCTTACAGTCTCAGTCTCATCATCCATGGGGCTGTGACATCTCAGATGATATTCCTACTACAGTAGACACTTTCAGGCAGAACAGAGGCTCTATCAAATACTGTAGATATGTTGGAATGACAATAAAGCCATGTACCGTGAATTTGGAAAGTATTCAGACCCCTTGACTTTTTCCACATTCTGTTACGTTACAGCCTTATTCTAAAATTGATTAAATCGTTTTTTCCCTCATCAATCTACACACAATGCCCCATAATGATGAAGCAAAAACAGGTTTTAATATTTCTTTTCAAAATTGCAACAAAAAAAATGAAATATGACATTTACATAAGTATTCAGACCCTTTACTCAATACTTGGTTGAAGCACCTTTGGTAGCAATTACAGCCTCTATTCTTCTTGGGTATGACGCTACAAGCTTGGCCCACCTGTATTTGGGGAGTTTCTCCCATTCTTCTCTGCATATCCTCTCAACCTCTGTCAGGTTGGATGGAGAGTGTCACTGCACAGCTATTTTCAGATCTCTCCAGAGATGTTTGATCGGGTTCAAGTCCGGGCTCTGGATGGACCACTCAAGGACTTTCAGAGACTTGTCCCAAAGCCACTCCTGTGTTGTCTTGGCTGTGTGCTTAAGGTTGTTGTCATGTTGGAAGGTAAGCCTTCGCCCCAGTCTGAGGTCCTGAGCGCTCTGGAGCAGTTTTTCATCAAGGATCTCTCTGTACTTTGCTCCGTTCATCTTTCCCTCGATCCTGACTAGTCTCCCAGTCCATACCTCTGAAAACATCCCCACAGCATGATGCTACCACCACCATGCTTCACCGTAGGGATGGTACCAGGTTTCCTCCAGACTTGACACATGGCATTCAGGCCAAGGAGTTATATTTTGATTTCATCAGACCAGAGAATCTTGTTTCTCATGGTCTGAGAGTCTTTAGGTGCCTTTTGGCAAACTCCAAGCGGGCTGTCAAATGCCTTTTACTGCGCATTGGCTTCCGTCTGGCCACTCTACCATAAAGGCCTGATTGGTGGAGTGCTGCAGAGATGGTTCTCCTTCTGGAAGGTTCTCCCATCTCCATAGAGGAACTCTGGAGCTCTGTTAGAGTGACCATCGGGTTCTTGGTCACCTCCCTGACCAAGACCCTTCACCCTCGATTGCACAGTTTGGCGTGACCAGCTCTAGGAAGAGTCTTGGTGGTTCCAAACATATTCCATTTAAGAATAATGGATGCCAGTGTGTTCTTGGGGACCTTCAATGCTGCAGACATTTTTTGGTACCCTTCCCCAGATCTGTGCCTCGACACTATACTGTCTCGGAGCTCTACGGGCACTTCCTTTGACCTCATGGCTTGGTTTTTGCTCTGACATGCATTGTCGATTGTGGGACCTTATATAGACAGGTGTGTGCCTTTCCAAATCATGTCCAATCAATTTAATTTACCACAAGTGGACTCAAATCAAGTTGTAGAAACATATCAAGGATGATCAATGGAAACAGGATGCACCTGCGCTCAATTTCGAGTCTCAAAGCCAAGGATCTGAATACTTATGTAAATAAGGTATTTATGTTTTTAATTTTTAATATCTTTGCTAACATTTTCTAAAACCCTATTTTTACTTTGTAATTATGGGGTACTGTGTGTAGATTGATGAAAACAAATATATAATACATTTTAGAATAAAGCTGTAATGTAACAAAATGTGGAAAAAGTCAAGGGGTCTGAATACTTTCCAAATGCACTGTATGTACCTACTGTACCAACCATCTGCAGGTATATTGCGCTAGGTTTACTTTTCACATGTTATGGTACATCTGACTTCTTGGCTGTCAAGCCATGATGACATCATATGTAGAAAGTGGCTTAACAATGACAGCATCGTGGCATGTCATGTGACTAGGGAAAAACATGTACCAACCAAGACACATGTACAGTAGCATGCAATTGCGTTTGAATTGTTTGTTTCCTGTATTTCACTGTGTTGTTTATGCATCACTTGTTCCCGGTATATCCGCCACAGTGACTACGTTGCTTTGCTTTACTTTACTGACTTTATTGTCCCCATTGGGAAATTTTGTTGCAGTGTCATGTACACATTTAAAGTGGAGTTTAAATACAAACCAAATTGACAATACAACTTTTATAACAGTTACATACCAATAAATAAAAAACTAGCCGGCTGGCTTTACTGGGTCGATAGGAACATTAGCCCGAGCTATTTAGGAAGGATATCACACCTAGCACAAATGGTTGTCTAGTTCTGTTTTTCTTGCCGATGGGTGCCATATACTGTACCTGCACCCAAAGGGGAGTAGTTCAATGTCTTGGTACAGGGGGTGGCTTGGGTCTAAAATGATTTGTGAGCCTTGCGGAGGGCCCAGACCTTAAAGATCTCATCCAGGCCTAAGTACCGCCAAGTACCTTGCTTGCTGTGGTGATAATCTTTCTCAGCATATTTATCTGGCTGACCATGGCATAAATAAACCAACAAACAATATAAAAAGTTAAAATACTCTCAATGAAAGATTGGTAAAACACAGTCAGTAGAGTACAGTCAACATTAAAAGATCCCAGCTTTTGGAGAAAGTACAGTCTCTGTTGACTCTTTGTAGATCAGGTCTGTACATTTATTCCACTGAAGCTTTTTGTCCGAGAGGACACCCATATATTTGTATTCCTCTACAATCTTTATGTTCTGACTCTGATAGATGTACTCTTCCTGAAGTCTATGCACATCCCTTTGGTCTTGTTGGTATTGAATACCAAGTGTGATTCGTCACACCACTCTACAAAGTCATTTAGGACCAGGCCATGGTGTTCCTCGTCATCATGCAACAGGCTGATCAAAGCAGTATCATCAGCAAACTTAACAAGGTGTCTGTCAGGATGGGAACTAGTACAACTATTAGTGTACAAGATGTACAGGAGTGGGGAGAAAACACATCCCTGAGGAGAGCATGTGTTGGTAGTGCGTATGTCTGACAATTGGGGACCTACTTTAACCCACTGTGACCTCTGGCTCAGGAAGTCCAACAGGCACAAAACCAGCCCCCCCATCTAAGGAGAAGTCCTTAATGAGTCTCTTGCCAGAATGTAAAGCTGGATTGTGTTGAAGGCAGAAGAAAAGTCAACAAACAAAACCCTGACATGGAATTTGGCACCCTCTAGATGTCTAAAGACCATGCTGAGGAGAGTAAGAATGGCATCATCAACTCCTCTGCTGGGCTGATAGGCAAACTGAGTCAGGGAGCTTCTGGGTGGTGCTGAGAATATGACTTTTCACAATTTTCTCAAAGCATTTGATTACTAAGGATGTCAGGGAGGTAGTCATTCAGCACAGAGGGATTAGATGCTTTAGGAATGGTATAATTATTGAGTTTTTCCACATTACTGGCACGTGTTGCTGTTTGAGCGAGGTTTGTAAAATGTCTGTAAAAACATCAGCCAATTGTTCAGCACATGTCACGCTCTGACCATAGAGAGCCCTTGGTTCTTAGAGAACCATTGGTGTTTAGGTCAGAGCGTGACTAGGGGGGTGTTCTAGTCATTGTATGTCTATGTTGGTGAGTTGTATGGTTCCCAATTAGAGGCAGCTGGTAATCGTTGCCTCTAATCGGGGATCATATTTAGATAGCCTTTTCCCAACTGAGTTTTGTGGGATATTGTTTGTGTTAGTGTGTTTGGGCACTACGTCGTCACGGTCTTTGTAAGTTTTGTTATTTTGTTTCTAGTTTCACTTTGGTAATTAAAGATGTGTTTACTCAATTCACGCTGCACCTTGGTCCGCTCATTTCCAGGACCGTGACAGCACAGTGCTTTAACACATGTCCACTTATTTTGTCTGGGCCTGTGCCTGTGTGCATTACATCCCCTGAACATTTTCAAAACATCAGCCTGCTTAACAACAACCCTCTCAAACATTTGTAATGATGCTTCCATTTGTTTTACCACCGACACAAGGTTGTCAGATTCAAATCTTGAGAAGAAAGCATTCAGTTCATTAGCCATGTTCTGTCCCTCATGTCTCCCAAGGTCAGTATTTGGTTTTCCCCTGCCTATGTGGGGTGCAATAGCCATGGATTTAGTCCCTTGCCAGGCCACCCTTGAGTTTCCTGAGGAGAGGGTCTTCGCCACCCTTTGCTTGTATGCCTCCTTGTCCACCAGTATCTGTCTTTTGATCTGATGTTGTACATCTCTTAAAGCCTGTCTATTACCCTCAGCATAAACTGCCTTCTTCCTATTAAGTAGTGATTTTAGATTGTGTGATACCCAAGGCTTATTGTTAGGGAATATTTTACAGGTTTTAGTAGGCACAACTGACTCAACACAGACATTTACATAGTCTGAAACAACATCTGTGAGTTCAACAAGATCAGAGCTGCTGTCCTCAAATACCTCCCACATAGTACAGTCAAAACACCCTTGGAGACAAGTGATAGTAGTAGGTTGGCCGGCGGTAGACAACATTGTGGTCTGATGTCCCCAGAGGAGGTCTGGTGGTGGCAGAGAAAGAATTTGGTATTGTTCCATAGCACAAATCAAGAGTCTTATTTTTTCCTAGTGTGACATTTCACATACTGGTGGTACGTGCGCAGGACCTTGTGCAAAGTACAGTTGTTAAAATCCCCTAAAATAAATGTGGGTGCGTCGGGGGAGATTCCAGTTTCTGTGACAGATGATAAATAATCTCTGATGCCTTTGTTATATTAGCTTTTGGTTGAATATACACAATGGTAACAAACAACTGGGGGAACTCACGGAGTAGATAGTAGGGACACAGAAATCAGTTCAGTGTCGGGGGTGCAGAGTCTCTTTACACACAGTAACAACCAGCTGTTTGGGATGTATGTATGTATGCCTGATATCAGATCTTTATCTCCCTCCCTGGAATCTAAGAATCTTAACCCTCTGAAGATTTCTCCACTTCCATTTGGTATGTGTTGCTGTAGGTCACGTTTCAGCTGTATTACATCCCTGTCAGTGATACATTGGTTAAAAATAAATAGGTGGGTAAATGCTGATTGCCGTTCGCGGTGAATCAAGTAATGCTCCTATATTTTCAATGCATTTTTCCATGCAAAAAAAAGATGCATAAACGTGTTCATGTGCGCTTACCCTCTACTGCATTCATTACTGATACCTGTTGAAGATGCATCTCCTGATGTTTCTGTTAATAATCAAACGATACTCCAATATTATAGTTATAATAAATCATAGGGAAGACTTTCATTGCTTTATTATAATACAGATTGTGTACAAAGCCTTTATTCAGTCTCCAAAATCCTCATGTAATAATCAATCAGGGGTTTAGATGTCGGAAAGTGAGTTTGAACCCATTCACCTTAACCATCGTCTCTCCTATACAAGTAAAGGGGAGCTATACAAGTAAAGGGGAGGTTGAACCCGTTCAACTTAAACATTAGTCTCTTCCTACTCCTGTACTCCATTGTGTCGGCCCTAAAGAGGCTCACGCCCCAGGTGAGGAGGAGGAGAGGAGGAAAGAGACATGCGGGAGCTGAGGAATGCACTTCATCGCTAGCACAATAGACGTCTTATGTGGAAGATGAAAATAATATTAGTTACCGGCTAATGTGATTTGATGTTGGACTGTCGTTGGGAGTGGAGGGGTATGCTTATAGTAAAATGCAATATTACATTACTATATTACTGACATTTACCATAATTGCTTGAATTTAAAAAAAACAACTGTAGGCATTTCCCACCCACTATGGTAATGCACTGCTACACACAAGCAGAAGGAGAGTGGAGCGTATTATGCTAAGTCTACAAGCAGAACCTGCCTTCTGTTGGTGACTGGGTTCTGCTTTGAGCCTGATTATGTTCCCTGACAAAGTCATGCTGTATTCTATTCATCTCCATAACCCCACGACTCTGTCTGATCTGATTCTCACTCTGATATCTTTCTCTTCTGCGCTGTATGCCACTGTATGATGTCACCGCCCTGCAAACTTTGAAAATCATCTTCTGTCTGTAGTGCAACAAAGTCCCACCGTCAAGACATTCAATTGTCTCTCTCTGGATTTTCAAATGAGGCTCAGATTTCTTTAAATGCAGGAAAAGAAAAAAGTTGGAGAATGTCACAGAACAATAAATAGTCATTTAAAAAAAAGTTTAAAAAAAAGGTATGTTTGTGTGTGTGTGTGTGTGTGTGTGTGTGTGTGTGTGTGTGTGTGTGTGTGTGTGTGTGTGTGTGTGTGTGTGTGTGTGTGTGTGTGTGTGTGTGTGTGTGTGTGTGTGTGTGTGTGTGGGTAAGTAAAGAAATAAAACAACAGTAAAAAGACATTTGAAAAAAGAGTAGCAAGGCTATACAGACACCTGTTAGTCAGGCTTATTGAGGTAGTATGTACATGTAGGTATCGTTAAAGTGACTATGCATATATGATGAACAGAGAGTAGCAGAAGCGTAAAAAGAGGGGTTGGCGGGTGGTGGGACACAATGCAGATAGCCCGGTTAGCCAATGTGCGGGAGCACTGGTTGGTCGGGCCAATTTAGGTAGTATGTACATGAATGTATGGTTAAAGTGACTATGCATATAAGATAAACAGAGAGTAGCAGCAGCGTAAAAGAGGGGTTGGGGGGGGGGGGGGGGGCACAATGCAAATAGTCCGGGTAACCATCTGGTTACCTGTTCAGGAGTCTTATGGCTTGGGGGTAAAAACTGTTGAGAAGCCTTTTTGTCCTAGACTTGGCACTCCGGTACCGCTTGCCATGCGGTAGTAGAGAGAACAGTCTATGACTGGGGTGGCTGGGGTCTTTGAGAATTTTTAGGGCCTTCCTCTGACACCGCCTGGTGTAGAGGTCCTGGATGGCAGGCAGCTTTGCCCCAGTGATGGACTGGGCCGTACGCACTACCCTCTGAAGTGCCTTGCGGTCGGAGGCCGAGCAATTGCCGTACCAGGCAGTGATGCAACCGGGTCAGGATGCTCTCAATGTTGCAGCTGTAGAACCTTTTGAGGATCTCAGGACCCATGCCAAATCTTTTTAGTTTCCTTAGGCTTTGTCGTGCTCTCTTCACGACTGTCTTGGTGTGTTTGGACCAATCTAGTTTGTTGTTGATGTGGACACCAAGGAATTTGAAGCTCTCAACCTGCTCCACTACAGCACCGTCGATGAGAATGGGGACGTGCTCGGTGCTCCTTTTCCTGTAGTCCACAATCATCTCCTTAGTCTTGGTTACGTTGAGGGATAGGTTGTTATTCTGGCACCACCCGGCCAGGTCTCTGACCTCCTCCCTATAGGCTGTCTCGGCGTTGTCGGTGATCAGGCCTACCACTGTTGTGTCGTCAGCAAACTTAATGATGGTGTTGGAGTCGTGCCTGGCCATGCAGTCGTGGGTGAGCAGGGAGTACAGGAGGGGACTGAGCACGCACCCCTGGGGAGCTCCAGTGTTGAGGATCAGCGTGGCAGATGTGTTGCTACCTACCCTCAAAATAAAGGAAACATCAACAGTCTTTCTTTTTATTTATTTAACTAGGCAAATCAGTTAAGAACAAATTCTTATTTACAATGACGGCCTAGGAACAGTGGGTTAACTGCCTTGTACAGGGGTAGCACGACACATTTTTACCTTGGGGATTTGATCTAGCAACCTTTCGGTTACTGGCCAAACGCTCTAACCACTAAGCTATCTGCCGTCTTAATAGGGCATTGGGCCACAACGAGCCAGAACAGCTTCAAAGAACCTTGGCATAGATTATACAAGTGTCTGTAGCTCTATTGGATGTGACACCATTCTTTCACAAGAAATTAAAACATTTGATGTTTTGTTCGTGGTGGTGGAAAACACTGTTTCAGGCACCACTCCAGAATCTCCCATAAGTGATCAATTGGGTTGAGATCGGATGACTGAGACCAACATGGCATATGGCTTGCATCATTTGCATGCTCATTAAACCCTTACGACCACTCATGCCCTGTGGATGCGGGCATTGTCATCCTATGGGGACATAGCACATGGTAGCCAAATAATGGCCTGCCCAGCATTTTTTTACATTACCTTATTATGCATGATGGGATGTTAATTGCTTAATTAACTCAGGAACCACACCTGTGTGGAAGCACCGTCTTTTAATATACTGTCACGTTCCTGACCTGTTTTCCATTGTTTTTGTATGTGTTGAGTTGGTCAGGGCGTGAGTTGGGGTGGGCATTCTATGTTATGTGTTTCTATGTTGGGTTAAATGTGTTGCCTGATATGGTTCTCAATTAGAGGCAGGTGTTTGACGTTTCCTCTGATTGAGAACCATATTAAGGTAGGCTGTTCTCACTGTTTGTTTGTGGGTGATTGTCTTCCGTGTTTGTGTTCGTCACCACACGGGACTGTTTCGTTTGTTTAGTCTGTTCCTGTTCGTGCGTTCTTCGTGTTATGTAAGTTCTCATGTTCAGGTCTGTGTAACGTCGTTTGTTGTTTTGTAGTTTGTTCAAGTGTATTTTCGTCTTCGTTATTATTATTAAAACCATCATGTCTACATACCTCGCTGCGTGTTGGTCCGATCCATGCTCCTCCTCGTCTGAGGAGGAGAACGACGTCGACAGCCGTTACATATACTTTGTATCCCTCATGTACTCAAGTGATTCCATTATTTTGGCAGTTACCTGTATGTTAGCTGGCATGCCTGCTGGCAAGTTTGGTAGACTTTAGAAAAGCAAGATATAATTAAATATACTGAATAAGACCGACATTTCAATCTTTTACCCAGATTTTTTCAGAGATGCAGAGAAACAAATGAAGTGTTTTTTTTTAATGACCACCAGTCAGGAGGATACAGACAGCTGAAGAGGTATGCTTAGATATGCAGAAAAATAGACATATAATTAAGCATACTGATTATGGCTCTAGATTGCTGTTTCAGGTGTTTAAAAAATGCTAAATTCTCCAACTGCTGGTAGGGGGAGTAGCCCACCTCCAGACCACACCCCAGCCATCTGCACGTACTTTGTGTCCCCTCAGATTTTTGGGGTGCATGACGCCCGTGGCCGGTCACACAATGCAGCTGTTTCCTCTCCCAACCCCACCCACTTAACTTGAGCCGGTTCAAAGGTTTGATTTATAATTCAGTCCTGCCAATGCATTAGTCATAGAATGGCAGCATATTCATATATATGGTATGTGTGCAGAAGCAACTACCAGGCCCATAGAATAATACTAGCTAACATTATGAATATGTTGATATTACGTGGAGGTGAACATTAGATGAAGATAGAATGTTGTTGGAAGGATTGTGGCCGTTTGGGATGTTATTGTGGAAGATGGAAGGTCTTATCAACCAATCAATCAAAATTATTTATAAAGCCCTTGTCAGCCGATGTCACAAAGTGCTGTACAGAAACCCAGCCTAAAACCATAAACAGCAAGCAATGCACATACTGCAGATATAAAACATGTTTATTACTAGATATCAACCAGATGGATGAATCAAACCAAGGGCTGTTGTTATGTGTAACAGTATAGCTTCCGTCCCTCTCCTCACCCCTACCTGGGCTCGAACCAGGGACCCTCTACACACATCTACAACCGCCTCCCACGAAGCATCGTTACCCATCGCTCCACAAAAGCCACGGCCCTTGCAGAGCAAGGGGAACAACTACTTCAAGGTCTCAGAGCGAGTGACGTCACCGATTGAAACGCTATTAGCGCGCACCCCGCAAACTAGCTAGCCATTTCACATCGGTTACATATGCATAAGTCATACTTTGCTTGACAGAGGGAAACAGCCTTCATAATTGAATGAAAGAATGTAATTTTACATCCAAATGCCTAACACCTTTCAGAAGCAGACTGGAATTTCCTACACTGGATCACCATCGATCAAACGTCGTGGGCTTGGCAAGACGTGTTAAGCTAAAACGTATCCTCACAGACACTAAACAGACAGACAGCCTAGACAGCCTTGTTGAAAACCTTCCACCTCGAATGACACTGATGTTCATGAGGAGCATATTCGTTTTTTTGGGCACATTTTTTTATTCATATCTGAGTGGCTACAAATTAGAAGGGTTTCAAAGCGTGTCTTGGAGTGAATCAGAAGCTATCCACGGCATAAGTCATTGTCTATTTATTAACTGTGGTTCTGTCACATTCTACACATTGTCATTCATTAAGGAATGACACAAATATTTTCATTTTCAAACGTATAAATCTTCAGAGACATCGGTTCTAAAGTCTGAGGTGTTCGCAGTTTGGTTATGTTGGTTGAGATAAATAATCTTCAATATGCTATGGTCAAATCCCATGGTTTAGGATCTACCCACTGTCCTGTCCTCTGAAGGGGTTTGTAGGAAGTAGGAAAACATCCTGTAGCTTATAAGACAACAGTACTGTGGTTGGACTTCTGATCTTTATAAGCCTATTTTAAAGTTATTCATAACCATAGTACACTGCATAACATGGCAATTAAGAGATAATGCATAACCAAGCAATGATTGTAGTGATACAGTAAACTCAATTTAATTATTATTTTTCTACCCTATAGTCTTTGGCATTGGTGTGTCTTTTTGGTTGGACAACATGACTATCTGCTACGATCGTCCCTAAGAAACAGTGTACTAGATTTCCTGGATCTCTAAGCCTAAACAATAGAATGCTTGTTTTATAGCGAAGCATGCATTTATGCAAAACATATCTCAATATATATGGAACATATCTACATTTAGAAATCACGTAGATTATTCATGATGTTAAAAAGTATAGTAGTGACTCACAAGCCCCGACCTTTGACTTGCAAATGTGGTTAATCGGGATCTAGGAAACACTCTTCTCTTGGAGGTCAACTAAGTAATGTGCTTTAGCATAAGATTTTCCTTAATCCGGCAGGCCATGAAATATTTAAGACATTAACATTTTTATGATCACACATCTTGCTATTTTCGCTATGGGCTGCATGTCATCCAAGTAACCCTGTCCACCATTGAAAATATAAGGTGCTACCTGAAATCAGAGGAGGAAAAAGTACCCAATTGTCATACTTGAGTTAAAGTACAGATACCTTAATAATAGAAAATGGCTTAATTAAAAGTGAAAGTCACCCAGTACCACTGCCTGAAATCTTCAGCTGCACTACTGGACCAAAATGGAATCCTCTTCAGACAATCATAAAGCCACTAAACAGTCTTAACTCCAGAGCACTCCCCACATCAGAAAGCTATTTGAAGTCATGTTGCGTGAGCTGTTAGCACCAGGAAACATTTGTAGAGAGGGTGCATGGACATGCCCACTTCCTTTGGGACCAGGCCATTTAGCCAGTTGGCTTGACACGACACGGGGTGTACTATGGTGACAAGGCCTGCAGCTGAGTGGGTCATTTAGGGGACAGGGTGTGTTTGTGTCTATGTTAGTCGTCGGTTACAGTCAGTGAGTCGCTTTCGCTCTCCCTCTCATCCAGACTCGGAATGTCTGCCACACCACTTCCTGTGAGCACTTCCTGTGACCTGCCCATCAAAACAAGCAAAACAACTCACCTTCCAGTAACATAAACCACCCAATCAGCCTACAGAATGCAAACAGTCCACCATAAACACTGTAAAAAAAAAAATTGTGGAGACAAGAATGTGTTTCTGCGAAATGACAGCCAGCGCAAATCGGGGGAAACTTGTGGTAGTGGGGGAAAATGAATAGTTGTAATTTGACTCCAAGACCCAAGAGGATATGAAAGTTTTCTTGAGACTTAAATCTTACAAGAAAACACTGTGGAATGCTCAATGCTGGCACTAACATCTAACCAGAAGAACAACAACTCTAACAACGAATATGTTGAAATCAATGCAGCAAACTCTCTGTCTATGGGTTACTTCCTGTGTGACCAAAATCGCACAACTGCACTATATATAGAAAAGTTTGTGGATATACAAATTCGTGGATTTGGCTATTTCAGCCACACCCATTGCTGACAAATGTATAAATTCAAGCATACGGCCAAGCAATCTCCGTAGACAAACGTTGGCAGTAGAATGGCCTTACTGAAGACTTTCACAACCTCACAGAACGGGACTGCTGAGTGCTGAAGTGCGTAGTGCATAAAAATCTTCTGTCCCCGGCTGCAACACTTACTATCGAGTTCCAAACTGCCTCTGGAAGCAACGTCAGCACAATAACTGTTTGTCAGGAGCTTCATGAAATGGGTTTCCATGGCCGAGCAGCCACACACAAGCCTAAGATCACCATGCGCAATGCCAAGTTTCGGCTGGAGTGGTGTAAAGCTCGCCGCCAATGGACTATGGAGCAGTGGAAAAGCGTTCTCTGGAGTGATGAATCACCCTTCACCATCTGGCAGTCCGACGGACGAATCTGGGTTTGGCGGATGCCAAGAGAACGCTACATGCCCCAATGCATACTGCCAAATGTAAAGTTTGGTGGAGGAGGAATAATGGTCTGGGGCTGTTTTTCATGGTTTAGGCTTCTAAGTTCCAGTGAAGGGAAATCTTACCGCTACAGCATACATTGACATTCTAGACGATTCTGTGTTTCCAACTTTGTGGCAACAGTTTGGGGAAGACCCTTTCCTGTTTCAGCATGACAATTCCCTCGTACACAAATCGAGGTCCATACAGAAATGGTTTGTCGAGATCAGTGTGGAAGAACTTGACTGGCCTGCACAGAGCCCTGACCTCAACCCCGTTGAATACCTTTGGGATGAATTGGAATGCCAACTGCGAACCAGGCCTAATCGCCCAACATCAGTGCAAGACCTCACTAATGCTATTATGGCTGAATGGAACCAAGTCCCTGCAGCAATGTTCTAACATCTAGAGGAAAGCCTTCCCAGAAGAGTGGAGGCTGTTGTAGCAGCAAAGGGGGGACCAACTCCATATTATGGCCCATGATTTTGGAATGAGATGTTCGACGGGCAGGTGTCCACATACTTCTGGTCATGTAGTGTATAATATGTGAGAAGCATCCCAATGCTGTACATGACACACACAGACATGTTTGCCACCCCAGGCCACAGCAGCCCAGACATGCCCTAAGCCTGGGAAGCAGTAGTAATGGAATCAGCAGAAACACTTAGGAGATGTAATGAATTGTAAAAGCTTGCCTTGAATGAATACCATCTGCCTAATTGCACTGACCATATGTCTGCTTGCTTTGGCTTAACACAGGCTCGTACCCAGAGGTTACATTTAGGGTGGAGTCCCAAACCACCTGCAATGTTTGCTTTAGAGATCTGGGGGTTGTGTATGGGTGAAAGACAATGACTGAGGACGTTTACATTCACATGGACTTAGACAACACTGGTGTTTCGGGACTAATCCATTGGGTGTTTCTGACTGGTCCATATGCCTTGTCTCCACTGACCAGTTCTCAATGGCTTATGTGGATTGAATAATGTGTGTATTGTCATTGTCCTGCGAGAAATTACTGCACTGTTGGAGCTAGAGACATAAGCATTTCGCTGCACCTGCGATAGCAACTGTAAAACTGTTTACGTGACCAATAAACTTTGATTTGATTTGAAATAGCAAGCATCTCCACCATGCTGCTGCGTCACTGTTTGTTAATTCAACCTCGCAGGATCTTGCTGGATCGTCATTGGGCTGGACCCCCAAACTAACCTGGCTAATGCAGTCATGTGAAACCTCTCTTTGCTCACAGCATATGAGAGACATAGCGTTGTAGTTTATTATAGATATATACACTACCATTCAAAAGTTTGGGGTCACTTAGAAATGTCCTTGTTTTTGAAAAAAAAAGCCAATTTTTGTCTATTAAAAGAACATCAAATTGATCAGAAATACAGTGTAGACATTGTTAATGTTGTAAATTACTATTTTAGCTGGAAACGGCTGATTTCTTTTCATGGAATATCTACGTAGGTGTACAGAGGCCCATTATCAACAACCATCACTCCTGTGTTCCAATGGCACGTTGTGTTAGCTAATCCAAGTTTATAATTTTAAAAGGCTAATTGATCATTAGAAAACCCTTTTGCAATTATGTTATCACAGCTGAAAACTGTTGTCTTGATTAAAGAAGCAATAAAACTGGCCTTCTTTAGACTAGTTGAATATCTGTAGTGTCAGCATTTGTGGGTTCGATTACAGGCTCATAATGGCCAGAAACAAAGAACTTGAAACTAGTCAGTCTATTCTTGTTCTGAGAAATGAAGGCTATTCCATGCGAGAAATTGCCAAGAAACTGAAAATCTCATACAACGCTGTGTACTACTCCCTTCACAGAACAGAGCAAACTGGCTCTAACCAGAATAGAAAGAGGAGTGGGAGGCCCCGCTGCACAGCTGAGCAAGAGGACAGTTACATTAGAGTGTCTGCTTTGAGAAACAGACGCCTCAAGTCCTCAACTGGCAGCTTCATTAAATATTACCTGCAAAACACCAGTCTCAAAGTCAACAGTGAAGAGGCGACTCCGTGATGCTGGCCTTCTAGGCACAGTTCCTCTGTCCTGTGTCTGTGTTCTTTTGCCCATCTTAATCTTTCTTTTAATTGGCCCGTCTGAGATTTGTCTTTTTCTTTGCAACTCTGCCTAGAAGGCCAGCATTCCGCATTACGGAGGTCCCCAAAAATTCTGAAATTTCCATCCCTAACTACAACATTTCCCCGACAAGATAGAACTGCCAAAGGGGGCGGAGTTGCAATCTACTGCAGAGATAGCCTGCAGAGTTCTGTCATACTATTGTAACGGCAGCCTTCCCTCTCTTCACGAGAAGAGAGGGTGTAACAGGGATCGGACCAACACGCAGCGTAGCCAGTGCTCAACATGTTTAATAAAACGATAAACAGTGAACACTTAACACGATACAAAATAACAAATGTGGCAAACCGATACAGCCCTATCTGGTGCAGAGAAAAAACAAAGACAGGAAACAACCACACACAAACCCCAACACAAAACAAGCCACCTATATATGATTCCCAATCAGAGACAACACAAAACACCTGCCTCTGATTGAGAACCATATTAGGCCAAACATAGAAACAGACAAACTAGACACACAACATAGAATGCCCACCCAGCTCACGTCCTGACCAACACTAAAACAAGCAAAACACACAAGAACTATGGTCAGAACGTGACAACTATCCAGGTTTGTGCCCAAACAATTTGAGCTTTTACTTTTAAAAATCCACCTTTCCAGAAATAAGTCTGTCACCGTTGTTGCTTGTTAAAGACCCTCCTCAGCCCCTAGCTGTGCCCTGGACAACATATGTGAATTGATTGCCAACCATTTATCTTCAGAGTTTGTATTGTTAGGTGACCTAAACTGGGATATGCTTAAAACTTCTTGTCAATATTTTCACTTTGGAAAAAATCGTGCCCAAATTAAACTGCCTCGTCCTCTATTCTAGATCATACAATATGCATATTATTATTACTATTGGATAGAAAACACTCTCAAGTTTCTAAAACCGTTAGAATTATATCTGTGAGTAAAACAGAACTCATTTTGCAGCAAACTTCCTGACAGGAAGTGAAAAATCTGAAATCGAGGCTCTGTTCCAGGGCCTTCCTTTTCAATTGCCTGAAATCTATGGATATACATGCACTTCATACGCCTTCCACTAGATGTCAACAGGCAGTGGGAGGTGGAATGGGGTGTCTAGCTTGATCTGAGGTCGAATAAGAGCCTTTGGAGTGACAGGTCAGGAAATTTCATTGTCTTCGAAGGCGCGAGAAGGAACCCCAGATTGCCTTCTGAAAAGCGTTCGGTATAGACGGCTAATATCTCCGGCTTTGATTTTATTTGATACATGTGATAATATCATCGTAAAGTATGTTTTTTCAATATAGTTTTATCAGATTATTCAACTTTATCGGGAGTTTTGGAGTTTTCCGTTCTCTGCGTTAGGTGAAGATGGACATCTTCGCGCCACTTGGCTAGCTAAGGTTGCTAATTCGACAGGAGAGAAGGACATTCTAAAACCAAACAACAATTTATTCTGGACAAAGCACTCCTTGTACAAGATTCTGATGGAAGCTCAGCAAAAAGTAAGAACAATTTATGATGTTATTTCGTATTTTTGTGTGAAATGTTTAGTCCTATTCTCCGCCCTTATAGCGGGCGCTGTCTCGCAATAACGCAAGCTGTATGTCGTACTAAAGTTATTTTAAAAAATCTAACACAGCGGTTGCATTAAGAACCAGGGTATCTTTCATTTGCTGTACAACATGTATTTTTTAGTAAAGTTTATGATGAGTTCTTTGATTAGATTAGGTGACTGTCCAAAATATCTCCGGACAATTTTGTGCATTTTGGCTACGTATTCACAATGTAAAACCAAGATTTGTACCTCTAAATATGCACATTTTCGAACAAAACATATATGTATTGTGTAACATGATGTTATAAGACTGTCATCTGATGAAGTTGGTCAAGGTTAGTGATTAATTTTATATCTTTTGCGATCGCTACCTTTTGCTGCTGATAAATGCGGTTGTGTGTTTGGCTATTGTGGTAAGCTAATATAATGCTATATTATGTTTTCGCTGTAAAACACTTAAAAAATCGGAAATATTGGCTGGATTCACAAGATGTTTATCTTTCATTTGCTGTACACCATGTATTTTTCATAAATGTTTTATGATGAGTATTTAGGTATTTCACGTTGCTCTCTGTAATTATTCTGGCTGCTTTGGTGATATTTTTGATGGTAGCTGCAATGTAAAACTATGATTTATACCTCAAATATGCACATTTTCAAACAAAACATAGATTTATTGTATAACATGTTATAAGACTGTCATCTGATGAAGTTGTTTCTTGGTTAGTGACTAATTATATCTCTATTTGGTCGGTTTTGTGATAGCTACCTATGCGGTAGAAAAATGGTGAAAATATGCAGTTGAGTCTTTTGCTATTGTGGTTAGCTAATAGAAATACATATTGTGTTTTCGCTGTAAAACATTTTAAAAATCGGAAATGATGGCTGGATTCACAAGATGTTTATCTTTCATTTGCTGTATTGGACTTGTGATTTCATGAAAATTATGTTATATGATATCCCTGTAGCGTTAGGCTAGGCTATGCTAGTCAGCTTTTTTGATGGGGGGGGATCCCGGATCCGGGTTTGTGACTCGTTAGAGGTTTTAACACCCCGGCCATCCAACAATCTAAGCTAGGAACCTACCAGGTACAACCCTAAATCCATAACCATAGGCACCCTCATAGATATCATCCTGACCAAGTTGCCCTCTAAATACACCACTGCTGTCTTCAACTAGGATCTCAGCGATCACTGCCACATTGCCTGCGTCCGTAATGAGTCCGCGGTCAACCGACCACCCCTCATCACTGTCAAACGCTGCTTTAAACACTTCAGCGAGCAGCTTGACCAGTACAAAAACATCCTGTGGCGTACTGCATTAGCATCGAATAGCCCCCGCAATATGCATCTTTTTCAGGGAAGTCAAGAACCAATATACACAGTCAGTTAGGAAAGCTAAGGCTAGCTTTTTCAAACAGAAATTTGCATCCTGTAGCTCTAATTCCAAAAAGTTTTGGGACACTGTAAAGTCCATGGAGAATAAGAGCACCTCCTCCTAGCTGCCCACTGCACTGAGGCCAGGAAACACTGTCACCACCGATAAATCTATGATAATCGATCATTTCAGTAAGCATTTTTCTACGGCTGGCCATGCTTTCCACCTGGCTACCCCTACCCCTGCCAACAGTTCTGCACCTCCCACGTGGCCAACCCCCCCCCCCCCCCCCCCCCCCGCTTCTCCTTCACATCATGAAGGATGTTCTGAAAGAGCTACAAATCAGCTGGGCTAGACAATCTGGAACCTCTATTTCTAAAATTATCCGCCGCAATTGTTGCAACCCCTATTACTAGCCTGTTCAATCTCTCTTTCATATTGTCTGAGATCCCCAAAGATTGGAAAGCTGCCGCGGTCATTCGCCTCTTCAAAGGGGGAGACACTCTAGACCCAAACTGTTATAGAACTATATCCGTCCTGCCCTGCTTTTCTAAAATCTTCGAAAGCCAAGTTAACAAACAAATCACCGACCTTTTCGAATCCCACCGTACCTTCTCCACTATGCAATCTAGTTTCCGAGCTGGTCATGGGTGCACCTCAGCCACGCTCAAGGTCCTAAACGATATCATAACCGCCATTGATAAAAGACAGTACTGTGCAGCCGTCTTCATCGACCAGGCCAAGGCTTTCGACTCTGTCAATCACCGCATTCTTATCGGCAGACTCAATAGACTTGGTTTCTCAAATGACTACCTCGTCTGGTTCACCAATTACTTCTTCAGATAGAGTTTAGTGTGTCAAATCAAAGGGCCTGTTGTCCGGACCTCGGGCAGTCTCAATGTGGGTGCCACAGGGTTCAATTCTCGGGCCGACTCTTTTCTCTGTATATATCAATGATGTCGCTCTTGCTGCTGGTGATTCTCTGGTCCACCTCTATGCAGACAACACCATTCTGTATACATCGGCCCTTCTTTGGACACTGTATGAACAAACCTCCAAACGAGCTTCAATGCCATACAACACTCCTTCCGTGGCCTCCAACTGCTTTTAACATCTTAAAACTTCTTTGGGCTGCAAGCCCGAAGCCGGGCACAATATGACAACAGCCACTTCAAGTGCAGGGCGCGAAATTCAAAATATATTTTTTAGAAATATTTAACTTTCACACATTAACAAGTCCAATACAGCATTTGAAACATCTTGTGAATCCAGCCAACATGTCCGATTTTTTAAATGTTTTACAGCGAAAACACCACGTATATTTATGTTAGCTCACCACCAAATACAAAAAAGGACAGACATTTTTCACAGCACAGGTAGCATGCACAAAACCAACCTAACTAACCAAGAACCAACCAAACTAACCAAGAAACAACTTCATCAGATGACAGTCTTATAACATGTTATTCAATAAATCTATGTTTTGTTCGAAAAATGTGCATATTTGAGCTATAAATCAGTTTTACATTGCAGCTACCATCACAGCTACCGTCAGAAATAGCACCGAAGCAGCCAGAGTAATTACAGACACCAACGTCAAATACCTAAATACTCATCATAAAACATTTCTGAAAAATACATGGTGTACAGCAAATGAAAGACAGGCATCTTGTGATTCCAGCCAATATTTCCGATTTCTTAAGTGTTTTACAGCGAAAACACAATATAGCATTATATTAGCTTACCACAATAGCCAGAAACACAAGCCATTTACCAGCAGCAAAAGTTAGCGATCGTAACAAACCAGCAAAAGATATATAATTTTTGACTAACCTTGATAAGCTTCATCAGATGACAGTCCTATAACATCAGGTTATACATACACTTATGTTTTGTTCGAAAATGTGCATATTTAGAGCTGAAATCAGTGGTTATACATTGTGCTAACGTAGCATCTTTTTCCCACAACGTCCGGATATTTTTCTGACACTCACATATTCTGACCAAATAACTATTCATAAACATTACTAAAAAATACATGTTGTATAGGAAATGATAGATACACTAGTTCTTAATGCAATCGCCGTGTTAGAATTCTAAAAATAACTTCATTACGATATGCAGTTTACGTTATGGCGAGAGCGTGCCCAAAATCTGGGCGCAAACTACTAGTTCACATGTTCGACAGATATTTGAAATAGCATCATAAAAGGGGTCCTACTTTTGATGATCTTCCATCAGAATGTTGTACAAGGGGTCCTTTGTCCAGAACAATCGTTGTTTGGATTTAGAATGTCCTCTTCTCCAGTCAATTAGCACGGAAAGCTAGCAAAGTGGCGCGAAGCTCTCCTTCCTGAACATACGCAGACAAAGCAACACGCCTAACGTCCCGAAAAAATTTCAATTTCAATAATCTAATAAAACTATATTGAAAAAACATACTTTACGATGATATTGTCACATGTATCAAATAAAATCAAAGCCGGAGATATTAGTCGTCTATAACGACAGCTTTTCAGAAGGCAATACCAGGTCCCTTCTCGCGCGCTCCAGAAAACAGGAAACTGGTGACACGTCATGCCAAGAGCTTTTATTCGACCCCAGATCAAGTTATACACTCCATTTCTTCTCTCACTGCCTGTCGACATCTAGTGGAAGACGTATGAAGTGCATGTATACTAATAAATATCAAGGACATTTATAGGCAGGCCCTAGAACAAGGCATCGATTTCAGATTTTCCACTTCCTATCAGGAAGTTTGCTGCAAAATGAGTTCTGTTTTACTCACAGATATAATTCAAACGGTTTTAGAAACTAGAGAGTGTTTTCTATCCAATAGTAATAATAATATGCATATTGTACGAGCAAGAATTGAGTACGAGGCCGTTTGAAATGGGCACCTTTTATCCAGGCTACTCAATACTGCCCCTGCAGCCCAAAGAGGTTAAGGATTTGCCCCTTTTTTTAAATTTTCGCCTAAAATGACATACCCAAATCTAACTGCCTGTAGCAAGGATATGCATTTTCTTTATTTTACATTTATTTAACTAGGCAAGTAGGTTTAGAACAAATTCTTATTTTCAATGATGGCCTAGGAACAGTGGATTAACTTCCTTGTTCAGGGGCAAAACGACAGACTTTTACCTTGTCGGCTCGGGGATTCAATCTTGCAACCTTTCGGCTACTAGTCCAACGCTCTTACCACTAGGCTACCTGCCACCCCACATTCCTTTCACATTTCCATAAACTTCAAAGTATTTCCTTTCAAATGGTACCAAGAGGCGGCAGGTAGTTTATGGAAATGTGAATGGAATGTAGTAGAATATATTACAATAGATCTGGTAAAAGATAATAATTTTGTATTTTTTGTACCATCATCTTTGAAATGCAAGAGAAAGGCCATAATGTATTATTCCAGCCCATGTGCAATTTAGATTTTGGCCACTAGATGGCATCAGTGTATGTGTAAAGTTTTAGACTAATCCAATGAACCATTGCATTTCTGTTAAAAATGTTGTATCAAGACTGCCCAAATGTGCCTAATTTGTTTATTAATAACTTTTCATGTTCAAAATTGTGCACTCTCCTCAAACAATAGCACGGTATTCTTTCACTGTAATAGCTACTGTAAATTGGACAGTGCCGTTAGTTTAACAATAATTTAAGCTTTCTGCCAATATCAGATATGTCTATGTTCTGGGAAATTTTCTTGTTACTTACAACCTCATGCTAATCGCATTAGCCTATGTTAGCTCAACCGTCCCGTGGAAGAGACACCGATCCCAAAGAAGTCAAATGCTAGTAAAACTAAATGCATGCTCTTCAACCGATTGCTGCCCTCACCCGCCTGCCCGACTAGCATCACTACTCTGGACGGTTCTGACTTAGAATATGTGGACAACTACAAATACCTAGGTGTCTGGTTAGACTGTAAACTCTCCTTCCAGAGTCAGATTAAGCATCTCCAATCCAAAATGATATCTAGAATCGGCTTCCTATTTCGCAACAAAGCCTCCTTCACTCATGCTGCCAAACATACCCTCGTAAAACTGACTATCCTACCGATCCTTGACTTCAGTGATGTCATTTACAAAATAGCCTCCAACACTCTACTCAGCAAATTGGATGTAGTCTATCACAGTGCCATCCGTTTTGTCACCAAAGCCCCATATATTACCCACCACTGCGACTTGTATGCTCTCGTTGGCTGGCCCTCGCTACATATTCGTCGCCAAACCCACTGGCTCCAGGTGATCTATAAGTCTTTGCTAGGTAAAGCCCCGCTTTATCTCAGCTCAATGGTCACCATAGCAACACCCATCCGTAGCACGCGCTCCAGCAGGTATAGTTCACTGGTCATCCCCAAAGCCAACACCTCTTTTGGCTGCCTTTACTTCCAGTTTTCTGCTGCCAATGACTGGAACGAATTGCAGAAATCTCTGCTGGAGTCTTATATCTCCCTCTCTAACTTTAAGCATCAGCTGTCAGAGCAGCTTACCGATCACTGTACCTGTACACAGCCCATCTGTAAATAGCACACCCAACTACCTCATCCCCATATTGATATTTTTTATTTTATTTTTTGGGGTCTTTTTCACCCCAGTATCTCTACTTGCACATCATCATCTGCACATCTATCACTCCAGTGTTAATGCTAAATTGTAATTATTTTTCCTCTTTGGCCTATTTATTGACTTACCTCCCTAATCATACTACATTTGCACACACTGTATATAGATTTTTCTATTGTGTTATTGACTGTACGTTTGTTTATGTGTAACTTTGTGTTGTTTTTGTCGCACTGCTTTGCTTTATCTTGGTCAGGTCGCAGTTGTAAATGAGAACTTGTTCTCAACTGGCCTACCTGGTGAAATAAAGTTGAAATAAATTAATTAATTAATTCACTGTTAACTTTGAGACTGGTGTTTTGCACTGGTTAAACTGTTTCTCTGTTATTTCTCCCAGACACCTGTTCCCTAACCCTCCACTGTGCTGCAGCTAGATTTACTGCCTGTGGATCTCCAGACAAAGCTCCAGAAGCTTATAAGGTGAAAGACTTGTTTTTGTTTTTCCTCTCAAAGCGGCCTAGTGACCGTCTGTCCCTCCCTATCTCCCTTCTGTCTGGGGATGGAGGGGGGATGAAGGGAGGAGGGGCATGGGGGTTGACTTCTGACACAGGGCATCTGCTGCTTTCTCCCAGAGCAAGACAGCTCTCTCTCTCTCTGGAGTCAGTGTGCAAGCTAAAACTGTCAACCACCCCCTACCCCTCCCCCCAATTCACCTTTAACCCCTCCAGCATGGGCACCACCTCTAAAGTTAACCCTGCAAAAACTTTGAAATTAGAGCCTCAAATTGAATGCTTTGTTATGCGTATAAGAAACTTGACAAATCTTTGCCAAACACTGTGTGAATTGATAGTGCACAGAGGGAAGTAATGTTCTGTATAAGTCACATTTACAGCTTGGTTGGATTGGAGCTAATTAGTTAATGACTCTCTGTTGTCCCCAGGGAGCTGAAATGTTAAAGATGTGCTAACAAGTTAGCAGAGTAGCCTAGTGGTTAGAGCTTTGGACTAGTAACCGAAAGGTTGCAAGTTCAAATCCTTGAGCTGACAGAGTACAAATCTGTCCTTCTGCCCCTGAACAGGCACAAGCCCCACTGTTCCTAGACTGTCATTGAAAATAAGAATTTGTTCTTAACTGACTTGCCTAGTTAAATAAAGAGAAAATAGCCAAGACTCTATGAGCATAGACAGGGAAAGAAACACACAATCTGCTCTCTATTCAGAACATGTGAACAGTGTTCTCAAAATAGAATCTCTCCCTCACATTTCCCTGCCAATCACAGTCACTCTGCGTATTTAACTAATTAAGACAGAGCTGTGTTGTTTTTTCTACGGTAAGTGAGTCTCATTCAGAGACGTCACAGCAGTGATTAATGGCTCGATCTTAACCCGGCAGTGTGTTACATCTGTTGTCCTCACAGTTGGATAGAATGCAAGGCCCCAAAAGAAAATGGAGGAGAAACACAACTCCAGGCTGGTGTTCATTTGGCATCAAATGGAAGATAACAGACTGGAACAGGGAGGGACTACCTGTACTTGTCCAATAAGAAACTAAAATGTCCTTTTTCCATTTTAAAACAATTGAAAATTATGTTCTTTGCCTGCCAATATAAACACAACCCAAGCTTCCAAATGGCAGCCAGTGGAGGATGGGGTAGCTAGATAGATATATAAACAGCCCCATCCAGCCTGGTGGGGTAATAACTTACTACCAGGGAGCAGTTTGGAACCAGGGGCTTCTTCTCTTCTCCAAAACTTCTGCCTGCCTACCTTCCCTGCTCTGTGAGCCAGAGAAGCCAGTCAAGTGCATCATCAAGCCAGGCGCAATGACCAATAAACCTGCCCGGTCTAATTCCACACAGACAGGGACAGGGGGGTGAGCATGAATGAAGCATGCAAGGATTTGAATGGCATGAGTCAGGAATACATCTCATTAAACACAGGGTGAGCTGTTTTTTCCATCTTTTATGTGAGGATGACATTATTGGATCTGGCATGAATCCCACAAGCCCCAGTGAGGTGTTTTTTTCTTGTCGGAGGAATGTGTGAATTCTACCTGGTTATTAATTCTTAGACAAAATGTAATGGTATTGATCACGTTCAGGACCGCTGAATCCAATCTGAAGTGCATGTAAGCAAGAAGATAAGGGGCCACCACCGTGGCAGTCGAGCCCTAGCAGTGTCTTTGTATATCACCAGTCAGGGGCCAGTCAATAACTGTTATCAGCGTCAATTGATTTCCATTGGATTGGGAGTATGAGTGCAATTAGCAGCACCACATTCTATAGTGGAGTGATTGGTTCTGAAGCACTGAAGTACCCGTGCTCACTGTGAAATCTGATGACCTTATTTGACCTTACCCTTGGGAAATAAACTAGTGTGTACCATGTCGTGGTGTAATACAGCTGAACGTAGTTCAGTGACAGGGGACACTGGTTTTATCACAGATTCATTGTCTCTTCCCCCCATAAGTCAAGTGAATAGGTGACAGGATTTATATATTCTTCCTCTTCAGGCAAAAAGGTGTGGCTCTCACAAAGGTCAATACTGTACATCCTTGGGGGAAAATAAAAGGCAATCCATCAAAAAGGATGAAATATGAAGAGCTAGACTAGTCATTTTTGTGACTGAACACCTTGTAATTAACTTCTTGTCAATAGGGGGGCGCTGTTTTCACTTTGGAAAAAATCGTGCCCAAATTAAACTGCTTCGTACTCTATTCTAGATCATACAATATGCATATTATTATTACTATTGGATAAAAAACACTGTGAAGTTTCTAAAACTGTTTGAATTATATATGTGAGTAAAACAGAACTAATTTGGCAGCAAACTTCCATACAGGAAGTGAAAAATCTGAAAACGAGGCTCTGTTTCAGGGCCTGCCTATTCAACTGGCTTTTATTTATCGATATGCATGCACTTCATACGCCTTCCACTAGATGTCAACAGGCAGTGGAAGGTGGAATGGGGTGTCTAGCTTGATCTGAGGTCGAATAAGAGCTTTTGGAGTGACAGGTCCGGTATTTTCTTTGTCTTCGAAGGCGCGCTGGGGAGCTCGACATTGTCTTCTGAAAAGCGTTCGGTATACACGGCGAATATCTCCGGCTCTGATTTTATTTGATACATATGATAATAACATCATAAAGTAGGTTTTTTCAACCGAGTTTTATCAGTTTATTCAACGTTTATTGGGACTTTTGGAGTTTTCCGTTCTTTGCGCCAAGAGAGGATGGGAATGTTAGCAACCTTGGCTAGCATTGTGGCGCAAATTCGACAGAAGAAATGGACATTCTAAAACCAAACAACGATTTATTCTGGACCAAGGACTCCTTGTACAACATTCTGATGGAAGCTCAGCAAAAGTAAGAAAACATTTATGATGTTATTTTGTATTTCTGTGTAAAATGTTGACTCCTATTCTCCGCCGTGTTGGTGAGTGCTGTCTCACAATAACGCAAGCTGTATGTTATGGTAAAGTTATTTTTAAAAATCTAACACAGCGGTTGCATTAAGAACCAGTGTATCTTTCATTTGCCATACAACAAGTATTTTTATGTAAAGTTTATGATGAGTTCTTTGGTCAGATTAGGTGAGTGTCCAAAATATCTCCGGAGATTCTGGTGAATCGCTGCTACGTATTCACAATGTATAACCAGGATTTGTAGCTATAAATATGCACATTTTCGAACAAAACATATATGTATTGTATAACATGATGTTATAAGACTGTCATCTGATGAAGTTGTCCAAAGGTTATTGATTAATTTTATATATTTTGCTGGTTTTTGCGAAAGCTACCTTTGCGGTGAAAAAATGCGTTTGTGTGTTTGGCTATTGTGGTAAGCTAATATAATTCTATATTGTGTTTTCGCTGTAAAACACTTTAAAAAATCGGAAATATTGGCTGGACTCACAAGATGTTTATCTTTCATTTGCTGTACACCATGTATTTTTCATAAATGTTTTATGATGAGTATTTATGTATTTCACGTTGCTCTCTGTAATTATTCTGGCTGCTTTGGTGCTATTTTTGATGGTGGCTGCAATGTAAAACTATGATTTATACCTCAAATATGCACATTTTCGAACAAAACATAAATGTATTGTATAACATGTTATAAGACTGTCATCTGATGAAGTTGTTTCTTGGTTAGTGACTAATTTTATCTCTATTTTGTCGGTTTTGTGAAAGCTACCTATGCGGTGGAAACATGGTGAAAACATGCGGTTGTGTGTTTGGCTATTGTGGTTAGCTAATAGAAATACATATTGTGTTTTCGCTGTAAAACATTTTAAAAATCGGAAATGATGGCTGGATTCACAAGATGTTTATCTTTCATTTGCTGTATTGGACTTGTGATTTCATGAAAATTATATTATTTGATATCCCTGTCCCGTTAGGCTAGGCTATGCTAGTCAGATTTTTTGATGAGGAGGATCCCGGATCCGGGAGAGAGAAGCGGTAGAGGTTTTAACATCCAGAAAACCAGTAATACCCTATGAACTAGGGACCAAACCGTCTGTAAAAATGTAGCTGTTTTTATTTGTGTAAAGTGTTGAAATTGGTTTCAAAGAGGGTTTTTAGTTCCTACCCACTGGGCACAATCTCATTTGAACAACAAAATGAATGTGATGACGTTGAATCAAAGTGGAAAACTGATTGGATTTGCAAAAAGTCATCAATGTAGGTCAATTTCGTAGGGGAATTTAGTGTTTTCTTCACCCAACTCTTAAACTTCTTGTCAATATGGGGGTGCTGTTTTCACTTTGTAAAAAATTGTGCCCAAATTAAACTGCCTCGTACTCTATTCTAGATCGTACAATATGCATATTATTATTACTATTGGATAGACAACACTCTCAAGTTTCTAAAACTGTTTGAATTATATCTGTGAGTAAAACAGAACTCATTTTGCAGCAAACTTCCTGACAGGAAGTGAAAAATCTGAAATTGAGGCTCTGTTCCAGGGCCTTCCTATTCATTTTCTTGAAATCTATGGATATACATGCACTTCATACGCCTTCCACTAGATGTCAACAGGCAGTGGGAGGTGGAATGGGGTGTCTAGCTTGATCTGAGGTCGAACAAGAGCTCTTGGAATGACGTGACCACAATTTCATTGTCTTCGAAGGCGCGGGAAGGACATCAGCATTGGCTTCTGAAAAGCGTTCGGTATAGACGGCTAATATCTCCGGCTTTGATTTTATTTGATACATGTGATAATATCATCGTAAAGTATGTTTTTTCAATATAGTTTTATCAGATTATTCAACGTTTATCGGGAGTTTTGGAGTTTTCCGTTCTCTGCGTTAGGTGAAGATGGACATCTTCGCGCCACTTGGCTAGCTAAGGTTGCTAATTCGACAGGAGAAGAGGACATTCTAAAACCAAACAACGATTTATTCTGGACAAAGGACTCCTTGTACAAGATTCTGATGGAAGCTCAGCAAAAGTAAGAACCATTTATGATGTTATTTCGTATTACTGTGGAAAATGTTTAGTCGTATTTTCCTTCCTTTTTGCGGGCGCTGTCTCGCTATAACGTAAGCTGTTTGTTATGGTAAAGTTATTTTAAAAAATCTAACACGGCGAATGCATTAAGAACTAGTGTATCTTTCATTTGCTGTCCAACATGTATTTTTTAGTAAAGTTTATGATGAGTTCTTTGATTAGATTAGGTGACTGTCCAAAATTTCTCCGGAGATTCTGGTGAATCGATGCTACATATTCACAATGTATAACCACGGTTTGCAGCTCAAAATATGCACATTTTCGAACAAAACATAAGTGTATTGTATAACCTAATGTTATAGGACTGTCATCTGATGAAGTTGGTCAAGTTTAGTGATTAATTTTATATCTTTTTCTGTTTTTTTGCGATCGCTACCTTTGCGGTGAATGAATGCGGTTGTGTGTTTGGCTATTGTGGTAAGCTAATATAATGCTATATTGTGTTTTCGCTGTAAAACACTTAAAAAATCTGAAATATTGGCTGGATTCACAAGATGTTTATCTTTCATTTGCTGTACACCATGTATTTTTCATAAATGTTTTATGATGAGTATTTAGGTATTTCACGTTGCTCTCTGTAATTATTCTTGCTGCTTCGGTGCTATTTGTGATTGTAGCTGCAATGTAAAACTATGATTTATAACTCAAATATGCACATTTTCGAACAAAACATAGATTTATTGTTTAACATGTTATAAGACTGTCATCTGATGAAGTTGTTTCTTGGTTAGTGACTAATTATATCTCTATTTGGTCGGTTTTGTGATAGCTACCTATGCGGTAAAAAAATTGTGAAAATATGCGGTTGAGTCTTTTGCTATTGTGGTTAGCTAATAGAAATACATATTGTGTTTTTGTTGTAAAACATTTTAAGAATCGGAAATGATGGCTGGATTCACATGATGTGTATCTTTCATTTGCTGTATTGGACTTGTGATTTCATGATATTTATATGCTAGTATTTGCTTGTGGCGCTATGCTAGGCTATGCTAGTCAGCTTTTTACTGATGAGGATTCTCCTGGATCAGGGATGGTGATGAAGTAGAGGTTAACAATGACATGGTAAATGTTTTTGTTGATTTCACGTTGAATTCACATTACTTGACAACTCAACCAAAATTAAATCCAAACTAAATGTTGAAATGACATCTGTGCCCATTGGGTAGTGTTACAAATGAATGTTACTATTTCACATGACGTGGTCTCGGGGGTGGTGTGTGTCACATAGTCTGAGGTCATGGCTTTCAGTCACTTTTATTATTAGAGGGGTGTTCAGATTCTTATCAAGTTAATCAGGTTAGGTCTCTCTTTCCTACCCAGACAATGATGTCATATTTTGGTTGACCAACGGGCAGGGAAACCACACAAAACCCAATCTTCTCATCATTATAATCCAATTAGACATTGGAGTGCTTGTGAAAAAAAACTAAAGATATCTCCAGGTTTCTGACTGAAATCCTATCAATATCGTTCAGTGACTGTAGTAGGTTGCCTGGGCCTGTGAAGTTAATGTGTTTACAGGGCAGGCAGGCCAACCTGGTCCTGGCTGTGTGTCCAGGCTCCTGTCCTAAGCCATCTGCCATCTGTTCCTCTCTTTGGGAAGTTGGATGACAGTCTTTGTTTCTTTATCCTGATTCAGGCTCAGAGCATATAATGGAAAATAGCAAGATAACACAAACGCAGAATGAAAGACAAGAAATAACATATCGCCTCTGTATTTGCATTTATGAAAAGGTTTTGTTCACACACGCACACACATGCCTACCCACAATGTTTTTTGTCAGGAACAAGTAAAAGATAGGGTCCAGTATGACATACTATTTGACTGAGGCTGGCTCATATCGAGGAAATCATGAGCTGACCTCATTCACGCACTTGATGGCGAGTAGATACTTTAAACAAAAAGAACAGAAGGAATGGAGATACATGAGAGCTTTACCATCATCATCACCATCATCATCGAGAGAGGGAGAGAGAGAGGGGCGGTCACCTGCTTACTGGAGGGGGAAATAAAGTGAAATCTTCAGCGCTTTCTAAAAATACAATCATTCCCAGAAGCTCTTTACAATTACATTTCAATGTCTTGTATATTTCATAATAAATATTTCATCAACATCTCTCTTTTTCCTCTACTTTGCTCCCGTTCCTTCTGTGTCTCTGTTGCTTTGCATTGGGGGGAACAATGAACCAAACAGATTTAATGAGTGCAGTGACCTCCAGCATTGGTCCTGTTAGAGCTACACATTCTGAGCAGGCTTTTGTTCCAGCCCAGCAGTAAAACACCTGATTCAAATAATGATGATGTTGATTCTTGATGATGAAGTGATTTCGAAATGAGCAGTTTTAGTTTTGGATTGGGAAAAAGGTATGTAGTTTACAAATAGCTCTCCAGTACTGTGACGTAGTGAAAACACACACACAATTGGCCATCCGAATGACTTTGACCTTGTGCTTGTAAAAAGCCTTCCACTCCTTTACTCTAGTCTGCAGCAAGAGTCAAGCTCAAATAGAGAGGAAATAATTTACCCAAAGAGTGTGTATGTGTGTCAGGACCTTGGCTGACCTTTGGAGCACTCATAATCCTCACATATTTAGGGTCAAATTTAGAACAGCAGAAAACATTTAGTGAACTGTCTTATAAAATATTGATAGAGAGAAAAATAACATAAAAATGTATTCGGTATGCAACGTCAACCTCCAGGTTTCCGCAGTCTGCCTGGGGTGAGCTTTGATGCCTTGTAAGTTAGCCTTCACTGCCAGCCATTTGTACGGAGACGGGGTGTTATTTTTCAATATTCTATGGTCATGTATAGACTCCCTCCCGCTGGGGGAATCATGCACACTATCAATAGGCCTACCCGTCTTTAATTGGTTTGATTAAGGGCTGTTGTTTAAGACCATCCAATTCAACTAGAAACACTAACACTGTACAGGTGGATGCTACAGTATTTGGAGACTATATGTTATATTTATCAGAGGTTTTATAGTTACAGTCAAACTACTTTGATTCACTTAACTCTCCACCTTTTGTCTTTCAACCTTTCTCACTCAATGCTCCTCTCTGTTACTAAGGCCTAGATTCAATCACATCAAGTGTTAACCGACAATAGCAGACATTTTGGTGGGATCGGTGAGCAGCTGCTCTTCCGATCATTGTCATGAAGCCACTGCTGCCCCACTCGCACTAGAAGTTCAGAACAAGAAAGTGTTGGCTATATAGAAATAATAACGCTCACATTGAAAAACCATTCAAACGTAATAATGACAATTTCTATAATCCTAACCGAGGTGTAGATTACATCTCACATTCCAGTGTTTGAACTTGTAAACAAGGCTGGATGTTAATGTGACTCCGTGCACCCAATGGCAATGGACGCATTAGATGTAATGACAAGAGACACTTACGGATTTGACAGCTCTAATGCAGTTCCACCTCTGACACCGCCAAAAACAACCGCTATGTGGATGTTGGCTAAGCGATTCTGATTGAATCGAGCCCTAAACAAGTACAGTGAATAAATAGTAAAGAAATATGATTTTATATCATCTCCATCTCCAATTACTATTTTCTACATAGAAGTGAAGTCATCAAAACTATGAAATAACACATATGGAATCATGTAGTAACCGAAAAAGTGTTAAACAAATCAAAATATATTTTTGATTTTAGATTGTTCAAAGTAGCCACCCTTTGATTTGATAACAGCTTTGCACACTCTTGGTATTCTCTCAACCAGCTTCACATGGAATGCTTTTCCAACAGTCTTGAAGGAGTTCCCACATATGCTGAGCACTTGTTGGCTGCTTTTCCTTCACTCTGCGGTCCAACTCATCCCAAACCATCTCAATTGGGTTGAGGTCAGGTGATTGTGGAGGCCAGGTCATTTGATGCAGCACTCCATCCCTCTCCTTCTTGGTCAAATAGCCATTACACAGCCTGGAGGTGTGTTTTGGGTCATTGTCCTGTTGAAAAGCAAATTATAGTCCCACTAAGCGCAAGCCTAATGGAATGGCTTATCACTGCCGAATGCTGTGGTAGCCATGCTGGTTAAGTGTGCCTTGATTTCTAAATAAATCACAGACAGTGTCGCCAGCAAAGCACCCCCACACCATCACCCCTCCTCCTCCATGTTTCACGGTGGAAACCACACATGCGGAGATCATCCTGCGTGACACAAAGACATGGTGGTTGGAACCAAAACTATCAAATTTGAACTCATTAGACCAAAGGACAGATTTCCACCGGTCTAATGTCCGTTGCTCGTGTTTCTTGACCCAAGCAAGTCTCTTCTTTTATTGGTGTCATTTGGGCTCCCGAGTGGCGCAGCGGGCTAAGGCATTGCATCTCAGTGCAAGACGCGTCACTACAGTCCCTGGTTTGAATCCAGGCTGTAATCACATCCGGATGTGATTGAGTCCCATAGGGCGGCGCACAATTGTCCCAGCATTGTCCGGGTTTGGCACAGACAGGCTGTCATTGTAAATAAGAATTTGTTCTTAACTGCCTTGCCTAGTTAAATAAAATAAATAATAGTGGTTTCTTTGCAGCAAATGACCATGAAGGCAGTCTCCTCTGAACAGTTGATGTTGAGATGTGTCTGTTACTTGAACTCTGTGAAGCATTTATTTGGGATGCAATCTGAGGTACAGTTAACTCTAATGAACTTGTCCTCTGCAGCAGAGGTAACTCTGGAAAGGAAGACTCCTTTCCTGTGGCGGTCCTTGTGAGAACCAGTTTTATCATAGCGCTTGATGGTTTTTGCGACTGCATGTGAAGAAACGTTCAAAGTTCTTGAAATGTTCCGTGTTGACTGACCTTCATGTCTTAAAGTAATGATTGACTGTCATTTCTCTTAGCTTATTTGAGCTGGTTTTGCCATAATATGGACTATGGTCTTTTACCAAATAGGGCTATCTTCTGTATACCAACCCTATTTGACACAACTGATTGGCTCAAATGGAAAGGAATTCCACAAATGAACTTTTAACAAGGCACACCTATTAATTGAAATGCATTCCAGGTGACTACCTCATGAAGCTGGTTGAGAGAATGCCAAGAGTGTGCAAAGCTGTCATCAAGGCAAAGGGTGGCTACTTTGAAGAATCTCAAATATGAAATATATTTTGATTTGTGTAACACTTTTTTGGTTACTACATGATTTCATAGTTTTGATGTCTTAACTATTATTCTACAATGTAGAAAATAGTAAAAATAAAGAAAAACCCTTGAATGAGTAGGTGTGTCCAAACTTCTGAATGGTACTGTTTGTGAACAGTAACATGTGTAAGGAGCTCAGTACCCTCACAACTAAACATCATAATCATGTCAGAGTGCTAGTTAAAAACCAAATCAGCCAAAATGTCAGACAGGTCTGAACAGGATAGTGTAGAGGCCAATATCATTCAAGCTTACAAAAAACGCTGTTCCAGCACCCTGGCTCTCACTGAAGCTAATTGAGCACCATCCCAATAACAAGGCCATAGTAAGAACAGGACTGGAGACCGAGTTCAAGAGAAAAAAAGAGCAACTAATGAAGTTGCAGGGTGTAGAGTCCAGGCCTTTCAGGAGAGCCATTTAATGAGGCCGGCAAGGCCAGGGCTCAAGCCATTCAACAAATTTTTTTATTTTGGAGATATGAAAAAAACGAATTAACTACAGTGCATTCGAAAAGTATTCAAACCCTTTGACTTTTTCCACATTTTGTTACGTGACAGCCTTATACTAAAATGGATTAAATTAATATTTTTCCTTACATAAGTATTCAGACCCTTTGCTCAGTACTTTGTTGAAGCACCTTTGGCAGCGATTACAGCCTTGGGCCTTCTAGGGTATGACGCTACAAGCATTGTAAATTGAAAAGGTGTCACTGATAATTGTTGCAAACTTCTACACTGATACTGTATGTTCATATGATACTGAAGCATTCTTATGGTGCAAAGTGTTGATTCCCCCTCACATTCTTACATTATGCAACCTTCTGTCACTTTGTTGTCTGCAACAAGGGTTAATATGCTAAGTGGAAGGCTTTCACTTAGAGCATGGCCAATGACGAATAAACAAGTTTCAATAAGTATTTCTTCGAACAGCACTTGAGGCTAAATGGAACTAGATTTTTCTGATGTGACAAATGGAGGGTCAGACTCCAACCTATCTCCCAGCTCAGAGTCTATTCACTAGATTTGACATGTTAAGTGTTTTTCTTTAGTCCATCGTTTCCCCTCATTAAATCTCAGGGTCCGTGTGGGGAGGGAAGCAAGGTCATACAGGACATGGGTGTATTCAGTTAAAATAGGCTTAGTTATTTTGAGTACCGATAAGTACTAATTTAATAAATGGTACTGAATATTATTGCAGAAAATTTTGACTGAATACAGTACATCTCTACTCTGATTTAAAAAGCTCTGTACTGTACAGTTACAATGCCCCAGGCTCTGCGGCCCTGTCCCAGGTAAGCCTGTGCAGCTCATAGTTGTTTTCTGGTTCTGGGGTCTCATAGTTGGGGGCCAGGGCCTTATGGTTTGGGGGCTCATCTCCCAGCATTTCGCCAGCTATGTTTCGAGCCGCGACCCTTGGTGGTTTCCAGCGCCATGTGATGAGTGCAGCAAGTACTTCTGGGTTCAGGCCAGTAAATCACAGCTCCCAGCTGTCCTCAAATAGAGGACAAGCAGGCTTTTGTAATGCCTATAACTGAATTTCCAGGGTGCTCTGTACAGTGCACTGCTTTCCTCCTCCTCCTTCTCTATGCTCGGCTACAGCTGCGGAGAGTTTGTCCAGGGGAATGTCGGCCAAGCCCAGTAACACATACCACCTCATACAGAGCCTCCCTCCCAGGGCCTACTGGGAAACACAGTCTCAGGCTATGATTCACCTCGTTCACGTTGTTTTATTCCTTTCACTAACTCATTGATATGGAGGGTTAGGGTGACCACTCCAGCAAAAACGCTTTAGTGGTACATGATTTAGATAAAGATGTCGCCTGGACGTCCATTTTCTCTCTCTCTCTCTCCCTTCCTCGTGTGTTTTGTGAACCTAATAGGTGTTATTGGAACCTTATGCCTTTTTGGAGAGACAAAACAAAACCCCCATGGTTCGTTCTGACTCAACCGTACACTGATTTCAAATGAACGAAGTTGGGTTAATTTAACCAGAATTTTGACTTCTTGAGTCAGTGTTCAAAGCATGAAATGTTTGTTTCATGAATCCCTGTGAAGTTTCTCCATTGATCTCAGAAGGCTAGGGGTTTTTTGGGCCGTGAATCGAAGCGCTCTATGCCTGTTCAGTGTGAGTTCTGACAGGTCTCAGAGCATTTCGTATTATTCTGTACGTAAATCCGAGACACCACATTTAGTATGATACTGTATGTTATGTTTGGTATGGTTACATAAGACAGATGGTTACTTAAGGCAAAAACGAAAGCAGGCTGGATGGGTGGGCGTTTAAGGCAAACGTCTAGCAACCCAAATGTTGCGAGTTCTAATCTCATCATATACAACTTTAGCATTTAGCTAATTAGCAAATGTTCAACTACTTACTACTTTCTCGCTACTTTGAAACTACATAGCATGTTAGTTAACTCTTCCTCTATCCCTTAACTCTTTTAGCTAACCTGTCACCTAACCCTAAGCTTAACCCCTTTAGTCAATCCTTCCCCTAACTTAAACCTTTTAACCTAACTCATAACTTAACCCTAACCTCAACTCTAACCCAAACCCCTAGCCTAGCTAACGTTTATTTATTTATTTTTAATTTTTTAATTTTTTAAAGCACCTTTATTTAACCAGGTAGGCAAGTTGAGAACAAGTTCTCATTTACAACTGCAACCTGGCCAAGATAAAGCAAAGCAGTTCGACACATATAACAACACAGAGTTACACATGGAGTAAAACAAACATACAGTCAATAATACAGTAGAAAAATAAGTACATATACAATGTGAGCAAATGAGGTGAGATAAGGGAGTTAAAGGCAATAAATAGGCCATGGTGGCGAAGTAAATACAATATAGCAATTAAAACACTGGAATGGTAGATTTGACAGTAGATGAGTGTGCAAAGTAGAAATACTGGGGTGCAAAGGAGCAAATAAATACATAAATACAGTAGGGGAAGAGGTAGTTGTTTGGGCTATTTATAGATGGGCTATGTACAGGTGCAGTAATCTGTGAGCTGCTCTGACGCTGTTGCTTAAAGCTAGTGAGGGAGATAAGTGTTTCCAGTTTCAGAGATTTTTGTAGTTCGTTCCAGTCAATGGCAGCAGAGAACTGGAAGGAGAGGCGGCCAAATGAGGAATTGGCTTTGGGGGTGACAAGTGAGATATACCTGCTGGAACGCGTGCTACGGGTGGGTGCTGCTATGGTGACCAGCGAGCAGAGATAAGGCGGGATTTTACCTAGCAGGGTCTTGTAGATGACCTGGAGCCAGTGGGTTTGGCGACGAGTATGAAGCGAGGGCCAGCCAACGAAAGCGTACAAGGTGGGTAGTATATGGGGCTTTGGTGACAAAACGGATGGCACTGTGATAGACTGCATCCAATTTGTTGAGTAGGGTGTTGGAGGCTATTTTGTAAATGACATCGCCGAAGTCGAGGATCGGTAAGATGGTCAGTTTTACGAGGGTATGTTTGGCAGCATGGGTGGCAGCTATCACGTTAGCAAGATAGCTAACATTAGCTACCTAGATAGAATTCGTAACATACAATATGTTTTGCAAATTCAAAACATTTTGTACGTTTTACAAATTCGCAACATATTGTACATTTAGCGAATTCATAACATATTGTAAAGTTAGTAAATTTGTAACATATTGTATGTTTTGCAAATTTGTAACATATAATATGAATTGTAATTCGTAACATATCATACGAAATGGGTGATGGACATCCACAAATTCATACATACAGTGCATTCGGAATGTATTCAGAACCCGTTCCTTTTTCCACATTTTGTTACATTACAGCCTTTTTCTAAAATGAATAAAATAAAACATTTCCCTCATCTCTCTACACACAATACCCCACAATGACAAAGTGGAAACAGGTTTCTAGAAATGTTTGCAAATGCATAAAAAATTTAAAAAAGAAATACCTTATTTACGTAAGTTTTCAGACCCTTTGCTATGAGACTCGAAATTGAGCTCAGGTGCATTCTGTTTCAATTGATCATCCTTGAAATGTTTCTACAACTTGATTGGAGTCCACCTGTGGTAAATTCAATTGATTGGACCTGATTTTGAAAGGCACACACCTGTCCATAAAGGTCCCACTTTATGGTAGAGTGGCCAAACGGAAGACACTCCTCAGTAAAAGGCACATGACAGCCCACTTGGAGTTTGCCAAAAGACACCTAAAAAACTCTCAGACCATGTGAAACAAGATTCTCTGGTCTGATGAAACCAAGACTGAACTCCTTGGCCTGAATGCCAAGAATCACATTTGGAGGAAACCTGGCACCATCCCTACGGTGAAGCATGGTGGTGGCAGCATCATGCTGTAGGGATGTTTTTCAGTGGCAGGGACTGGGAGACTAGTCAGGATCGAGGGAAAGATGAATAATTGTACAGCGAAATCAGCAAGATCCTTGATGAAAACCTGCTCCAGAGCGCTCAGGACCTCAGACTGGGGCGAAGGTTCACCTCCAGCAGGACAGCGACCCTAAGCACACAGCCAAGACAATGCAGAAGTGGCTTCGGTACAAGTCTCTGAATGTCCTTAAGGGATCCCGCCAGAGTCCGTACTTGAATCCAATCTTTTAATTTATTTAACCCTTATTTTACCAGGTAAGTTGACTGAGAACCCATTCCCATTTAGATTAACGACCTGGGGAATAGTTACAGAGGAGAGGAGGCAGAATGAATGAGACAATTGTAAGCTGGGGATGATTATGTGACCGTGATGGTATGAGGGCCTGATTGGGAATCAAATATCTCTGGACAGACCTGATAATAGTTGTGCAGCGACGCTCCCCATCCAACTTGACAGAGCTTGAGAGGATCTGCAGAGAAAAATGGGAGAAACTCCCCAAACACAGATGTGCCAAGCTTGTAGCGTCATACCCAAGAAAACTTGTGGCTGTAGTTGCTGCCAAAGGTGCTTCAACAAAGTACTGAGTAAAGGGTCTGAATACTTCTGAATATATTTCAGTTTTTTTAGATTTTTTTAATATAAATTTGCAAAAATGTCTACAAACTTGTTTTTGCTTTGACATTATGGGGTATTGTGTGTAGATTGATGAGGGGGGAAAAAAACTATTTAAGCAATTTTAGATTCAGGCTGTAACGTAACAAAATGTAGAAACAGTCAAGGGTTCTGAATACTTTCCGAATGCACTGTACCATACGAAATGTAACATATCATACTAAATGGATTGTCTCAGATTTACGTGCAGAATAAAATGAGATGCTCAAAGACCAGGTTGTGACGGGAGGTGTTTTCAAACCCAGAATAAATTAATCAGTGCTCTGCAGCAGAGCAGCTTTGGCTGGCTTCTGAAGTGCAGCCATAATCAAAACAGGACGCAGAGGGGTGCTCCATGTTGTTGCAGGGAAATCATCAGGAAATCAAAGTTGCTCTTCTCTCTCAAGTCAGACCCACAAAGCAAATGTTTGACCTAGAAACGGATGTGCTTTTAAATAGAGGAGATCATTTTATTTTTCCTTTTAGTTAGCTGGAAACTGTGAATCCGAAGAACACTTTCAGAAGTTTGAGTGAGTGCACAAGGTATTCCGAATTAGAATGAAATGGAGTGACAATGGTTTCTGGTAAAATGAAGACGAGTTCACTTTTTCCCCTTATAAAGACAAATGGCGGTTTAATTCAAGCTTCCCTGCCTCAGACCTGCTTTAATGTCATTTATCCATTACAGTGACAACAAACTGCTCCAGATGAACTACTGAACAAATCCAAATGACCCCCACCAACCGTGAGTCTGTTTACTCACATTATTGCCTATTCCATCAGCATGTGTTCATCTACAGGAGAAAATAACCAGGTTTGCAAGGAGGAGGTGGCATTTATTGATGAGAAATGATGAGTTACAATTACTGCTTTTATCTGGCCCCCCATCACCATGACAAACACTAACAACCTCTGATGTCGTCTGCTGTGAGATCTTGAATACTATTTGTATAACTCTGCCATGAGGGAAGGAAACGAGCAGTCATTGACTATTTCCATTGATTTGTTAAGCCTCTGATGAAGGTCCAGTCAGAAGACTGAACATTCATGTGGATCAGAGAGGACTAGATCTCTACTGGCCCCATGTATCCTCAGAAGCTAATAGGTTTGGTTGACAATTGATTCTCATCATAATAAACTGAGTGAAAAGGGAATGACACAGGCATTTTGCTCCATCAATGTGTGTCGCTATCAGTTGTAGGCTAGTTAGTGAAGGTTATTGCAACCTTCAGCAAGACAATCCCCTGAACCCTCAATATTCATGGCCCCCAAGATGTTTCAACTGCAGAAAACAAACAAGCCATTTCATGGAGCAAACAAAGTTCTGACTTATTTTCTTGTCTGGAAAGATGAAGTGTGTCCTTGTAACTCTAGTTGTTATTTGTTGAGGGGATATAAAGGAGATTTATAGCTCTTTGTCAACAAGCAGTGCATTCTCCGACACGAACAGTAGTCTCCTGTAGATTCAAATCACACACTGTGGTGCTATGTATGACAAAATGTATCATCATTGTACCAAGAATGGCAGGAATTCTCATAGATGCTATGGTATTAATACTCACAGCACAGGCATGTCTAAACAGCTTAGAAGCATAATGGGCCAAATATATCATACACTCATTACATTTTACATGTACATATCTACATGTACATACTACCTCAATCAGCCTGACTAACCGGGGTCTGTATGTAGCCTCGCTACTTTTATTGCCTCGCTACTGTTTTTCACTGTCTTTTTACTGTTGTTTTTATTTCTTTACTTACCTATTGTTCACCTAATACCTTTTTTGCACTATTGGTTAGAGCCTATAAGTAAGCATTTCACTGTAAGGTGAAATACCTGTTGTATTCGGTGCACGTGACAAATAAACTTTGATTTGATTTTACATTTTAGTCATTTAGCAGACACTCTTATCCAGAGTGCATCCATTGGTGAGACAACTACATGTTACAGTCATTGTACAGTGCATTTGGAAAGTATTCAGACCCCTTGACTTTTTACACATTTCTCAATTTCTTCTCTGCAGATCCGCTCTGTAGGGTTGGGTGGGGAGCGTCGCTGCATCAGCTATTTTCTGGTCTCCAGAGATGTTTGATCGGCTTCAAGTCCGGGCTTTGGCTGGGCCACTCAAGAACATTCAGAGACTTGTCCCAAAGCCACTCCTGTGTTACCTTGGCTGTGAGCTTAGGGTTGTTGTCCTGTTGGAAGGTGAACCTTCACCCCAGTCTGAGGTCCTGAGCCCTCTGGAGCAGGTTTTCATCAAAGATCTCTCTGTACTTTGCTCAGTTCATCTTTCCCTCGATCTTGACTAGTCTCCAAGTCCCTGCCGCTGAAAAACATCCCCACAGCATGATGCTACCACCACCATGCTTCACCGTAGGGATGGTGCCAAGTTTCCTTCAGACGTGACTCTTGGCATTCAGGCCAAGGAGTTCAATCTTGGTTTCATCAGACCAGAGAATCTTGTTTCACATGGTCTGAGAGTCAAATAGGTGCCTTTTGGCAAACTCCAAGTGGGCTGTCATGTGTCTTTTACTAAGAAGTGGCTTCCATCTGGCCACTCTATATGCCTGACGTGGTCCGCTCCGCAGTCCTGGAGTGGGCCCACTCCTCCAGACTGGCCTGCCACCCGGGTTCCTGCCGGACCCTGGCATTTGTGCAACGACGCTTTTGGTGCCCCACCATGGTCCCTGATGTCTCCGCATTCGTTGCCGCTTGCACAGCGTGTGCTCAGAACAAGCTTCCTCAGCAAGCTCCGGCTGGCCTTCTGCAACCTCTGCCTGTCCCTCACCGTCCCTGGTCCCACATATCCCTGGATTTTGTCATGAGTCTCCCCCATCTGAGGGCAACACTGCCATCCTGACTGTGGTCGACCGGTTTTCCAAGGCCGCCCACTTCATTCCTCTCCTCAAACTACCCTCGGCCAAGGAGACGGCCCAGCTCATGGTGCAGCACGTCTTCCGGATCCATGGACTGCCCGTGGACATGGTCTCCAACCAGGGTCCTCAGTTCTTGTCCCAGTTCTGGTAGATGTTCTGCACCCTCATTGAGTCGTCGGCCAGAATGTCCTCTGGGTTCCACCCCAGTCCAACCGGCTTACCTCCTGAGTGGGTAACCGCGAGGGCAGGGTTTTCCAGTACCTGGTTGACTGGCAGGATTATAGCCCGGAGGAGAGGTGCTGGGTCCCCGCTAGATACATCCAGTCCTCATTGCCGACTTCCACCGCCAGCACCCCGGTCAACCATGTATGCACCCGGTTGACCGGGGGGGAGGGGTACTGTCACACCCTTATCTGTTTCACATGTCTTTGTGATTGTCTCCACCCCCTTCCAGGTGTCACCCATCTTCCCCATTATCCACAGTGTATTTATGCCGGTGTTCTCTGTTTGTCTGTTGCCAGTTTGCCTGGTTTGTCAAGTCAATCAGCGTTTTTTTTGTATCAGTTCCTGCTTTTCCCCAGTCTCTCTTTTCTCGTCCTACTGGTTTTGACCCTTGCCTGTCCTGACCCCGAGCCGCTCCAGGATTCGGCTGGGAATGCTGTGCCTCCCGGACCTGTTTCCCTATATCCCAGCTGAGTGCCGTTGCCAGGCACGAGGTATGGAAGGATGGTCTTAGGCTCCGGGGTAATAGCCATGAGGCTATAACGGCGAGACAGTGTATCCGGCTAACATTCTAGGATCCTGGCCAATATGAGAGGGAGAAGTTGAACCGTGTGAACAGCAGGGCCCATCTAGCTTGCCTGGAGTTGAAGGGTTTGACGGTGCGGAGATACTCCAGATTTTTGTGGTCGGTCCATATGATGAATGGATGTTCCGCCCCTTCCAGCAAGTGCCTCCATTCCTCCAAAGCGATCTTCACTGCGAGAAGCTCATGATTTCCCACAACGTAGTTTTTCTCCGTGGCGTTGAGGCGATGGGAGAAGAAGGCCCAGGGATGTAGCTTCAGGTCCAGGGCATAACGCTGGGACAGGACTGCCCCCACTCCTACATCAGACGCATCGGCCTCCACCACAACCTAAAGGAAAGGGTCAGGATGAACCAGGATGGGAGCAGTGGTGAAGCGGTGTTTGAGGTCCCGGAATGCCCGGTCAGCAGTAGGGCACCACGTGAATGGAACCTTGGGAGAAGTGAGTGCTGACAGGGGGGAAGCCAGGGTGATGTGACCCCGGATGAAGCGGCAATAGAGGTTGGCAAACCCCAGGAAACATTGCATCTGCACCCTGGACAAAAGCTGGGGTCAATCTACCACCGCTCTCACCTTCCCGGGATCCATCTGGACACTCCCAGCGGAGATGACGTACCCCAGAAAGGGGATGGTGGAGCGATGGAACTCACACTTCTCTGCCTTGACAAACAGCTGGTTCTCCAGGAGGTGTTGAAGAACCTGTCGGACATGGAGCACATGTTCTTGGCGGGGAGCGGGAGAAATGAGGATGTCATCAATGTAGACGAAGATGAACCGATTCAACATGTCACGGAGAACATCATCTACCAGAGCCTGGAACACAGCAGGGGCGTTGGTGAGGCCAAATGGCATGACCAAATACTTGTAGTGGCCATGTTGAAGGTGTGGACGTATAAATCCTGCAGCTAGGGAGTCCCTAATGTAGGTGTCTATAGCCTTGGTCTCCTGTCCCGACAGCGAGTAAAGTTGTCCCCGGGGCGAAGTGGTGCTAGGGAGAAGGTCAATCCCGCAGTCATATGGTTGGTGTGGTGGAAGCGAAGTGGCCCGGACCTTGTTGAACACCTCCCGAAGGTCCTGGTACTCTGCGGGAATGGCGGAGATGTCCGGGGCAGGTTACGCTGACTTCAGACACCGGGCGTGGCAAAACGGACTCCAGCACACACATGATGGCACCAGTAGACCAGTTGATGAGGGGATTGTGTTGCTGGAGCCAGGAGAATCCCACTACCACGGGAATCTGAGGAGACTGAAGAGACTTGAGCAGGAATTGAATAGTCTCGCTGTAATTCCCTGACACCCGTAGGTTGATGGGAGTGGTAATATGAGTGACCCGCCCTATAGAGCGCCCGTCCAGCGCTCTTACATCCATGGGAGTGGAGAGGGGCTGAGTGGGGATGTTCAGCTCGGAAGTCAGGGTAGTGTTCAAAAAACTCTCATTGACCCCAGAGTCAGTGAGTACCTGGAGAGATTTAGACTGGCTTTCACACAGCAGAATGGCATGATCAGGGGTGCGAGCAAGGGAAGAAGTTCTCCATATGGCCCACCAGAGTACTCACTCCTACCAGTGAACCTGACCTCTATAAAAGAATAAGAAGACACAAAATGACAAAGAGTCCTGCAATACAGACAACTCTTCATGTTGATCTTGTAATGCCGTACCGCTGGCGATAGCCCAGCTCTACCTAGTTGCATAGGCTCGGGAAGTGGTGACTCAACCGTATCCGGCAACTCTCGGGGAAGGTCGGGAGGCCTCGGGTTCTCTCGGCAAGGGATCGTCTGAGACTTCCTGGATGACTCTGAGGCAAGGTGGAATCCCTGGACGTGCGAGCGAAGTCAAATTTCCTCTCCCTCCATCGTTCCCGTAGTCGCCCATCGATTTGGATGGTGAAAGCGATGAGGGAATCGAGATCCGTAGGTAACTCCCGAGCAGCAAGCTCGTCCTTGACCTCCTCCGAAACACAGTGCAGGAACATATCGAACAGTGCTTCCTGGTTCCAAGCACTCTCCGCTGCCAACGTGCGGAAATCCACCACATAGTCACAACAGGAGTCCTGTCGAAGCGCGATTAGCTCCCGGGCAGCTTCTCTCCCGGAGAGCGGGGAGTAAAAAACCTTCAGCATGATGAGATGGGCTATCTTGGAGCGATCCGAGGGGAAGGAGGAGGACTGAAGCTCGAAAATGAGGGCACACTGAGCTAGAAACGCCTGACAGGTGCTCGACTCTCCATTGAAACATTCCGGAGGGGGTAAATGGGGCTCCCAAGAAGATGGAGTGGCCGACGAGAAGGTGCTGCTAGCAGCTGGGTTACTGAGGGGCTGTGGGGTTGGTAGGCTGCCTCCCAAACAACCCGCGGAATTGCTCCAGCAAACTGTTCAATGTCCGGTCATGGTGTTCAGCCAACGTTTGGATCCTCTCCATAAGGCCACGAAACAGTTCCTCGTGCCTCCCGATGGTGGCTCCTTGCGAGGAGATGGCGTCGCGCAGCTGGCCCAGGTCTGCTGAGTCAGATCATACTATCAGGATAAAGGTAAGACCCAGATGGAGACCGTGTCGAAGTAACAATGTTTATTACAGCAACAGGGGCAAAGGTACAGGACGGCAGGCAGGCTCCGATCAGGCAGAGGTCGGTAATCCAGAGGCGGAGCAAAGGTATAGGATGGCAGGCAGGCTCAGGGGCAGGCAGAGTGGTCAGGCGGGCGGGCTCAGGGTCAGGACAGGCAAGGGTCAAAACCAGGAGGGGTCAAAACCAGGGTCAAAAGCAGGAGATGATACAAAAACCGCTGGTTTACTTGACAAACTGGCAACAGACAAACAGAGAATACCGGTATAAATACACGGGGGATAATGGAGAAGATTGGCGACACCTGGAGGGGGGTGGAGACAATCACAAAGACAGGTGAAACAGATCAGCGTGTGACAGAAAACAGCTTTATTTCAGACATAACTTATTAAGGTGGCATCGGCTGGCACATTTCTCAATGCTGTTTGACACATTACAAAAAGTTTCAGATGGATAACTTGAAGTATGAGTAAACAACAAGACTTTTAGTGTGAAGTCCCCAAGTACATTTGGGCAAATCGCGAAGGAGACATTCGCATTCATATTCCATTTTTCTGCAAGAATATTGTCAAATCTGTATACTTTGATTTAGCTTTCCAAATATTATTAGCCATATTATAAGTCCAACATTTGCAAAACAACCAATTTTCATAACTTCATAACTCTGAATATCCTTATAATTTTTGTCCAAAATTAAAAGACATGCTGTTGTACAAGGTTAGTAGCTACATTTTAAGACATATACTTAAGACGGATACTCCCGTAAAGCCCAGCTCATTGGCTATCTAGCTAGCTTTGTTTGACCCTGATTGGTGCTTATTTGACAAAGATACAGTCGTTCAAGTGATGGCTACCCGCGTCATTGGCGTGCTATGAACGCATTGCTCTCTGACCAAATATGGTGTCCTAGAGGATATACTGCACCCCTAATGAAATAGTGAAGTCTTGTTAACTTCTAGGATCTCTGAGGAATAGATACGAACGTGATTTGACTAGTTGAAACAATGTTTAGGGTGAAATTTTCACAGATTCCTTTCTTTGCAAATTGAACGAGTGGAAATACAAAATCAATCGTTCATGCTATATATGGACCTTTTTAGGATATGAAAAATGATTTTATCTAACAAAACGACACTTCATGTTATCTCTGGGACCCTTTGGATGATAAATCAGAGCAAGATTTCAGAATGTAAGTACACATTTCACCTTCAGAGGTGAATTTATCAAACCTATCGCTGTGAAAAAAGTGTTTTGTTGTTAGGAGCTCCCCTCAAACAATAACATGGCATTTTTTCGCGGTAACATCTACTGTAATTTGGACAGTGCAGTTATATTAACAAGAATTTAAGCTTTCAGCCTATATAAGACACTTATATGTACCGACATTTGTTGTTTCTCTAAAATCTGCAATCTTGACATAACGCGCTGTATGATTTACAACTGTCTCGTTGACCGAACGCCGATCCTTAAGAAGCTTTAATGAAAAACAGAATGTGTTTTCTGTCATCTCAGCTCTCCATGACATTTATTGCCATGAGTCTTGCCCTGGAGGCATAACTGAGCAGTTTCCTCTAGATGGGTCAGCTGCAAAGTCAAAATTGGCTATATTGTAAACATTTATGAAAATAAAAATGCCTTTTGGTCTTACTTTAAAGTTAGGGTTTGGCATTAGGGTAAGCAGTAAGGTTAAACAGGGTTAAGGTTAGGGTTAGGTAAAAAAAAAACGATTTTATGACCTTTTAGCTGTGTCAGCTAGTGACCACACTACAGAGCTGCCTCCAGTACATGAGTCATCCCAATAAATGCCAACCTGCTAACACCGTCAGGCCACCTCCACACAGCCAGCTAGCCAGTCACTCACTCAGCCAGCCAGGCTGCCCTCAGTCACGTTTCGGTGTGCAGACCCATTAGCCCAGCCAGTCACATGACATCTCCAGGGCTATGTCTCCTCTCCTGCAAGCCACCCAGGAGGGTGCGTATGGTGGATGACACACCAGTCCGCTGGATTGTTTTTCTGGACCTGTGTACGAACATGGATTTCCCCAGCCAGCTAGTTATCCTAAGCCTTAACAAAAGCCACTTTAATATCACCAGTAATGAAGATCACACACCCACTGAAGGAGAGGCAGGCAGGCGGGCTGTCAGGGAAGAAGGAGAAGAAAGAAGGTGAAGTGTTGCCACGGCAACCGGTTACTCGGCAACAAGCGCAGCATAGTAGTCCACTCATATTACATCAATGGCATTACTCTATCTCTACCCCCCTCCCATCTCTCCTCCCCCATCATCTCACTCACATTTCAGAGTGCAAGTTTGTTATTGAAAAAATCATGAGTGATTAAGACAGGTGGTTCTAAATATATGAGTCAATATATTTTGATTTATTACATCCAGATGCTAATTTAATGCATATACTCCTGACAGATGCATCCTCACAGAGTAAAAGGAAGTGTTTTTTTCTCATCATGTTGCGTTTCAAGAATCTATAGACAATTTATATTTTGCTATTTCAAACAAACATTGGGAATCTACAGGAACAATTCAGATTAACCAAATAATAGAGGGTCTCACTCACAGTCAGTTGTTTGGAAGGAACTGCATTTGTAGCATTCTTTGCATGAACGCACAGCCACCTGCAAAGGCTGCCTGCCTGCCTCTCACTGAAGACGGGACTGAACGGTATCCAGGTTACCATGGTAACGCATGGAGAAGCGAAACTGTGAAATAAAGGGACTGTGCTCAAGAGCTCAGCCCTTCTCTGGGTGACAGAGAGAGTGATTATCTTTGTGGAAGGAGAGAAGGGATATGAAAGGAAATCTCATCCGCATTCTGGAGCATATACCAACCCAAAGATATCCTATGTATAATTGCTGTCTCTCCAAGGTTACTTTGCAGGAAGAAGAATTCTCTCTTTCCACAAACCCCTCCGCCCCTCAGCTCAATTTAAACTTCAACACTGCGTTCCAAATGAAGGTCTCCCTGGACAATTAGGAGAAATCGACTCATCCATAAACCTGAGAACTGGTGTCGGTTGAAAAAGGACACCTCAAGATCCCTCACACTCTGCTTGTAGGATACAAGTCATTGAGTCTCATAATGAACTGTCTAACTCTCTCCCCACAGTCATTAATTTTGATAGCTAAATGTGTTTACATGGCTTTACTGAATGGTGACTGTGCAGCTAATTGCAACATTATCCTGAGCCATGAGTTTGTCATATGGACACAGACTGGCTGCCATTGTTATCTAGATTTGAGTCACATTTGCACGCTCACCAGCCAGATACTAGGGCCCTATAGTATCGGAAGAATCTGATTGGACGATGAGCTGCATAGTTTAGATGCCTCTGTTGGCACACAAACAAAAACAGTGAAGTGTCAAAACGACGCCAAACACAACAACTTTAATTGAGATCAGTTGATTGTTTTATTGACTATGACAATATTACAGGCTTGCTGATTGGGACACATCTCATTAAATAATGAGATTTATAATATAGTGTATTATTACATTTGATTCACTCCAAGAAAGCATATTTCCCTGAAGTTACATTGAAATAATCAATATTTTGTTTTCCTCAATGGGTCAAAAAAGTCCTGTTATTGTTGATATGTATTGTAAAACCATTAATTCATCTTGACTATTCTCTAATATACTCCTTATGTAATCATGTTGGGGTTGAGAAACGGGGGGAAGTTCAAATCAAATCAAATTGATTTATATAGCCCTTCTTACATCAGCTGAGATCTCAAAGTGCTGTACAGAAACCCAGCCTAAAACCCCAAACAGCAAGCAATGCAGGTGTAGAAGCACGGTGGCTAGGAAAACTCCCTAGAAAGGCCAAAACCTAGGAAGAAACCTAGAGAGGGCCCAGGCTATGAGGGGTGGCCAGTCCTCTTCTGGCTGTGCCGGGTGGAGATTATAACAGAACATGGCCAAGATGTTCAAATGTTCATAAATGACCAGCATGGTCAAATAATAATAATCACAGTAGTTGTCGAGGGTGCAACAAGTCAGAACCTCAGGAGTAAATGTCAGTTGGCTTTTCAAAAATCATAAATGGCATCAGGACATTAACAATACACACAAATCTAAAAGTAAAAGAATGGAATTAAGAAATGTATCAATATTAGATTGAACAATGTCGGAGTGTCACTAAAATACAGTAGAATAGAATACAGTATATACATATGAGATGAGTAAAGCAGTACGTAAACATTATTTTAACATTTTTAAAGTGACTAGTGTCCCATTATTAAAGTGGCCAGTGATTCCAAGTCTATGTATATTGGGCAGCAGACGCTAAGATGCAGGGTTGCGTAACCCGGTGGGAGCCGGCTAGTGATGGCTATTTAACAGTCCGATGGCCTATTTAACAGTCTCTCTCGCTTTCACTTTCCCTCTATCTCAGCCTATAGCTGACTCAGGGGGTGAATGGTTGACCCCTCCACTTTCTTGTGACACAATGGCCTTTGATACCAGATTGTGGGAATGGGGGCGAGGGGCTCATTGAACATTCAGTTGAGTTTGAGCAGCCTGGCCAGACCTCTACCAGCTGTAAATGGCTGCTGCCATTGATGGTTAAATCAATTTGGGATGGTGACAGCGTGTCTAGGCCACAGACAGTAACAATTGCAGATTACAACAGTGCTATCTATGCCCCTCCCCCCACCTGCCTATGCCTGACCACGGATATCCCCCCCACCCCTCCTCTTTTGGGGGGACTTTAGAGGGTAGAGATTGGGGAGGGTTTAGTGACAACAATAGAAAGAAATCTCCCATGAAAGAGAAGAGGGCTACGAGAGAATAGACACATTCGGCACAGCTGACTGAACAATGCTGTTTTGCCTTTTACTGAAAGCCTGCGTAAAACATTACAGAGTGATGAGGGAGACCTGCTCTCTCTCTCTCCCACTCTCATTCTCTCACTCTCTCTCTTCTCCCCTCTGTCGTTCACACACATACATAGAAGCATGCCCATGTGCACATGCAGTACAGTTTCCTGTGTTTCTGAAGATATTTGACTGGGGGGGGGGGGGGGGGTCATGAGGGTTTAAATCACGGCCAGGGACTTTTGATGATTGATGGGTGGTCTTGGGCTCAAAGAAGTGGTTGTGACACAGCAGGTTTGCTTGGTTTTGTTGAGGAAGTGAGAAAGTATCGACACGGCTGCAAGAGAAAGGATCAAGTCTGCCCTCTTCAGGTGGTGCGCATGGCACCTTAAACCAACCACAAATTGTGCAAAGACAGAGTAGAGCACTCTGCTACAGTAAAATCTCCACTGTATCTATTTATGGTGCAGAACTAAAATGGAGGTTTGTGATCATGAAAGGAGCAATATTCCCCAACAATGACTTTCATTGAAGACTCATGCCAATTGCACTTCACTTAAACATTGTTTGTGATACATCTATCTAAGGTCTTCATAATCAAATGAAGGTTTAACTACTACAGTATATCACAAAGTGTACGCATGGTTAACGGAGCGCCATGCTCTACACTCTCTGTAGTAAGAAGCGACATGGTGGAGAGGCATGGTGGCCGAGAACATGGGCGGAGGGAGTAGTGGGGCGGAAGGATGTTGGGGAGGGCTGACAGATGCACTGGGAGCCAGATGTGGTCCATGGTTGCCATGGCGACTGTGTGGGCTGAAGGAGATGTGAGCATGTTGAGCATGCAGAAAACTGGTCCCTTGAGATTTCTGAATGGATTTAAGATGGCTGTCAGAGAGAGAGAGAGAGACAGAGAGAGATAAAGAGAGAGAGAGAGAACTGACTGAGCTTTCACTTGCCATGACTGTTCAAAAAGGCAGTATGAAGAGTTTAAACCACAGAAGCATTGCTAGCTGAGGACATTTTGTTTTCTGCTTTCATTTTATCTACTGGATCTTGGATTGCAGAGCAAATTTTCATTCAAGCACTGAAGATAAAGCCTAACTTTATTCCAAGGAAGCATAACATAATTTACTGATATTTCTGGCATGTATTAAATGTGTAATTTTTGTATCTTTTGTTTTCTATCCTATCTCCTCGCTAGATATTTAGCCATACAGCACTCCTCAAAACTTGTCCAGAGCCTTGTTTCCATGGCCACTGTAACTAAGTGACAAAACAAAGGAAGTAGATGTCATCTTTTTCTTACAGACAGGAAATGAAAAGCAAACATTTTAATGTGGAGATTATTGGAGATAAAAAATAAAAACAAGGACCTTTAGGATGAGCCAAAACTATTGACCTGTAATTTCATTTTAATCTCTTACCAAATCAATAAAATTCTATTTTGGCCATCACAGATTTGATAAAAATAAGAGGCTGTTCACATAAAATGTGCTTAGATTCACAAAAGCATGTTTTACTTGGAAAGCATTCCCAGTTCATATCTGCGTACAGTATATAGAGGCCAATCTAAATATTTTAACAGTATTTAGAGATATCAACACTATTGAAAGTGAAAACTCTTCTCTCTGTAAGCACAGACCCCCACTACTCTAATGTATGGCCACTCCCCCTCTATGAGGAGGAGCACAGCCTCTCATGCCCTCATTACCTATGTTTACATGATGGCCAGAGACTATTTGACGGGAGTAGAGAAGACGGGTATGCAGGCGTTACTCCGACAGCTTCAGCTATGCGCTGACAAGAGCCCTGCTGTCACGGAAACCCAGAGCAGAGTAACTTATGTGTTAGAGAAGCCTGCACCTAAAACTCAAACCCTGCTCTGCCTTGGCACAGGCCAGAGAGAGACACACACACACAGACAGCCTGGGCTACCATTCATTCAGCTGGGGTAGTGTACCACTACAGCTATTTACCCATTCATCCTGATCTAATGTGTTCCTTCAACTTCACATGTATATTGCCACCAGATCAGAGGTGTCTGCTTTGAGAGGCGACCAGGAACAGTGCTTGTGTTTTGGATTTGTATGGGCAGTACAGTTGAACACTGGAATATATATATATACACTGGAAAATAAAATACAGTTTTCCACCTAAAAAATCTGGAATGAGTGTTATTTGTGTAAATGAGGCCTGCTAGGCCTCAGAATGTCCTAAATGAGGTCCCTTGAGGCAAGGGATAAGTCTGAGAGCACAGCCTTTTGAACTTGAGACAGCACTGGTGTCTAGCTGAGCAGGGCGATGGCACTTCAGTGGAATGGATTCTACTACGGTAACTTTGACATAGGTTTTTTTTGGTTTTTGATCATGTGAAACCATGCAGTTTAAGCAAATATGTTGTTTATATATTTTGAAAAGGTAGGCTGCAACTTCTCCAGAGAGAATACTTGTGTTTTATAGTCTGTTGTTTTATAGACTGCCACAAAAAGCTGAACAATAGATTTTACCAGTAAATTAATATGATTTTGAATGTTATGAAAAATGAAAAGCACCTGTGTGAGGAGCATGCAGAAAACTCTCCATAATGTTGATGGAGAAGAATTCCTCAGTACCAACACAAAACAATTCAACAACACACACCACAACAAGTTTGCTGGTACCTCCATTGTGTGCCAGCTGTGGCCAGCTGGAACCATTTCCACAGAGTTTCAGTCTGCTGCATACAAGTGGCCATTTTTACTGCATATAAAACCATGAAAGAACCTTTTCATCTGGAGGGGTGAGCCTTGAACATGAAAAAGTTGCATTGTCACTTCCGTTTCTGTGACTAGGGTGGGCATTCTAGTTCCTTTATTTCTATGTTTTCTATTTCTTTGTGTTTGGCCGGGTGTGGTTCTCAATCAGAGGCAGCTGTCTATCGTTGTCTCTGATTGAGAATCATACTTAGGCAGCTTTTTCCCACCTGTGTTTTGTGGGTAGTTGTTTTCTGTTTTGTGTTTGCACCAGACAGAACTGTTTCGTTTTGTTCCACTTTGTTATTTTGTTTCAGTGTTCAGTTTGAATAAATAATCATGAACACGTGCTGCGCTTTGGTCCTCTTCTTCAGACGAGCATTACAGTTTCATTGTTAAACCAGCTGTAAAGTTCATGTAGAACTTATTTTCATAATCTCAAAGCCTTCTCAGACAAAAAACTTCATTGGCCTATTAGAAGAGGAAATGTGGTAGAATGGAGGTTGCCAAGGTGAATCCCCCAGCCTAAACCCTGGGATCCTTGGAACGTCCCTACTCCGTTGAAGTGCACCTTTAAAATGGTTAAGGGTTAAGGTTAGGGTTAGGTCAGGGTTATGGTTAAGGTAAGGGTAGGGGGTTAAGATTAGGGTTAGTGTTTAGGGATAAGGACGGATAGGAATCCGGATAGCACTGACCCTTTGACAAGTGCAAACTTTCAGGATTGAAAAGGAAGATTTAAGAAAAGCTTCAAGGAAAATGCCTGAACTAACCACACTGACATAAATCCATACATGATCACCTCAATAAAGACTGTTAGAATGAGGTGATGAATGGGAGATAGGATGGCCAAGTTCTCAAACTAATTACCTGTCAATCACACGTCTGTCATGTGGAGGGACAGCACTATGAGAGGGATTACTCTGGCTGTTGTGGTTTTTCCACCAATATACTGAGCCCCTTGCTGTTTTCAATGTCCCTGTCTTCTCTTCCTCTCTGAAACCTATTTCATTTACTCTAGGTATTACCCCAAGGGCAAAGCTAACATCGCCTAAGCTCTTTGAGGTGTATAAGGTTTCTAAAGCATTGTTCAAAGATCATGTATCCTGTTAAGTGCTATGGGGTAAAGTCTGATTTGCTTTTCTGTTGAGGGTATTGTTTTACATGTTTTGCCACAGTCAATATTGTTGGGAAGGAAGATAGCCATCCTATGAGAACAGCTAGTTCCATTTTGGCACATTTGAGTGTGCAGCTGACTTTGTTGGAGTTTCGGTCACACTTTATTTGGATAGTCCGGATTGTCCATCTGTAGATGCTCTACAGATGGTCATACTATCAACAAACTATCTGTTGATAAGCAACTGCTTGCTAAGGTTAGGGTTAAGGTTTAGATACGGGTTAAGGTTAGGGCTAGGGTTAGTAGATAGTTGAAATGAAACTGATAATCTGTAGAGCATCTACAAATGGACTATCCAAATAAAGTGTTACCGTAGTTTCAATATTGATGAAAGCATGTCCTCACTTAAACTTCAGGCGTGAAAATACGATAATGCTGCCTACCACTTCGGCACTCAACAAATCATGTAATCCAGGGTTTAGTCTTTCATTAAGCTCTTTCATGGAATCAAATCAAACAAGAATGTGTGGAAATAAATTCCTACTAACAGTTTCACAACGTCAGACATTGCAAAAATTACCCATGATTGAATGAACCAAAAGAACAACACCCCTCTGCAGTTTGGCAGCAGTTGATAGCCCATGGCCACAGTTCATTAGAGACAGCAATCTCCATGACATTGGAGAAGAATGTGCTTTCTTAGCCCCCTGGGGCCAGGTTCTCTTCCAGTGGCCAGCACTCCACTCACTGCTCTGCTCTGCTCTCAAAAAGTCTCCCAGTCAGTCAGGTCCTCTGTCCTCTGACTGCCCATTCAGCTTGCCTCCAGTCACATCTCACTAGACACAGCTTTGTGGCCATGCCAAATGTGACAGACATCTGCATAGGCAGATCATCTCACACTTTAGTTCTGACAAGCACTGAGAATCTGAAGCTATTTGACAGGCGACGGGAGGAGTGACAGAGTGAGAGAGCAATAGATGAGGGAAATATGGATGGACAGACACAGACAGAAAGAGGATCCCCACCTCCCCCACAGCAGCGGTGGCTAACTGGCTGCGGTCAGCTCTGCTGGCTCATGAGTCCAGGGGCCTCCCTGCTTCCTGGCCCTGGGAGCTGGGAGCCAGAGAACACCAGGCAGCCTGGGCAGAAAGAAAGAAAGCATTCATCCACTGTGAAATATCTCCAAGGTGTCAGTATGGCCCAGGCACAATGGCAGAGGCCCGCACACAATGCTGGGAAGTTCTGCACAGTAGTGCGAGATGACACATCCGGCCTTGGCCAAAAGAACACATCATCTCATTGTCTGCTGTCATTGTGTGGCCGGGGTGCTCTCGGGGGAAAGATGTGTCCCCTTTGTCTTTGTCTTCGACTGTCTTAATCCTTGCTCTTTTCACAGGAAGGCTGTGCATGGAGCACTGAAAAGGGCCTGACAGTGAGCGAAGCGGGCAAGAAAATGTCCGGACCCCGGACTCTATTCACCCCCTGTACTAATGTGGCTCCTACTTTCACGGCTCTGACGTTTGAAAGGAAACTGAACCTGGCAATGCTTCAATGTCGGTTATTGGGCTTTAACTGTAAGCCAACTTGCATACTGTTTCATATTTTCTCTTTCTCTCTCCTGAAATATTGCATACTGTAAGGATTTGTTCCCATCTCCGGAGAGAAGCAGCATATTATAATGTTATTAATATTTTCCTGGCTGTCTGGGAGACGGTTTGGCCCCAGGTGGGCTGGAGATCCTGTTATAACAAGCTCTGACAATCAAAAAGAAAAATGGCTCCAATTCTCACTAAACAGCAATCACTATATAGTTTGACTCATGTAACAACTAGAGAATTACATCTAGAGAACAACTAGAGAATTACATTACATCTGTCTTTTCACAGATGCTATTTTCCTTTGTTTTACTACTGTTGGGGGGAGGAGTACAACAAGAGAGCAGCAGCCCCTGAAATTGTCATTATCTGTCACTTCAGATGACAGCAGTCATTAGATTAATGGAAACCTGACCTATACAACTTGCCCTATATCGCTGGTTCAAATCCCCAAGGCGAATACGTGAAAAATCTGTTAATATGACCTTGAGCAAGGCACTTAACCCTAATTGCTCCTGAAAGTCGCTCTGGATAAGAGTATCTGCTAAATGACAAAAAAAAAAAAAAATGTAAAGAAATATACGTTTTTTTAAAAATACTTGCAGGGCTTCTTCTCAAATTGCAATAGCATATGTGAGTGTGCAAAACAGGGAATGGGAATGGGACATACAAAGGAAGCAAATTATAAACCTCTCTTCCTGACACATGGTACCAGCCATCTAGAAAAATTGCAACTCTCCTAATAAACATGTAAGATGGAGCTGACTGCTGAGCTGAGGCAGGCAGGGGTGTGGGGGCCTTTAGTTTCTAACAGGCAATATCCTCGGAAACATACAATTTACCATCCCTGTTTCACAATCCTGCCCCCGCAGGTCTCAGCGCCGAACTTACAGAGGCTGTATCTGACTACAGAGATTGATGTGCCCTAGTGATTTGGAAAAACGTGTGATTAGCAGGGGCTATTGAGTCTCCGCTTGGAATCAATCACTGTTGGAGTTGTGTTATTGCATTACATTCAATAAGTGCCGTACTGTATGCACTCAGTAGTCGATCCACAACTGCTTAATGTATTAGTAAAACACAGAGTAGAGTTGATACTGTAACTGCCAGCAAGTCCTCACTGCTCTAGCCTAGTGACTGTATCCTGGCTCAAGGCAGGAGGTCAAACACCAGAACTGCTCTAGGAGGGCGTCTGGTCAGTCTGGACAGCAGCACACACAGTGGGGGGTATGACACCAGTACAGACGACAGGGGCATGACACTACCGGTCAGCAGGCAGGACTAACATGGCACCAGCTGGAGACAACAGGAAACTCATTTCTGCCATGTTAGGAAACCGTGGTAAAATGGGGCCACTTTTCCTTTTTCACTTAGGAGTATATTATTCAAGGGTAAGGGTAAAAAGTAAGATGACAAAGATGTAGGTTGTCGCCATTCATGTAGGTGTACTAGCACACGTCCCAAAGAAATTCCATAGACATCAACACAATTTAATATGGATGATTATTATCATCATTATCAGCAGCAGCATTATCATCACCATCCTCACATCATCCCTCAACATGCATACTCCGTTACTATACATCAAAGTTGGGATATAGGGCATTATCTGTTTGTCCTGAGTGTCCAGTTTGTTAACGTGTTTCTCACAGACAGGATTCTCCTCTCTGGTCTTTGGATGACATACTGCCTGCTGTCTCTGGCTGAGCTCCATGAGAGGCTCCACGAGAGGCTCCACGAGTGTCTCCAGCCCACAGCAGCAATAAAAACAGGATGGGTATTGATCTCTCCCAGCCCATGTTTTCCTTCCACTATGAGGATCTTCAAACTCGCAGACACAGCTGTGACGAGACAGGAGAGAGAGGAGAGGGTTCAACGTGGGGGTAAATGTTCATTATGATTTAGATGTCATAACACTCCAATTGACTATGTCATGTATTGTAGGCCTTATTTATGTATTGTAAATAAGAATGTGTTCTTAACTGACTTGCCTAGTTAAATAAAGGTTAAATAAGAACAGCATTCCAAATACAACGCATCCTTCCCTTGAACAGATGCATGTTTACGATATTAGAGGGACCAGAGTGCTGTTCGTTACCAGTTGTTTTGACTTCAATTCATAGACAAAACACTGAATGGTTAAGGAGGCGTTGGATAATTGACCGTGCACATTTTTCTGAGAGGAGAAAATTGTTCTCTCAGCGCAGGTTGTTCTATTTCAGTTTGGATCAAAACGGCCCTCGCCCAGCCCAGGAAATAGAGCTTAATTGGTGCCTGGTGATCTAGCTGTTTCTGTTCAGAGAGCTCAGCTCACTGAGGCCTCCCCCCTAGAGAGAGGTTCCCATATAAAATACCCTGTACTGGGCTGGCGCTCATATTCTGGGTGAATAAAACCACGACTGAGTCCTAAATGGACGAGAGGAGAGGTCTCTAGGCTTTGGTCAAATGTGCACTATGAAGGGAATAGGGTGTCAAAGTCTCCCATATAAATCAAGTAAAATGTTATTTGTCACATGCGCCGAATACAACAGGCATTTCACCTTACAGTGAAATGCTTACTTTACAAGCCCTTAACCAACAATGGAGTTAATTTAAAAAATAATAAGAAATAAAAGTAACAAATAATTAAAGAGCAGCAGTAAAATAACAATAGCCAGGCTATATACAGGTAGGTACAGTGTCAATGTGCGGGGGCACCGGTTAGACAAGGTAATTGAGGTTATATGTACAGTTGAAGTCGGAAGTTTACATAGACTTAGGTTGGATTCATTAAAACTCGTTATTCAACCACTCCACAAATTTCTTCTTCACAAACTATAGTTTTGGCAAGTCGGTTAGGACATCTACTTCGTGCATGACACAAGTAACTTTTCCAACACTTGTTTACAGATAGATTATTTCACTTACAATTCACTGTATCACTATTCCAGTGGGTCAGAAGATTACATACACTAAGTTGACTGTGCCTTTAAACAGCTTGGAAAATTACAGAAAATGATGTCATGGCTTTAGAAGCTTCTGATAGGCTAATTGACACGAAAATTGTAGACCTCCACAAGTCTGGTTCATCCTTGGGAGCAATTTCCAAATGCCTGAATGTACAACGTTCATCTGCACAAACAATAGTACGCAAGTGTAAACACCATGGGACCAAACAGCCGTCATACCGCTCAGGAAGGAGAAGCATTCTGTCTCCTAGAGATGAATGTACTTTGGTGTGAAAAGTGCAAATCAATCCCAGAACAACAGCAAAGGACCTTGTGAAGATGCTGGAGGAAACAGGTACAAAAGTATTGATATCCACAGTCCTATATTGACATAACCTGCTCCAAAACCGCCATAAAAAGCCAGACTACGTTTTGCAACTGCACACGGGGACAAAGATCGTACTTTTTGGACAAATGTCCTCTGGTCTGAGGAAACAAAAATAGAACTGTTTGGCCATAACGACCATCGTTATGTTTGGAGGAAAAAGGGGGACGCTTACAAGCTGAAGAACACCATCCCAACTGTGAAGCACGGGGGTGGCAGAATCATGTTGTGGGGGTGCTTTGCTGCAGGAGGGACTGATGCACTTCACAAATTAGATGGCCTCATGAGGGAGGAAAATGATGTGGATATATTGAAGCAATATCTCAAGACATCAGTCAGGAAGTTAAAGCTTGGTCGCAAACTGGTCTTCCAAATGGACAATGACCCCAAGCATACTTCCAAAGTTGTGGTAAAATGGCTTAAGGACAAACAAAGCCAAGGTATTGGAATGGCCATCACAAAGCCCTGACCTCAATCCTATAGAAAATTTGTGTGTGTGTGTGTGTGTGTGTGTGTGTGTGTGTGTGTGTGTGTGTGTGTGTGTGTGTGTGTGTGTGTGTGTGTGTGTGTGTGTGTGTGTGTGTGTGTGTGTGTGTGTGGGTGTGTGTGTGTGTGTGTGTGTGTGTCTACCAGAGTAGCAACAGTGTGCAATTCCCCCAGTGTGCTCGGAGCTCTCAAGCACCCCCACTCCCTCTACTGGTGTGGAAATAAATATTTATCACATCACCTTGAAGACCAGACACACACACAGAAAGAGGCACGATAACAACTGCTTCCCTCTTTGGAGAGGACGAAAACAAAAGGAAATGGAACAGACACAAAACAATGAGAGCCAGTGGATATCAGACAAAAGGAATGTAAATACAAGTCCTCAAATAACAAATAAATAATTGTTTGCAGAACTGAAAAAGTGTGTGTGAGCAAGGAGGTCAGAAACCTGACTCAGTTACACCAGCTCTGTCAGGAGGAATGGGCCAAAATTCACCCAACTTATTGTGGGAAGCTTGTGGAAGGCTAAAGGCAATGCTACCAAATACTAATTGAGTGTATGTAAACTTCTGACCCACTGGGAATGTGATGAAAGAAATAAAAGCTGAAAAAAATCATTCTCTCTATTCTGACATTTCACATTCTTAAAATAAAGTGGTGCTCCTAACTGACATAAGACAGGGAATTTTTACTAGGATTAAATGTCAGGAATTGTGAAAAACTGGTTAAGGTGTATGTAAACTTCTGACTTCAACTGTACATGTAAGTCGAGTTATTAAAGTGACTATGCATAGATAATAACAGAGAGTAGCAGCAGCGTAAAAGAGGGGGGGGGGGGGGGGGGCAATACAAATAGTCTGGGTAGCCATTTGATTAGATGTTCAGCGGTCTTAAGGCTTGGGGGTAGAAGCTGTTTAGAAGCCTCTTGGACCTAGACTTGGCGTTCCGGTACCGCTTGCCATACGGTAGCAGAGAGAAAAGTCCATGACTGGAGTCTTTGACAATTTTTAGGGCCTTCCTCTGACACCGCCTGGTATAGAGGTCCTGGATGGCAGGAAGCTTAGCCCCAGTGATGTACTTAGCCGTACACATTACGCTCTGTAGTGCCTTGTGGTCGGAGGCCGAGCAGTTGCCATACCAGGCAGTGATGCAATCAGTCAGGAGGCTCTCGAAGGTTTAGCTCTAGACCTTTTGAGGATCTGAGTACCCATGCCAAATCTTTTCAGTCTCCTGAGGGGGAATATGTTTTGTTGTGCCCTCTTCACGACTGTCTTGGTGTGCTTGGACCATGTTAGTTTTTTGGTGATGTGGACACCAAGGAACTTGAAGCTCTCAACCTGCTCCACTACAGCCCCGTCGATGAGAAGGGGGTGTGCTCGGTCCTCCTTTTCCTATAGTCCATAATCATCTCCTTTGTCTTGATCACGTTGAGCGAGAGGTTGTTGTGGCACCATACGGCCAGGTCTCTGACCTCCTTCTTATAGTCTGTCTCGTTGTTGTCGGTGATCAGGCCTACCACTGTTGTGTCATTGGCAAACTTAGTAATGGTGTTGGAGTCGTGCATGGCCGTGCAGTCATGAGTGTACAGGGAGTACAGGAGGGGACTGAGCACGCACCCCTGAGGGGCCCCCATGTTGAGGATGGTGGATGTGTTGTTACCTACCCTTACCACCTGGGGGTGGCCCGTCAGGAAGTCCAGGATCCAGTTGCAGAGGGAGGTGTTTAGTCCCAGGGTCCTTAGCTTAGTGAGGAGGTTTTGAGGGCACTATAGTGTTGAACGCTGAGCTGTAGTCAATGAATATTATTCTCACATAGGTGTTCCTTTTGTCCAGGGGGAAAGGGCAGTGTGGAGTGCAATAGAGATTGCATCATCTGTGTCGATCTGTTAGGGCGGTATGAAAATTGGAGTGGGTTTAGGGTTTCTGGGATAATGGTGTTGATGTGAGCCATGACCAGCCTTTCAAAGCACTTCATCGCTTCAGACGTGAGTGCTACGGGCCGGTAGTCATTTAGGCAGGTTACCTTTGTGTTCTTGTGCACAGGGACTATGGTGGTCTGCTTGAAACATGTTAGTATTATAGACTCAGACAGGGAGAGGTTGAAAATGTCAGTGAAGACACGTGCCAGTTGGTCAGCGCATGCTCACAGTACACGTCCTGATAATCTGTCTGGCCCGGCAGCCTTTTGAATGTTGACCTGTTTAAAGGTCTTACTCACATCGGCTACGGAGAGCGTGATCACACAATTGTCCAAAACAGCTGATGCTCTCATGCATGTTTCAGTGTTACTTGCCTCAAAGCGAGAATAGAAGTAATTTAGCTTGTCTGGTAGGCTCGTGTCACTGGGCAGCTCTCGGCTGTGCTTCGCTTTGTAGTCTGTAATAGTTTGCAAGCCCTGCCACATCCGATGAGCGTCGGAGACGGTGTAGTACGATTCAATCTTAGTCCTGTATTGACGCTTGGCCTGTTTGATGGTTTGTCGGAGGACATAGCAGGATTTCTTTTAACGTCCCCGGCCACTAGGAGCACCGCCTCTAGATGAGCGTTTTCCTGCTTGCTTATAACGGAATACAGCTCATTGAATACGGTCTTAGTGCCAATATCGGTCTGTGGTGGTATGTAGATATCTACGAAAAATACAGATGAAAACTCTCTAGGTAGATAGTGTGGTCTACAGCTTATCATGAGATACTCTACCTCAGGCGAGCAAAACCTCAAGACGTCCTTAGATATCGTGCACCAGCTGTTGTTTACAAATATATATAGACCGCCATCCCTTGTCTTACCAGAGGTTGCTGTTCTTTCCTGCCGAAACAGCGTAAACCCCACCAGCTGTATGTTCTTCATGTCGTTGTTCAGCCACAACTCAGTGAAATGTCCCGTTGATAGTTTAATCTTGCTCGTAGGTCATCGATTTTATTTTCCAACGATTTCACGTTGACCAATAGAATAGATGGCAGTGGGGGTTTACTCGCTCATCTACGAATTCTCAGAAGGCATCCCTACCTCTGCCCCTTATTTTCGCGCAAATGATGTATTTGGGCCTGTTCCCGGGAAAGCAGTATATCCTTCACGTCAGACTCGTCGGACTCGTTAAAAGAAAAAGCTTCTTCCAGCTCGTGGTGAGTAATCGCTCTTCTGATGTCCAGAAGTTATTTTCGGTCATAAGAGACAGTAGCAGCAACATTATGTACAAAATAAGTTACTGTGGCAAAGAAGGGTGCAGAGTGATAAATAGCAGATATGTGAGTGCAGAACTAATACGGGCTCTGCCCGTTTACTAGGAAGGTGGTGCCGACCCACAGATAAGGGGTCAAAACGAACCAGGAAGAGAGAGGAAGGGGCTGGGGGATCTGTGAACCATAGAGAAAGAGAAAGTGACAATAAATATCGGCTGGATTTACAGTGTATGACCTGGACTGTTTGGACTTACATGTTGGCGTTTGGACCGGGACCTACCAAGAACCCGATTTGTGTACCGAACCCTACAATCCTTGACCATGCCTGCGGCCTGGGCAAATCAGGACGGAGAAACCAACATACAGGTACTGTCCTGTTCGAAAGAACTCTCATTCTGGGGTGATTTTTGTGACGGTCTCCCGCTTAATTTGTGACAAACTCTCCTAACCTTGAAGATGTTTGTCACATTACAAACAATGCAAAAAAATGAATAAAATAACACAGTTGGTTAGGAGCATGTAAAACGTCAGTCATCCTCTCCGGCGCCATTCTACGTTCTAATGCACCCTGTACTGGGCTGACTGGCTGTCACTCTTAGTCTTTCTGATAACCTCTCTTGGGTAGGGGGCAGTATTTTGACATCCGGATGAAAAGCGTGCCCAAAGTAAACTGCCTGTTACTCAAGCCCAGAAGGATATGCATATAATTGGTAGATTTGGATAGAAAATACTCTAAAGTTTCTAAAACGGTTAAAATTATGTCTGTGAGTATAACAGAACTGATATGGCAGGCAAAACCCCGAGGACAAACCATCCCACTTGCCCATAAGAAGATAAAGACCACTTAGCTTCTCCCATCTGACATGGTCCTAAAGAAAACATAAAGTCATCCAATTACTGCATACAATTACATCCAACTGCTTGCAGAAGGTGCATTGATATGGCATGGTTTTACTTCTATGCAATAGTCCTACAGAATCATTTAGTTCCAAATCCATATTAGGTCATTCATGCATCTTCCTAAATGTATGGTTCTTATTATTGTATGGTAATCATCTATTTAGTTGTCTGCTGTAAAATCCTCATCATCATTGGTAGAGAGACCAGAGGTTGCTGCGGTAGAGTGGATTCATCATTAGACATGGGCTGAAATCCAAATGGCACCATGTTTCCTTTGTAGTGCGCTACTTTTGATGAGGGCCCATAAGGCTCTGGTGAAAAGTAGTGCGCTATATAGTGAAAAGGGTGCCATTTGGGATGGACAAATGTACACTACTCTCACAAGGCTGATGTATGAAGGATGGATGGGCCAAATCAGCTAGAGCAGTGACACAGTGAAACCTGCTAAAGATTGAGGAAACTCTGAATGGACATACAGCGTTCTGGCCCAAACCTGTGAAGACCATGCTAGAACAGTAACTGACCATCTTGTGTATCTGTTTTTTCTTCTTCTTCTTTGCCAACTCCAGTGTGAAACACATATTTTCCCTTCCTTCCCTCCCAGCTGTGAAAATATTTTCTTTGTCAAACATCTGTTGGAGGAATGTGGGGACAGAGAAGACTGACTTCTTGAGAGTGGAGCCACAGCAATGTGGTGTGGTCCACTTCCAGCTGCTGGACAGTGTGCTGACTGAACCCTCCATAAACCACCTTTCTACAGTACCACCCACCATACTTAGTTCCTTAGACCTACCACCCAGTTCCCTCACATTCACTCAAACACCACCCACCCTTCTCACATCATAAATCTATCACTTCATCCACCCACCATTTTCCCTTCATCCACCCCCTCCACAAACTGCCTACCTTCCCCTCAGGAGTGTGATCCCACCCCCCCTCTACCCCTCAGGCCTGGCCCCAGGGAAAACGTTCCCCTCTAGTGGTGCCCCTGCTTCCTGTCATCCACCCCCCAGACACACTTCCCCCGTCCCAGATCCCAGGCCATTCCTCTGTGCACCATGGGTTAAACGTAGCATGCAAGGGAATGATCATGCACTTCTCATCACAGCCACCCCACCTGTGTGAGGCATGTTTATGCTCTGTGCATAGACTCTGTGATTGATCTGTGTTTGGTAAGCGTTCCGCCTAAGCTAGGGCCTCTCCTCTCGTCCTGTTTCCCAGCGCGCCGCTTTTTGTGTTTTATCGTTTGTCACCTTCGCTCAGTTTTTACTTGACTTATTGGTTGACGTCCCATTGATTTGCTCTATGCACACTGCAGCTATGATGCACAGGTGAAATGTCAGTCAGTCTGCTCTGCGCCGTTCACACGTTGACTGTCAGAAGGTGTTTCTGTTTTGTCTCACTGGCTGAGTCTTTCCATGGGAAGCCTGTTTCAGACACAGGCCTCTGGTTTTCAACAGAGGAAGGAGAGTGAGATCTAAACAGGAGGGAGTTATTGGTGTGTTGTACATATATGCATGCTGATCTGAAAAAAACGATGTCACACAATAACCTTTATACAAGTCCATGTTTCAGATGTTCCCTCTGAATGCAGGTTGTGTGTTAGCCAGGGGTCAGTCCTGCACTCAGACTACAGTCTTCATCCTAGGACTCTCAAATCCTTCAAGAGAGGTCACCTCCAAGGTCACCCAGGCCAGGAAGCAGATGGGCAGGGGCCTGAGATATCGCCACATGCCATGCTCAGCTGTGATTGGCTGTGTGCCTATACTGGCCTATGACCGGTCAGTGACAGAGCAGAGCGTGTTATCTGTGTGGAGTGTAAACTGTAAGAGGCCCGCTGTTTGCCTTTGACTGTGCAGAGGCCAACCAGGAGCAGCTGGGCCAGCATACAGGGTTCTCTTTATTCACATGTGGTCTGGCATCACCAACCATCACTCCTACTACACTGCTTGCAGTCCAGAGGGGTCGGCACCAACTGCCACCTACTGTATACTGTATGCTACAATGCAAACTGCTACAGTACACACTGCTGAAGGAAGGGGGAGGGGAAGAAGCCAAAGAATTAGACCTGTTTAATTCTATAGGAGAAGCATTTTTCTTCCAAAAGCCCTGAAAGAGGACCATTGTCATGGTGATACTGTATCATGCAAATGAGGAATTGTGCTGAATTATTACTGTAAGGGGCAGAGGGGTGTCATTGTATACAGCCTGTTACCAAGCAAATCACTGTGTTATATAATTAAATAAAGGTTAAATTAATAAAATACAAAAAATAAATACTGTAGGTTGCTATTTAGTTCTAGTATTCTTTTTGGTCCTTAGTTAGTTGGAAATGTTTCTGTTTAAGTAGTACATTAGTTGAGACTCAAGCTTATGACAATAATGGTGGGAATAAGACTGCAGAACTTCTGTCCAGTCCTATGAAGGCTCTCCTTGCAGCTGCGCTGCCATTCTACTGTCCATTTCATAGGAGACTGGACTGATTACCGTAGTTACTCCTCTCTTCCCTCTCTGTAGGGCACCGCTGCTTTTTTGGGCTCATCATTTTGATTAGAATCCTGTCTCTTCCTTCCTCTCTCCTCTCCTCCTCCTGGACTGATTAGAGCTGAGATGTGGACACCAAGGCCCCTAAACTAGCCTAATCACATCCCATCTTTAATTCTCTCCTCTTCTTCCTCTCTCCCTCACCTCTCCTCCACGCAGTACCTCCTCCAGTGATTGTAACCTAGGCCCTCCTGCCAGGAGGGTTATGGTAATCCAGTTTATCTGGCTGAGGTAGTAGTTTAATCCCATTAGAAAGCCAGTGAGCCAAGGAACTGGTGGAGCAGGAGTCTTTCACAATGGCTAATCACAAGTGGATCTTGTTGGAAAGTGATCAGGGCTTTCTGTATCTGACTGCTTCTATAATGTCCTTTCCCTCTTGTTGGGCAGATTTAGATTCAGGTAGCACCGCCGTCATGTTCCTGGGGTTAGTTGTCAGTAACAGCAAAGGAGACAGGGTGTCGACAATGTGAGGTTAATGTGAGTGAAGAGAGAAGAAACGGGTGGAATGCCTAGAATGTGAATAAGCATATATCATTCGCAGTTTTCTTTTTTATATGTTGCCGAAATAATAAGTTGGGGTGAATATTTGTTTAATTAAGAGTGCACCCATAAAATGTGTAAAATGTGTAACAATAATTTTTGTCTAAAGACTGAGGTGTTGTAATAACCAACCGCTGTGTATGAGTTAATCATGCTCTGGTGGATAGAGTCCTGCTGGCTGAGCCTCCCTGAAACAGCTCACAGCACCATGCAGCCTCTGGTCTGGTTCATGCTGCACAACATCAGCTTTATACCATGGCCCCGTCACAAAACACACCCTATTCCCTATAGGCCCTGGTCAAAAGTATTGCACTACATAGGGAATAGGGTGCAGTTTGGGACGCAAGCCTATACCTATGCCACTCACTCCAAACACACTTTATTTACTGTCACTAACATTGGACAGGAGCACTCACATGGAGGCTTTTATTTCTTTTTTAAGCAAGCCTCGCATGGTGAAACTAGAACGTACAGAGACATTGGAATGTGGAGCGTAATGTAGAGCATGGAGATGTCTTATGACTAACATCTGGGCATTTAAATGTCAGTTCCCATTATAACGTATTACACATATAACGTATAACATATTAGTCCATTGCAGGAATTCTACACATAACAGATGAGGTAAAGATGTATGGATTTTCTGTTTTGATGGAGAAACAGATGGGGGGAAAAAAGTGTCCTCTCTCTCTACACAAGCCAAGGAGTGTAATGGAGGCATTATTCATCAATATCTCTGGAAGATAGAAGTGGAGAGTTCTGTGAAGTGAGAAGTTAAAGGCTGACTGGCCAAAGCAGCAAGGTTTAGGGGAGTTGGGCCACTTTTCAAAACATACTTAATTGAATGATGCCTTTATAAATCGCTAAGCCACTTTTTGTAATGCCAATGCTGTGTTTACTGTATTTTAGGATGTGTCTCCTTTTGAGATCATGTGCAACACTCTGGGGCAAAAACAAAACAGTGTAATGGCACAACGTAATAGAATGTGCTAGGGAATAATAAATCAATGGTTAAGGTCTACCACAACTGCCTCCGCTGCACCCAGAGAGCAATGGGTACATTCGTGCTCTCAGTCAGAGAAGAATCATAAGGAGCTGTGGTCACTTGGGGGAAATCAAAATCAAAATGTGAAATTCATGGATAATGACTCATGTGAGAGCTGTGTTTTTGTGTAGACTACGGGGGCCAAGGGGGACTCGGAACTACTGTATGTGTTTATTCTCACATTAAACACTCCCCCTTTGAAGTAGTGCAAAGCACACGTTCCACCAAATGACACCTCAGCCAAAGACTGTTTTAGCAAGGCACCTCCAGTGGTCACCAAACCTGTAAGTGCAGGAGGGTAACATCTCTGCATCCAAGTGACCCATTTTCTTTTCTGTGCAGTGTCCTGTACATTTTTATTTTATTTAACTAGGCAAGTCAGTTAAGAATAAATTCTCATTTACAATGACGGCCTACCAGGGAACAGTGGGTTAACTGCCTTGGGGGGGCAGAACGGCATATATATATATTTTAACCTTGTCAGCTCGGGGATTCGATCTAGCAACCTTTTGGTTACTGGCCCAACGCTCTAACCACTAGGCTACCTGCACCAGTGACAACCCTGAAGCTAGTCTGTGACTACTGCTGCACACTTCTCCCTCTCTTTCCTGTACATAAGCAGTGACGACCCTGAAGCTATTCTGTGACTACTGCTGCACACTTCTCCCTCTCTTTCCTGTACATAAGCAGTGACGACCCTGAAGCTATTCTGTGACTACTGCTGCACACTTCTCCCTCTCTGTCCTGTACATTAGCTTCAGGGTCGTCACTGCTATTCTGTGACTACCGCTGCACGCTTCTCCCTCTCTTTCCTGTACATAAGCAGTGACGACCCTGAAGCTATTCTGTGACTACTGCTGCACACTTCTCCCTCTCTGTCCTGTACATTAGCTTCAGGGTCGTCACTGCTATTCTGTGACTACCGCTGCACGCTTCTCCCTCTCTTTCCTGTACATAAGCAGTGACGACCCTGAAGCTATTCTGTGACTACTGCTGCACACTTCTCCCTCTCTGTCCTGTACATTAGCTTCAGGGTCGTCACTGCTATTCTGTGACTACCGCTGCACGCTTCTCCCTCTCTGTCCTGTACATAAGCAGTGACGACCCTGAAGCTATTCTGTGACTACTGCTGCACACTTCTCCCTCTCTGTCCTGTACATTAGCAGTGACGACCCTGAAGCTATTCTGTGACTACTGCTGCACACTTCTCCCTCTCTGTGTCCTGTTGGAGCCCCTGAACACTATTTTGTAGAAAGCAAGCTTCTAGGAAAGGAATTCTGTCTCACTCCTCAAAAAATAAGCTATGAAGATAGATTAACGTGGAAATGTTACAGGTGTTTCAAATAAAAACAAAGTGGAGGCTTTGCACTCGTCTATTTATTTGAGGAACTCTGACCATTATTACAGGGGGTATCTGAGGATAACAAAGTGCCACCCTGGCAATTATTAGAGCAAATATTGACAAGCATGGCAGGCAGCAGATGTCTGGCCATCCATTCGCTCTCTATTCTACAGCCCTCCCTCCAACTCCTAACTCTGAGGTTGACTGCTACACACAGGTCTGAGGTGTACTCACTTTGTGGTCATACTCTTCAGATTTGAATGTTTGTTTGTTTTTACAGATAAGAACGTGGTTACTCTGACTGTTATCAAGCAAGCAGGTTGGAGGTGCTTGAATGTACTGTATCTCATACATACATTTTACCTTGTTGGCTCGGTATGTATGTTGATGTGCCCTTGAGCAAGGCACTTAACCCTCATTTGATCCAGCGGCTCTCGTACTACTATGGCTGACCCTGTAAAACAAGACATTTCACTGCGCCTGTCCGGTGTATGTGACAATAAAAACATAACATCTTATACTATTATGTTTGTGTGTATATTCACACATGCAGTATATGTGAGTGTATAGTCATAGAGCATGTCTATAATCATCATATCAGTGCAGTATGGTCACAGAAATCACCTGGAAAATCACCAATCCAGGGAAAGGACTAATCTGATTTAATCCGCTCTTTCATGTTTAATGCCGGAAATAGAAGCGTTTCATTTACAATTCCACACATTTTGTTTGTTATTTTTTGCACCTTCGAAAGATCTTTTATATTCAAACAGGACATATCTGACCAAACATTTCACCTCAACCTTGACCTTTCTCCTCGTCTCCCCTGAGATATTCGAATAAGGATTAGACAGGAGTGACATTGAAATATGTTTTTGTCATTATGTGTCAGAAATGGGTCTGGGAGCTGCAGGATGTGTTTGATTTACAGCTAAGCGCCTGTGGAGACTGACAGGACTGGCGTTCTGTGTGGGTTAGAGAGGAAATGTCACCCCAATCACAGCAGGATAACACAGCTATGTCAGCTCCACTGACATTGACTACACCCCCACAATGCTTTGGAGACCAGAGAGAAGAATGTTGTCTGTATTTACATTTCCTTCGGTAACCTTTGATAGCTGCCTGACGTCCTGCCTGACGTCTTTGACAAAAGCATTCCAGTTGTAAAGAGACATCTCATGTTATGGTCTTTCCTTCATCTTGGAATATTGTGTTCTTTCAAAAGATACATTTTCACATCTCAATATGAATGCTCTTGGTGGATTTATTGAAAGCAGTGCTTTATGGCTTTCTATAGCTTGGCTCTCTTTTGAATTACATCAGTATTTTTTTTATAAAACCAGACAAATTGGCTGCAACTCTGTGCAATTCTGTCAAATTATAGTGGCTATGTTATTTACTGAAGTAGAAAAAACATCCCTCAAAATGCCTCAACATCCACTCCCCAAGACCATAACATTAAATGGCCCATGCCAAGTCTGAATGTTTATGGCCTGTATTTTCTGCTCCATAGAGTTTTCACTTATTCTTCTCCGGGTGTGTAATATTTAGGAGGAGGCTGGCAGGGGTCCCATCCTGCAGCAACTGGGAAACAATGGTGGACCTTTTTCTCTGGGAGACCTTGGGGAGATGTTGCGGTAGTTCCAGGCCTGAATCTGTGAGCAGTGTTGCCCTCTAGAGTGTCTGGCAGGGTACTGCAGGCTGGGGGAAAATGTGGTCCAGACATCCAGTCATCTAACCAGCCTGACTCTTACGAGATGGGTAGGAAAGGAAAGGGGGATACCTAGTTAGTTGTACAACTGAATGCATTCAACTGAAATGTGTCTTTCGCATTTAACCCAACCTCTCTGAATCAGGGCTAACAGTGCTGTACTGCAGGCTGTGTTTGCTGATGGTGACGAATCCAATTGTTTATCCTAGGGACTGATTTAGTGTGTTGTTTATCCATGCAGATTTTGATATAGTAGTGCCTGTTTCTATGTGTGGGGATTTGATGCAAGGGTTAATTGATAGTGAGTATGAAAAGTGTGCTTTAGTATGGACACCAGACATCTCTTTTCATACAATTATAAGCAAATGTTTCACATATTTATAATTTGTGCATTTCAGATTGAAACAGGTTTCCATTATTAGCATATGAAGAAGTATCATTCTACAGAAATCTATTTTGAATCAACAGGCATACAGGGGTAACCTCTGAGGAAAATGTTGCTATGGTACTCAGGTTTATTTTCTAATATACTGAGTGAGAAAACAGAGTTTACTTTGTGCTCATCTAAAGCACAAGAGGACAGGTGACCGCTCAATACCATAAGCCTGTAATAGCCAGTCAGAGAGTTGAAACTCCTCGGAGAGAACAAAGGTTTTCATTTAATGAATTAAAGAAACATAATGAAGTTATTAAAAAGACAATGACTCCCCTCCAGGTATTTTTCATTAGTCTGACAGCATCACAACACACTTATTGTCTGCCTGGCCTCATGAAGAAAAAATCCTTTACTTTCTCCCTCCTCCAGAATGCAGGAGCTGAGCTGCCTACGGAAGGCTGGGCACTGACAGTTCCGGAGAGTGGGCTGCTTTGATCAAGCCAGCTCACCAATTAGACACAATTAGACACACACACCGCTGCACTGGTCCACCCAAAAATATAATAATCACTTTGAAGAGAGGCGCAATCAACCTCAGCGCGGCAGTAGCTCTGTTCCAAAAGTAAATCAATGTAATTTGTCATCTTTCTGTGGTGTGTGTAGGTGAAGGTCGGTGGGGGTGATGGATAGGGTTTGTCTGTGGGAACGAGCTCTGTCAGGTATAGTGGGATTACACCTCCTCCACAGACCTGCTCTCAGCAGCACCAGTACCTCACTAGAGGAAGGGAAGGGATCAATATCAACTGGAGACTTTGACCGTCCCTCTGAAGATCGCATCGTCATTTTTCATGATAATTGGGGCCGACAGATGCAGCTGGATTTGCAGTAGATATTGAAACGACCACGTGTGGGAGTGTTTCATTTTTCTGCTTTGGAAAATATGGTGGGGAGTATATTCAATATTTATACATTCGATTTTAGAAACCCTCAACCATGGATCACACAGTATTCAGTATTTGAACCATTTTATATCCAGTGTGAAGATCCTCGATGCCTTTTGTCAAAAACATGCTCCTCTCTGAGCAAGAATGAGGGTGGTGATTCCCAAGAGGGGACTGCTGCTTCTACTGGGGAGAAATTAACTGTAGTTTACTTAATCAACACTGGGGGGCACTCATGTAGCTAAAATACTAGTCCAGCTCAGTTGAGTACAGTACAAAAAGGTGATGTCTATTTTCAATTAACTTCATGACATTTAACATTACCAGAAAAACACTTTTGAATACACTCAAGCATGGGTCATTAAAAGATGATCAAGCTTGACACAAGATACAGTAGAAATTAGACCGCCTTCTACCCAGACGTTGTACTGAATTTACATCATGCAACAGCTTACTCCTGCTAAGGATTTTGGGATGGACTAACAGAACTCCGTGGACCTTGGTGTGGAACTGGGAGTGTGAGTGCATGGTAAGGTGACAGGACGGGATATGAAACATGTCCTTGTCAGCCAGTGTCGCTGATAACAGGAGGATACAGCAGTGTGAACACAGAGCAGGACAGGAGGGAGTCCAAGTCCTGTGGCACTGCTAGTATCCAGACTGGTTGCTATCTACCATGTCCCTCTTCACACTGAGATAGTGGAGGAATGCACATCCAGACTAACACTTCCTATTGATGTGCTTCTCCTGCTTATTGTTGGGGAAGCATTGCACCCTGATCAGGGCCATGACAGTAACAACAATTAGTGTGCTTGTCAACCATTAGAAATATGATACATAGCATATATACTGTACCATGTAACATTTTCCATTTTATGGCAACATTCTGCCATCCCGAGTTGCGCAGCGATCTAAGGCACTGCATCTCAGTGCTAGAAGCATCACTACAGACCTGGTTAGATTCCAGGCTGTACCACAACCGGCCATGATTGGGAGTCCCATAGGGCGGGGCACAATTGGCACAGCGTCGTCCAGGTTAGGGCTTGGCCGGGGTAAGCCGTCATTGTAAATAAGAATTACTTAACTAACTTGCCTAGTTAAATAAAGGTTAGATAAAAAAAATAAAAATTATAAAATAATTTTGGATGGTGATATCATACTGGATAATCAGAGACAACAAAGTTAACATCCCACTGGGCACATTGATTCAACCAATGTTGTTTCCACGTCATTTCAATGAAATTACGTTGAACCAACGTGGAATAGACGTTGAATTGAAGTCTGTGCCCAGTGTGATGTAGTTAAGTAATATGTGGGTTCATATGAGCTGGTGTTGTCACTTATCAGTTTCATGCCACCATTTCATTTATAGAATGACCGTGCAACCACTGTCTTTCAACTACAGTATTACATATGATAAACCATTAACTGTCTCATGATATATTTGCATAAGTGTAGGCTAGAAACCTACCCAGCAACTGACTAACGTTGGAGTGGAGTAATGTTTCTGAGATCTGTAGACCCAACAGCTGTACCCACGGCAAGCAAGCAGGCAGGCACTATGAAAGGATACATTCACCACTGCCCCACCAGCTGAGGCATACAGTACATAGCTCTCAGTGGAGGCTGCTGAGGGGAGGACGACTCATAATAATGGCTGGAACGGAGTAAATGGAATAACATCTAACGCATGGCAACCATGTGTTTTGATGCCATTCCACATATTCCGCACCAGCCATTAACATGAGCCTGTCCTCCCCAATTAAGGTGCTACCAACCTCCTGTGAAAGCTCTACACTTTTATTTTGGTTGGTTTAAAAAAAGTGATGTCCAGTTATGGGGTTATGGGATATGGGGTTTCATCTGACCACAGACAAGATGCCTTCTGTTTTCCCTTGGTATGAGTGGAATTGTGACAGCTGCAGTTCTTCATTTTGTGCATTTCATAATTAAATATAAGTTCCACATTCCAAAGTCACAGGCTGGATAAGAGACATGCCAGAATGAATGCACTGCAGAACATATTCACTCACTTTGTCAGATTGTATCTCTTCGCTGTAGACAGGAGCAATTTATGTGAAACCAGTCTATAATGTGTGGCTAATTTCCCCACCAAATCAGACCTCTCCTCTCTATCCCTCCTCTCACACACCCCCATCTGCTTCTAATCGATGCTGACCACCAGCGGCTGTCGTGGAAAATCGGTTCAAATATAACACTTACAAGAACTTGTGAAATCAATTAGGCTTTTAATACAAAGTATATAAAAGCCGGAATGGTCCGCGAAACACACAATTTCCCAGAGCCCTAGCTCTTCTATTTATACACACATAGTATTATGTCCATCCCTTATGCAAATGAAGTTTCTTTTCTTAAGTCATTCACCACCATTATCTTTTAGTTCAAGCTTCCTACTTGTTCACGCCCAATAACGCCCATATCTGCTTTCAATTAGTTTATAATGGTGGCCGGACCCTCTATCTTAGTGTGTCAGCAGATTCTGTGTCTCTTCCTTTCATTAATGTGTCAATGTACTCTTTGTTCTGCCTTTATTGGAATCAGCAGATTCTATCCTATAAGCCTTCTTTTTAGAAGGAGCTGACTATGGGTCTTTTTATCATTAGTGTGTCAGGTCAGCAGACCATGTGTCTCTCCCTTTCATTACTGTGTCAATCTACTCTTTGTTCTGTTCTCCCCTATCCTTAGTGTGTCCAATTGTCTTAGGCGCCTATGTGTCTCCCTGTCTTCCTGTAGTCTATTTTTAATGTTCAGCTATCTTATACATCTATGTGCTGTCCTATACGTCTCATTTACTCCTACAAATCCCTCCTCTGGGGCTAATTAGCCACATAAATTATACAAATATGACTTTGGGATAGTAAATGAGAATACCTATGATGGACAAGAAAATACAAAAACAGAGTAAAACAAATAAACCAACTGGACCAAACATCTCCAAATGATTAATACTAAAATAGGAGTAAAAGATCCAATTAGAAACATTAATGAAAACCTAACTAGACCAAACATCTCTAGTTTTCATAAGAGTAAAAGATCTAATTTGGTATAAAAATTAGAAAGATAAAATATTACATATTTGATGAAGCATGAGCGTGTAGGTACCTAGCCTTGCCTGAGGTTATCTCAGTTATGTGAAAATTAAAAATTAAAAAAATTAAAAATAATACAATGAGTATAATAATAATATTGAATATGAAAAATTAAAAAATAAAATAAAATAATACAATGAGTATAATAATAAAGGAATATGAGAAAATCAGAGACCTACATGCAGTTACAAAAGAAAATTGACACAACATCATTCTAAATTTAAGCATTTCAACATGATCCTCCCTCGCAGACACCTCTCTAATAAAGTGATATCAATGATACCAACCTTTGTTTAGAAGATTAAGGACATGGTCCATAGACACTTGTAACCGGAATACCCTCTGTTACCTAACATGTTTTTGAAATTAACCTAGTTTTTTAGAAGGCATAACTAGCTTTAATTAAAGGAAACCAGATATATTCATTGATATACATATCTAAAAATTCAACCAAACATACAAAAACACAAGCATTAGGCAAAATAAAAATGCTAAAACCCCATTATCTAGGAGCACAGTCCTCATCCTTACAAATAAGACAATCTCCTCTTTGACACTTGGCACAGAAAAAAGGTTCTGGGTGATGGTTATGACCATCCTCATGAATTTTTGTACACCACTTGCAATTGTGACGCAAATGACACTTTTTGTGGACATGTACGAGTATACATTCCTCTGAATTTGGGAATACAGCATATACAGGTAGACCATCCTTACGAAAACCGTGGCATGCATATCCACCTCCAGGAACTACTCCATGTAGACAGTTTGGATTCCCAAAGGGGCAGTCAAGAGGTCCTCCAACCGCATTGCAAGGCTTTCCATACTTATTGGTATAATTGCCTGGGCTTCCCGGTACAGGATCAATCACCACAGGAGGGTCATCTCTCCTTACAGACATCTGTTTAACTGTTGTCTGAACCACAATTGACTTTACCAGGGGTATAACACAACAAAATGCAATACCCAGAGCCAATAACCCTCCTCCCAACATGATGGCCATCCTAGCAAACATGGCTCCCCACTTTCCTAATGCTAGGTCTAGCCAATCCCATACATGAGAGTCTAAACCAGCATTAGCCTTTACTTCTGCTCGTAATCCTTTGAGTTTGGCCATATCAATATTGGGAATAAAGGTGCAACAGTCATCCCCAAACATGACACAAACTCCACCCTTCTCCGCTAAGAGCCAATTGAGAGCCTGTCTATTTTGCCAAGTCATTTTACTGGTAGCCTGTACCTGTTCCCCCAACGCCGTTAAAGCCAAGTCAGTATAGTTAATGAATCTCTGTTGGTTATAGTATATATAATTAATCCACTCTAAGTTCTTATTTGGTGTTATCCACAAGAATATAGATTCAAATCCTGATTTAACCTCATCTCTGGCCTTGAAATCCCGAGGTACACCTCTAAGCAGTCCAATTGCATTAAGGTATACCTCAAAATCCTTCTCATAAGCCCTTTTAACTCTAGGTTTAACATAGTCATCATGGGGTGATGTAATAATAGTAACCTATTTAATTGCTCTAACTAAGGCACAAAGACCAATCCATCCATCAGACAATACATTCAACAGTTAGTTTCTGGATGTGTGGAAAGAACAATCAGCAATACCTCTGTCTTGATTTTCAACATAGTAAGAGATGGTGCAACCTGAGTTATTTTACCACACAACCCTTCTCTATTCATTATCAACCCTTTATCATTATTTCTACGTACTCCCGTAGTCTCTAGCACCCAAATAGTATCACATTCTACAGTGGTCATGGCTGTAAAAACATTCATATTTTCCTTTAACCACAGTACCTCTGTCTAATTGAGGTCCATTTGATTCAGTTCTAATGTTATAGGCAGCACAATCATTGTCTCCCAGCATGGTCTCATTCAACATAGTTTTACCCCTAGTGCTTACCCAGAGCAATCCTACATTTTATGTCACACAAGGGAATAGAATACTTTCTATTAGTACAATGGTCATTTTTCCAACTTACACAGTTTTTAAATGATGCTGGTTCAGAGACTATTAAAAGATCAGACAAAGTTGATTTTCTACACAAAATACAATTGTCCATTCTGTGTTTGTTTGCCATATACTTAGCCCATTCGTATCACTCCTTCTTCACTACTTCTTCTTGTGTGGTGTCCTTGAGTGGTTCTGATTCTGATATATCTAATTCTGTCGCTTTTACAATGTTCTTATCTTGAGGTAGATCATTAGAGTTTATCAGAAAGTTCCAAATGTCAGTAAAAAACTATCCTGACTCTGATGTCTCAGGTTGCTTTGTGGGTACGGTGGTCTGCTTGGTAAGGGAGGTCGATGTCATCTTAGTGGTAGCTACTGTGGTCGTCACAGCAGCCGCCACCCTTGTTGTTGTCACAGGTTCTTCCTGTTCAGGTGCAGGGGTAGGATCAATCTTAATGACCGTGGTGCTACTCCCTTCGGTCACTGTTGTTCTTGTTATTTTAACTATTAATTCTTCACCTTCAACTGGTTCAATCTGATTCATGATGAGCACCCTCTCGTCTTTTTCTTTGATTAATGTCAGGTCACATCCTTTCGGATCCCAAACGACTTGTCCCTTTGTTTGGTGATGTGTCCATCCACAGAGTGCCATCTCCGGTAAGGGTTTGATCCTTATGATTGAGATAGACTTCAGTTCTCCTGCTTCTGTTATAAGTTGAGGTGGAACAGAGATTCTAACCTTGTCAGTCTTTTTGGATTGTTCGGCTGATTCCTTTCTTCTCTTCCTGCTTCCACCATACGTCTTGATTGTGCATGAGTCTGTTGTTTCTATACTAGCATTCACTGTTACTTCTGTTATGTCAATGTCATTATTCTTTTGTTGTTCTAACTTCAATTGTCTAAAGGAGACCATTCAAGAGCTGAAAAGTCAATTGTGGGGAAACCCCCATTTTCTTCAGCTTGCAGGACTTTTCCTCCTCTTTCTTCACCTGAGGCTCCCTCCTCAGGCAGGACTTAGCTTCCATCTGGAAGGGTTTCAATTTTTAGGGAAGAGATGTTCTCATTCTGTTCCTTGTGAGGCCTCTCCTCCTCTTCTGGGTGCATTAGTCGGTGCACCTGTCACATTTTGGCTTTCACTTGATTTGCTGTTTTCTTGGCTCCTCCCTGGTGAATCAGCATCCTCTGTGTCCTCATCTCTATATGGTTGTGTCCTTCTCTCTGTTGGGACTCAGGTGCAGTGGTTCAGATGGTACCACGTCTGGCTTCCTTTCACTTGGACGACCGTTCTTGTTGCTTTGGCCACCTCACAGGGTCCTTCTCTCCTCGGTGGATCCCACTTCCTCCGGAACACTCGAACGTGGACTAGATCTCCTGGTATCACTGGGAGAGGTCCTTCTGGTCCCCTTGGATCATCAGACGTGGAACCTCTCGTCCTGGTTCAGGTTTCTGCCTTCTTTCTGTGAGGCATTCATACTTAGAGACTTATGGCCTCTGTTCTATGATTGCACCATACATCCTCTTACTTCCATCACTCATCACACAACAAACTGACATTCCAGCTGAAGCTGGCGAACCCCTCTCCTTCTGGTTTCCTAAACATAAGACTTGGAAAACAACAGACAAAGCATAACAGTATTGACAATGTTATGTGTTATGCATAAATATATTCATGAAAACTGAAATCTGAGACCATGACAATTCCCACTCTCTCTTCACCTGACTCTATGCCTCCAGGATACTTTTCTGCTGGACTCCACAAAAATAAAAGCCCTAAAAAGCTTCCTCATGCTTCCACCCAGTCTTCCCCTTTTGGCCCCAGGTTCTGAGAGGTGTTCCCAAATCATGTCATTTTTTACTTAGTTTCCCATCTGCTCCATTTCAACTGATAATCATGTGCATAACCTTAATCAACATTATCTCTTCTTGACGTAATTCAACACTGTATATGCTTTCACATCAATTCCTTTAACATATTTGTTTAGAGTATAATATCCTATCATCTATTCTTTTTCACATGATGCATTAAAAAATGAAACAAGTAGCCCCCAAACACAACCCAGTATGTCTAAAGTAGCCCCCAAACTCAACCCAGTATGTCTATAGTGGAATCTAGTCTCTCTCTCTCTCTCTCTCTGATTCCACGTCCTCTGTCATGGTGTTTTCAAGCTCACCCATTATTCAGCTGGACCTCACTTCTCGTGAGACTTATGCACCCATCAAAGAGAGACATGAAGATCTTTACCACTGCAGTGTTGTAAGAAGTATACCACCAGCCTGGTGTATCTTGATGTACACTCAGTCTCCAGAATGCAGCCCAAGCCCTTCCATTTCTGGCTGTTTTTTTCCCTGAGGACATACACACTAACACATGGGTTATTTCCTGACAACAGACTTTCTTCTTATAGCAAGATCACTAAATCTTAATTTTTAATAACAACCCTATGTAAACATTCTGCCTCAATACCTGGCCTCCTGCCACAGAAATATTCATAATGATAGTCAAATGATGGTCCCTACAGCAACTGCTGTAAAATAACATGTAATCAGTCAAGTGTCTTCCAGTTGGATTAATATCCAATCCTAACAAAACTAAGTCATAAGTTTCTTAAACTTTTGCTCTAGTGTTCAAAATGCCACCACTTATTATTTTTATCATTTTACCATTTTTACCATTTTATCATTATTTTATTTTTACCATTTTACCATATGTGAATTGTTCTATTTACTTTAGAATTGTCCCTATATTTTACACAGCCAGCTGTCTTTCCTTTTCTGTGAATTATCTCTATTTTTTATACATAGTTTCTAGAAATAACACCCCTTCACTACCATTACCTTCATTTATGAGCCCCCTCATATCCCCAATGTAGTCAGAGTTTTTCTAACTCATAACAGCCATTGTTTGATACATACTTAAAACATTCTTAAATCAATTTATATATCATTTATATCAGTATCAGTCCCTCCTCAGGAACATATACACAACCTTATGTTCCTCAAAACAAAAATAAAATGACCAAAGGAGAAAAATAAATAAACAAAATTATAATAATTGCACATTTGCAATATTACCACTATTTGTAATGTAATTAAACCTGGGGAAAACGTCCATCTGTTTCATTCTATGCCAATGTTATTGTTGGTCTCTTTCTTCTTCATCCTTGGGTATCATCGCACAACAGACTACCTTTTTATTCAATTATATTATTACATTTTATCATTCCAATGACATTATAAAACAAAAGAAACAAAAAACCTTTAATCTAATATTCTGTAAGTTTTGTCAACCACCTTGTCTCAGGATTAGTTTCCAGAGCTTCCCTAGGCCTATTAAATTTAAACAGTTCTATATCTAAATAACTAAACAGTTCTTTTTTAAATACATTTTCCAACCCAATATTCAGGATAACAGTCCTTAGTGTTTACTTTAACTCAAATTTGACCTTATCTATTCAATACACATCATCCCTTTAATAATTAACCTTTATACTAAACACTTTTATTACCAGTATTATCTATTTTCCAATAGCCCTTTTGTCTCAGTTTTTCTCTCATGAGTGGCCTGGTAATAAAAGGTCAGTACCCCAATTCCTTTAAGTCATTATTCTCCCAACAAATATAATTTCAGCATGTCTATTTTTAGATACAGTTCACAGGTCATCAGACACAGTTGTCCCTCACTATTCAGTCGGTTAGGGTGGGTTTGAGCTCCACACCCACTTGTGGTGATATTCTCTCCCATGCCTTAAAGCATTCTGACGTCACCTTTTATGATAACTCCCTTATTCTACTGGTGATCTCACAGATGAATTACAGATGATGTATTTATCAACAAAACCCTCACAGAGACCCACACTCCAATAAACCCTTTGGAGTAACTTTCATCACTTTTTATATGCAGAATGAACAAAGCACATTTGTGTATTTACCCAAAGACCATAACCCCAGGGAACTGATAATCTTACCTATGAACCCATGTTATATCAAAATAAAAATTAAAAACCTATTTGAATAACTTATTCAATTTAAGGATACAACTCTTCATAATTTTCCCAGGGACATAATAGATTTTCAAAGTAATTATACATTTTGAATAGAGTCTGGTGTCTTTTAATCATTCTATAATTAAATCCCACCTGTTCCAACAATTTCTAGTAAAGGTGATCAGTCTTTCACAGGAAATTCTTAGGATTCAGGGCATTTTGACACCATTAATATGTTTCCACTCCCCTTTCTTTAGGAACAACTTAAATACATTTTTCAAAAAACATTTCCATCCTTCTGCATACCCAATTTGAAACTGAATTGGAAAAAACCCTTCCAATAAATCTACTAATGCATATTCATTCCCGGTACACGGTGTACTTACTAGTGAACCATAGGCCAATAACACAAAGGGACTGGACTCACTTATCCAGAACTCCATTTTTTTTTTTTCCTTATCCAGATATTTCTATTTTTAAAGCGGCTGACTTTAACTAACTGCTTTCCACAGTAATGCAGTCTCCAATGATATTTTGACCAGAGAAGATTAAACCCTTTTTTTCTGGAAAAGAAAGTATACATATCGTTAATATTCACAATGTTACCTTTTAATCAGCAAATAGTTTTTATTCCATAAACGTCTTAACAGTTTTCAGAGAATGACGGTATAGAATGTCTAACAATTAAAATTCCATCTGTACTCTACTAGATGTCAAGTCAAACGTGATCTAATACTTCTTCTTGACCACATATAAACTGTAATCTCTATGAAACACTCATTGTTCGCTCAGAGACTATACACCGCCAAGTAAAAATTCCATTCTCACTAACCTCAAACCGATTAATTGTTTGTTATTTTGACAAGGATACAAACTCTTGTATAACGGCATTTCCTGCTACCGCACTAAATTCTAGTGTCACCTTACACTAATTTTCCCCATACCCGCTATACCCATATCCAAAACAGGGAGCTATATTCTTATTTGTTCTTAGATATTGTCAATAGTTCTGCTAATCACCCGCACGTCTGCGAGGATGAGTGGAACCACATTTGTCTTTTATAGTAATGTATTTTCTGATGATAGAATGTTACCGGGTAATGGCGTCCCCCATTATCCAGTTTTTTCATATTCAATCCGAATTCGGTAGAACTAATGTGCGCTTCTTTCAGTGACTCCATGGCTTTTTAAAAAATCCCTCATCTCTCTATGCTATGGAGAAACAGTCCTTTTGTTTTCATGCCACTATTTATTTATTTTTCCTAAATACTCCCATGTATTATACACCTTTTATTTACTATTTTTCCGAGGTAGAGCTAATCCCCTTTCCAATTAATAATTCATTTGTCACATCACTTAATTTCTCTTATCAAAGCCTACTCTATATAGTACAGACATTATTTCTGAATACTACAGATGACTTAATGTCTTATTCTAGTACAGTACTTCAAATATCACTGTGTTTTTCCCTTTACAGATATCATTATTTATTCATTTTATTAGTTTGCTTATTTTATCACTAACTTTATTCGGTGTATTAAATCCAATTTAATACATTTTTCCTTATAATTTAGCTAGTTATAATGTCTACACTTTCTTATCATTGTCTTTTAACTTATTTTACTATATAATTCCTGATTCATGGTTTTAGTGAAACAAGCCTCAGTATTTTTTACACCCCTCTCTGTCCTTCAAGCTATTTTTAGACTGCAGTCTCTGTGGGTACAGAGCAACTGATCTCTTGCTGTTTTCCTACAATTTACACTGCTTCGTGATATCTTCAATATGAGTTCTAGACTTATGTTATGGTGTTTCTTGTGTATTTTTGTCATTCTAAACAGCCTAGATTTATTTTAACCTCATAGTATAATTTCAGTTTATTTTAAACTTTCTTTACGTTTATATACTATTCGGGCCTCAGTTTAATACCTCTTTAACACCTATTGTATTTTTACAATGGTCTTTTAACACATTATCACGTCAATTTGTATCGTTATTTATAACTTATTTTGCCCAATCTTTTTCGATTTTGTTCCTCTTCCCTGTGAGAGTTAAATGCACTCTCCTTCTCAAATTACACTCAGTTAACTGTCAGAGAGGCTTGCGAATTCCTCTTCCTACCAGCAGTTGGTCACAGACACACACACACTATTTTCCTAATCTGCTCATTCATTTATTCACGCATACCCTTCGTTTTTACCTAAAAACGACCCAGAGTTATTCCTACTAATTTAATCCACTTCCTCAACATAAACCGGAATTATACTTATGGGATTTTTACGATATGACGAGACTACTACCTAATCGGGCCAGCCTGTCTTCATATCCTATTCACCCACCCCGTACTGATCTCTATTTTATATTAGAGCAATATCGTGGCGTGACCTACTGAATTACAAACCCCCGTTTAGCTAGACGGAGCGTTTCTTATTCGTAGGATTTCGCTTGCAGTTGAACGCCGCACAATCGGGCCAACGTTCTTCCTGCCTTCTAAATATTCATCCGTTCAGTCCCCCGTTCTGGGGCGGTAGCCATGAAATATTTATTTACTAAATATTCACCCACAGATTCTCCTGCCGTGAATATCCCACCCAAGCAGACCCCTTCAAAAATGTTCCTTTTTTAAAGGGCGGTATCGTGGCTTCCTAACTACTTATTCATGCAGTTCTCTATTATTTTTAGAGCCGTTATTCATAAGTAACCTGTCCAAGCATTCCTTCTACTAATTTTATTGAAGAGGTATCACAGGATTTTCTACCTACATTATCTGTTTTGACCGTATGGGCTGTCCCACATTATAGCCAACCATCTCAGCCAGATGGCGCAAACAACCGCATCATTTAAGCTACACATTCGAACGGTCCGATCGGAACGAGCGCATGCCCGCTCCGTTAAACACCCAACACAAGCAAAGTTTACAGCGCCTATTCACTCAGTCTCTATACATGCGCATACATTTATATTTAATACAATTCCCCAAATTACACATACATGCAAATTCATTGAATTCAAAAGTTCTTTAGTTTTTACTGGTTTCTTTTTAGGAAATTTGAAAGAGAGACTTACATGGCGCCCCTCTCGCTGAGACAGGATCTCTGAAGCAATCCATACAAACATTTCAACTATGTAAGAACAAGCCTACCTTTTTATAGTTGTGGCCATATTGTTTGCAAGATTGTCCAAAGAAACTATCTCCAGCCCTGAACGCCATTCCGCAGTCCCTGTCCCTCCTGGCTAAGCTCGCCAAATTATGTCGTGGAAAATCGGTTCAAATATAACACTTACAGGAACTTGTGAAATCAATTAGGCTTTTAATACAAAGTATATAAAAGCCGGAATGGACCACAAAACACACAATTTCCCAGAGCCCTAGCTCTTCTATTTATACACACATAGTATTATGTCCATCCCTTATGCAAATGAAGTTTCTTTTCTTAAGTCATTCACCACCATTATCTTTTAGTTCAAGCTTCCTACTTGTTCACGCCCAATAACGCCCATATCTGCTTTCAATTAGTTTATAATGGTGGCCGGACCCTCTATCTTAGTGTGTCAGCAGATTCTGTGTCTCTTCCTTTCATTAATGTGTCAATGTACTCTTTGTTCTGCCTTTATTGGAATCAGCAGATTCTATCCTATAAGCCTTCTTTTTAGAAGGAGCTGACTATGGGTCTTTTTATCATTAGTGTGTCAGGTCAGCAGACCATGTGTCTCTCCCTTTCATTACTGTGTCAATCTACTCTTTGTTCTGTTCTCCCCTATCCTTAGTGTGTCCAATTGTCTTAGGCGCCTATGTGTCTCCCTGTCTTCCTGTAGTCTATTTTTAATGTTCAGCTATCTTATACATCTATGTGCTGTCCTATACGTCTCATTTACTCCTACACGGCCCAGGGATCCATAAGACTATAAACTGAAGATGCACACTCAAACGCAAGGTGCACTAGTGGAAATAAAACACTGAGAAAAGTGGTGAATGGTAGGCTATATTAATGTGTGTGGTGTTTGAAGTATCAAAACATCTGCCATTATTTCTAATCTAATTCAGGTATAGAGGTGCTTGTATCAATCTGACCCAATTCTGATGTGTGTTTTATATAATTAGGTGTGAGATGAGGAAACAAATGTTCAGTAAAAGTATTTTAAACAGACAGCTCAGTAAATTCAGCTTGTCATCACCTCTTACAAAAACAAGTAATGATGAAGTCAATCTCTCTTCCAACCATTCAGTGGGAATAGAGTCAGGCAATACAATAGGGAGAATTTACTGTGAATTTACTGAAAGTATCCCAGGATTTGGAACCTTAGTCACAGCCATTTCCTGCTAATCAAGTCCCTAGTCCAAGAAAGGTCAGCGCTCATATATGAATGTGTCGCCTCATTGCTTTGAACTCTCCTGAAGCTGTGTTATCAACTTCAAACAATATGTGTGTGTGAGTGAGATTGTGTGAGTGAGATTGTTCCCAACTAATCTGCTTAGACTGGCTGACAATATGAGTCAAGACATACCAGTCAAAAGTGTGTACACACCTACTAATTCAAGGGTTTTTCTTAATTTTTTTCTACATTGTAGAATAATAGTTAAGACCTCAACTATGAACTAACACATATGGAATCATGTAGTAACCAAAAGTGTTAAAATATATATTGATTTGTTTATGTTTGAGATTCTTCAAATAGCCACCCTTTGCCTCGACAGCTTTGCACACTCTTGGCATTCTCTCAACCAGCTTCATGTAGATAGTCAACTGGAATGCATTTCAATTAACAGGTGTGCCTTGTTCATTTGTGGAATTTCTTTCCTTCTTAATGCATTTGAGCCAATCAGTTGTGTTGTGAGAAGGTAGGAGTGATATACAGAAGATAGCCATATTTGGTAAAAGACCAAGTCCATATTATGGCAAGAACAGCTCAAATAAGCAAAGAGAAATGACAGTCCATCATTACTTTAAGACATGTAGTTCAGTCAGTCCAGAACATAAAGAACTTTGAAAGTTTCTTCAAGTGCAGTTGCAAAAACCATCAAGCGCTATGATGAAACTGGCTCTCATGAGGACCGCCACAGGAAAGGAAGACGCAGAGTTACTTCTGCTGCAGAGGATAAGTTCATTAGAGTTACCAGCCTCAGAAATTGAAGCACAGATAAATGCTTCAGAGTTCAAGTAACAGACACATCTCAACATCAACTGTTCAGAGGAGACTGTGTGAATCAGGCCTTCATGGTCGAATTTCTGCAAAGAAACCATTACTAAAGGACACCAATAAGAAGAAGAGACTTGCTTGGGCCAAGAAACACAAGAATTAGACTGGTGGAAACCTGTCCTTTTGTCTGATGATTCCAAATTTCAGATTTTTGGTTCCAACCGCCGTGTCTTTGTGAGACGCGGTGTGGGTGAACGGATGATCTCTGCATGTGTATTTCCCACCGTAAGGCATGGAGTAGGAGCTGTGATGGTGCTTTGCTGGTGACATGGTCTGTGATTTATGTAGAATTCAAGGCACAGTTAACCAGCATGGCTACCACAGAATTCTGCAGCAATACGCCATCCCATCTGGTTTGCGCATAGTCTCACTATCATTTGTTTTTCAACAGGGCAATGACCTATCACACCTCCAGGCTGTGTAAGGGCTATTTGACCAAGACGGAGTGATGGAGTGCTGCATCAGATGACCTGGCCTCCACAAACACCTGACCTCAACCCAATTGAGATGGTTTGGGATGAGTCGGACCGCAAAGTGAAGGAAAAGCAGCCAACAAGTGCTCAGCATGTGACAACTCCTTCAAGACTGTTGGAAAATAATTCCAGGTGGAACTGGTTGAGAGAATGCCAAGAGTGTGCAAAGCTGTCATCAAGGCAAAGGGTGGCTATTTGAAATATTTGTTTATTTGTTTAACACTTTTTTTGGTTACTTCCATAGTTTTGATGTCGTCACTACTATTCTACAATGTAGAAAATAGCAAAAAATAAAGAAAAACCCTTGAATGAGTAGGTGTTATATAACTTTGACCGGTAGTGTACATACCTACTTTAATCTTTACTTTCAGGCCAACGGGGAAGGGGTGGTATGGAGAGTTTTTTTTTTTTTTTGTTTTTTTGATCGCCTGAAGAGGAACGGTGGGGGTAACTGACGAGCAACCCTAGTTGCAAGGTGCGGGGGGAAACATGGTTTCCAGGAGTGGGGGGTGGATGGAGACATGTTGCCTTGGTGGGGTTGAGGGAATGGGAGGTTGAGGGTGGAGGCCCAATTTGTGTTTTTTCTTTTCCTATTTATCACTTCAATTCTGTATTTCTTACCATTTTCTTTGTTTTTAGTAACAGCCTACTGGTACCTATTCAATAAACGTATCATTTGAAATGGATAACGTACCTGTAACCACACCAACAAGAAACAAAATAAACATTGTCAAAAATATATTTTTTTAATCCGAGCAGTTTCTTAATAAAATCATTTGTGGTGAATTAATCAAACACTGTCCATTGTGCTGATCTCTTACTGCTCATGTTTGAGTCGCATGGCATCGGATATTGACAGTCACCAAAAAGAGGGTTATTATCATGAAATAAAAATCAGCCTTTCTAAATTCCTTTGGTAGCCAGCTGCAAGGGGGAGAGGAAAGTTCAGTGCATTCAGAAAGTATTCAGATCCCTTGACTTTTTCCACATTTTGTCACGTTACAGCCTGATCTACACGCAATAACCCAAAATGACAGAGCAAAAACAGGACCCAAACCCACTCCTGTGTTGTCTTGTCTGTGTGCTTCAGGTCATTGTGTCCCTGTTGGAAGGTGAACCTTTGCCCCAGTCTGAGGTCCTGAGAGCTTCTCTCTGTACTTTGCACTTTTCATCTTTCCCTCAATCCTGACTTGTCTCCCAGTCCCTGCCACTGAAAAAAATCCCCACAGCATGCTGCCACCACCATGCATCACTGTAGGGATGGTGCCAGGTTTCCTCCAGATGTGACGCTTGGCATTCAGGCCAAAGAGTTCAATCTTGATTTCATCAGACCAGAGAATCTTATTTCTCATGGTCTGAGAGTCCTTTTGACAAACTCCAAGCAGGCTGTCACGTACCTTTTACTGAGGAGCAGCTTCCGTCTGGCCACTCTACCATAAAGGCCTGATTGGTGGAGTGCTGCAGAGATGGTTGTCCTTCTGGATGGTTCGCCAATCTCCACAGAGGAACTCTGGAGCTCTGTCAGTGACTATCGTGTTCTTGGTCACCTCCCTGATCAAGGCCCTTCTCCCCCGATTGCTCAGTTTGGCCAGGCAGCCAGCTCTAGGAAGAGTCTTGGTGGTTCCAAACTTCTTCCATTTAAGAACAGAGGCCACTGTGTTCTTGGAGATCTTCTATGCTGCAGAAATGTTTTGGTACCCTTCCCCAGATCTGTGCCGCGACACAATCCTGTCTCTTAGCTCTACGGACAATTCCTTCGACCTCATGGCTTGGTTGTTGCTCTGACATGCACTGTCAACTGTGGGACCTTAAATTGACAGGTGTGTGCCTTTCCTAATCATGTCCAATTAATTGACTTTATCACAGGTGGACTCCAAGTTGTAGAAACATCTCAAGGATTATCAATAGAAACAAGATGCACCTGAGCTCAATTTTGAGTCTCATAGCAAAGGGTCTGAATACTTATGTAAATAGGGTATCAGTTTGTTTATATTTTTTATACATTTGCCAAAATGTAACCTGTTTTTGCTTTGTCATTATGGAGTATTGCATGTAGATAAAAAAAAAAAAACATTCTCAATCAATCAATTTTATTTTATATAGCCCTTCGTACATCAGCTAATATCTCGAAGTGCTGTACAGAAACCCAGCCTAAAACCCCAAACAGCTAGTAATGCAGGTGTAGAAGCACGGTGGCTAGGAAAAACTCCCTAGAAAGGCCAAAACCTAGGAAGAAACCTAGAGAGGAACCAGGCTATGAGGGGTGGCCAGTCCTCTTCTGGCTGTGCCGGGTGGAGATTATAACAGAACTATGCCAAGATGTTCAAAAATGTTCATAAGTGACAAGCATGGTCAAATAATAATCAGGAATAATTTTCAGTTGGCTTTTCATAGCTGATCATTAAGAGTTGAAAAACAACAGGTCTGGGACAGGTGGCGGTTCCATAACCGCAGGCAGAACAGCTGAAACTGGAATAGCAGCAAGGCCAGGCGGACTGGGGACAGCAAGGAGTCACCACGGGCGGCAGTCCCGACGCATGGTCCTAGGGCCCAGGTCCTCCGAGAGAAAGAAAGAGAGAAGGAGAAAATTAGAGAGAGCCAAGATTTTCAAAATGTTCATAAATGACAAGCATGGTCAAATAATAATCAGGAATAAATCTCAGTTGGCTTTTCATAGCCGATCATTAAGAGTTGAAAACAGCAGGTCTGGGACAGGTAGGGGTTCCATAACCGCAGGCAGAACAGTTGAAACTGGAATAGCAGCAAGGCCAGGCGGACTGGGGACAGCAAGGAGTCACCACGGCCGGTAGTCCCGACGTATGGTCCTAGGGCTCAGGTCCTCCGAGAGAAAGAAAGAGAGAAGGAGAAAATTAGAGAGAGCCAAGATTTTCAAAATGTTCATAAATGACAAGCATGGTCAAATAATAAATCAGGAATAAATCTCAGTTGGCTTTTCATAGCCGATCATTAAGAGTTGAAAACAGCAGGTCTGGGACAGGTAGGGGTTTCGTAACCGCAGGCAGAACAGTTGAAACTGGAATAGCAGCAAGGCCAGGCGGACTGGGGACAGCAAGGTGTCAGCATGCCCGGTAGTCCTGACGTATGGTCCTAGGGCTCAGGTTCTCAGAGAGAAAGAGAGAAGGAGAGAATTAGAGAGAGCATACTTAAATTCACACAGGACACTGGATAAGACAGGAGAAGTACTCCAGGTATAACCAACTGACCCTAGCCCCCCAACACATAAACTACTGCAGCATAAATACTGGAGGCTGAGACAGGAGCGGTCAGGAGACACTGTGGCCCCATCCGAAGAAACCCCCGGACAGGGCCAAACAGGAAGGATATAACCCCACCCACTTTGCCAAAGCACAGCCCCCGCACCACTAGAGGGATATCCTCAACCACCAACTTACAATCCTGAGACAAGGCCGAGTATAGCCCACAAAGGTCTCCACCACAGCACAAACCAAGGGGGGGCGCCAACCCAGACAGGAAGATCACGTCAGTAACTCAACCCACTCAAGTGACGCACCCCTCCTAGGGACGGCATGAAAGAGCACCAGCAAGCCAGTGACTCAGCCCCTGTAACAGGGTTAGAGGCAGAGAATCCCAGTGGAGAGAGGGGAACCGGCCTGGCAGAGACAGCAAGGGCGGTTCGTTGCTCCAGAGCCTTTCCGTTCACCTTCACACTCCTGGGCCAGACTACACTCAATCATATGACCTACTGAAGAGATAAGTCTTCAGTAAAGACTTAAAGGTTGAGACCGAGTCTGCGTCTCTCACATGGGTAGGCAGACTGTTCCATAAAAATGGAGATCTATAGGAGAAAGCCCTGCCTCCCGCTGTTTGCTTAGAAATTCTAGGGACAATTAGGAGGCCTGCGTCTTGTGACCGTAGCGTACGTATTGGTATGTACGGCAGGACCAACTCGGAAAGATAGGTAGGAGCAAGCCCATGTAACGCTTTATAGGTTAACAGTAAAACCTTGAAATCAGCCCTTGCCTTAACAGGAAGCCAGTGTAGGGAAGCTAGCACTGGAGTAATATGATTAGTCAATCATAACAAAATGTGGAAAAAGTGGTCTGAACTTTGCGAATGCACTGTATACTTGGTCTAAGGATATGTTTAGTGTAGACAATTAAAATCATATACTAAATTAAATATTAAACAAATTGGTTTATTGGGGTTAAAATACAGCAGTTATGCTATTTGGACCACCATGCTGTTGTCATGCAGCCTGCCATGTGTTTTCACAGCAAGTTTGATGTTGGACAACAGAATGTTCATGTCACTGCGACAACTGTCTACAAACCAACTATAAACCAGACTGTAGGCTAAAATGTCATTTTCACTAGGTTGTAATAACCTCAATATTTTACCAGTTGGCCAACAGTGCTTCATAGGCCTAGGCTACAGTAAAACTAGGCTACAGCAACTTAAGTGTGGTGACTTCACATTAGTGTGTTAATACAATCAATGCAGAGTAACTGCATGGAAGCAGTCATTTAAGAACTAGTGAATTAGTGACAGAACTGCCAATATCAGACCATCCAGGAAAAGGCAGTATACAGGACAAATATTGGGGATAAAAACATTTGTAGATTAAAATATTTTATTGACTACATACTAAAAACAGAAGACCCCATCTTTACAGTGCATTCGGAAAGTATTCAGACCCATTCCCCACATTACAGCCTTATTCTAAAATTGATTTAAAAATGTTTTATACATTTGCCTGTTTTATAAACCTATTTTTTTTGCTTTTTCATTATTGGGTATTCTGTGTAGATTGAGGAATTATTTTATTTAGTCAATTTTAGAATAAGTTAGTAATGTAACAATGTGGGAAAGTCAAGGGGTCTGAATACTTTCAGAATGCACTGTAGGGCGTCATGTCAACGTGTCCGGTGTATTATCGCACATTAACTGAAAGCATTTTGCATCCTGTTATTTCCTTAAGTGCAGAACATGTACATGTAATGTCCTTGGCAATGGGGTCACAGCTGGTAAACTCCATGGTCTATAAAACATACATATGAGTTTCCTGGTCAAGACTTGCTATTTCTTCTTCGCAGCAGCAGCGTCACGGGGCTTGTGTGGCCGGTCAGTGGCAGCCGCAGGGGCTACAGGATTATGTGGATGACCAGTGGCAGCCGCAGGGGCTACAGGATTATGTGGACGACCAGTGGTAGTTGGTGAGGTGGGTGGCTTTGTACCGGTCTCCTGGTAGGATCTGTGGAGGAATATTAGACGCTCTCTGCTGATGCTGAGGGAAATAAAAAGTAACAGCATTAGATACTGGTTCTATAACATGTCCATTATAAAACATATTGTAGCTAACTTAACCCAACACCTAGCGACCTCGTTAAGATGTTGGTTTGAAAACATATCCTTTTTTATTTGGCTAATTTTCTATACATTGTTGTAGATCTACTCTACGGCAGGGCTCTCCAACCCTGTTCCTGGAGTGCTACCGGCCTGTAGGTTCACACTCCAACCCTAATTTAGAGCAACTGATTCTAAAAATGAGCTGGTTGATAAAATAAATCAGATTAATTAAACTGGGGTTGGAGAGAACCTACAGCAGGGTAGCTCTCCAGGAACAGGGTTGGAGAGCCCTACTCTACGGGCATATCAAAGATCCAGAGTGGGATCGCTGTTATTTGTAGAGTTATGATCCAATTTGTAAGCATTAGTAAACAGAGTGAATGTGAAATTGGTCACCCTCCGCTGGTGATTTGCAGGGTGTGCAATGATACAAGTAAAAGGAGGACTGATTGGTTACATTGCCAATTTCGCTGCATTAAATAGCCCAAAAAAAAGTTAATCACAATGTCATACCACACAATTAGGGTCCGGAGTTAGACTTGTGGTGCCACCTCTGCCCTTATGGGACTGGCATCAGTATAGAAATGCAATTCAAAAGTCCAACCACGAACATCAAGTTTTCATAGAGAAATAAAATCCCAATCCAATAGGCCTACAACTTTGTGTCACCTCAAGACAATTACTACTATGTTAGTATTAAGCTCACTAGGTTGTGATTCTAGTACTAAATGTATATGAAATACTATGTAAAGCACGTACCCATATATGAACCCATGGGGTCTCCCGGGTGGCGCAGTGGTCTAGGGCACTGCATCGCAGTGCTAGCTGCGCCACCAGAGTCTCTGGGTTCGCGCCCAGGCTGGGCTGGGTTCGCGCCCAGGCTCTGTCGCAGCCGGCCGCAACCGGGAGGTCCGTGGGGCGACGCACAATTGGCATAGCGTCGTCCGGGTTAGGGAGGGTTTGGCCGGTAGGGATATCCTTGTCTCAGTATGTAAAATGTAATAAAATGTATGCACTCTACTGTAAGTCGCTCTGGATAAGAGCGTCTGCTAAATGACTAAAATGTAAATATGAATAGAAATGATTCCTCGCAGACTGGAACACCTCCAACCAGGTACGGAAGTGTTAGGGGGTTCCGTTGAGTCTGTTCACCTGTCTTGGAACACTGGAGTTTCGCACCTACGGTAAGTATAGGTGCGATGGTATTTAATACTCCGAGAATGGCAATGTCTCTCAACCTCTGTGTTAAGGATGCCATATTACGCCTGTATTTGTAGATACGGTCTGGGTACAACTTTCTTGTGCACGATCCTTTGTTAGAGTCTTCCTTTCGCCCCTCTCCGCATTTGCAATCAAATTGACGGATTTTGTCCATCTCCTTGTCATAACCCGGTTCCATCGCGTTGCGCACTCTAATCATAATCATCTCAACTTCATCTGTGATAACTGGGTGATCCATGTCATCATCGTCACCATCATCAGATTCAGAGAGGACATGTGTGTGATCTCCAGCCACTGAGTAATCTTTCACAAGTTCTATCCACTGATTTACATCCGCGACGCCAAGCAGATTCATTGAAGTGATGTCACTGAGGTCTGCAGCCATAGCCTCCGCCTGTGCCTTGCTCCGTTTGCGGTCCATCGTCGGTATAATACAAAGCAGGTCGAGTCAAACATCTACGAAACCTAAAACAGGACGAGTAGTGCTGTTCGTGCTCCTTCAGTGTGCATTCATCTTGTTCCAGGTGGGCGGAGTTTGTGAATGTAAGACTTTTCCATTGGTCCTTATGAGCAAATCTGTCCTATCACGTGACTCGGGCGCGCTAGCTTAGAGACAGAGGTGGTGTTGACCAGGAAAATAGCCCTCGAATAGGGGGCTCGGTTAAGGGAAAACTTTGGGGGGAAAATATGTTGTATCACCAGAAATGATATATATCATTATATATCAATGTAGAAATAAAAAAGTGGATAAAATAAGATCCTGTGTTGCAATATAACTTATCATATTAAAAGTAAGTTACAGCTCTATAGGCATATATTCAGTGCTTGACTTGGACTGAAATAAGTACAGGTACTCATTTTGGGTGCTGGTACTGTTTATATTTAGGTGCAGGAGCTCCAACACTTTTGAGCTAATATTCTTTAACAGGTGCAGGAACTCAAGCAGTAGACAATTGTTGGTATTAAGATGGGCAAAAGAACACAGACACTGCACAGAGGAACTCTGCCTGGAAGGCCAGCATCACGGAGTCGCCTCTTCACTGTTGACATTGAGACTGGTGTTTTGCGGGTACTATTTAATGAAGCTGCCACTTGAGGACTTGTGAGGAGTCTGTTTATCAAACTAGACACTCTAATGTACTTGTCCTCTTGCTCAGTTTTGCCCTGGGGCCTCCCACTCCTCTTTCTATTCTGGTTAGGGCCAGTTTGTGCTGATCTGTGAAGGGAGTAGTACACAGCGTTGTACGGGATCTTCAAGTTTTTTGGCAATTTCTAGTATAGAATAGCCTTCATTTCTCAGAACAAGAATAGACTGACGAGTTTCAGAAGAAAGTTCTTTGTTTCTGGCCATTTTGAGTCTGTAATCGAACCCACAAATTCTGATGTTCCAGAGACTCAACCAGTCTAAAGGAGGCCAGTTGTATTGCTTCTTTAATCAGGACAACAGTTTTCAGCTGTGATAACATAATTGCAAAAGGCTAATGATCAGTTAGCCTTTTAAAATGGTAAACTTGGATTAGCTAACACAACGTGCCATTGGAACACAGGAGTGATGGTTGCTGATAATGGGTCTCTGTACGGATAGGTAGATATTCCATTAAAAAAATCTTCAGTTTCCAGCTACAGTAGTCATTTAGAACATTAACAGTGTCTACACTGTATTTCTGATTAATTTGATGTCATTTTAATGGAAAAAACATGTGCTTTTCTTTAAAAAACACAGACATTTCTAAGTGACCCCAAACTTTTGAACGCTAGTGTACATGTAGGTAGAGTTAAAGTGACTATGCACAGATTATAAACAGAGAGTATCAGCAGCGTAAAAAAGGAGTCTGGGTAGCCCTTTGATTAGCTGTTCAGGAGTATTATGGCTTGGGAGTAGAAGCTGTTTAGAAGCCTTTTGGACCTCGACTTGGCGCTCCGGTACCGCTTGCCATGCGGTAGTAGAGAGAACAGTCTATGACTAGGGTGGCCACTTTTAGGGCCTTCCTCTGACACTGCCTGATAAAGAGGTCCTGGATGGCAGGAAGCTTGGCCCCAATGATGTACTGGGCCGTACGCACTACCCTCTGTAGTGCCTTGAGGTCAGAGGCCGAGCAGTTATCATACCAGGCAGTGATGCAACCAGTCAGGATGCTCTCGATGGTGCAGCTGCAGAACCTTTTGAGGATCTGAGGACCCATGCCAAATCTTTTCAGTCGCCTGAGGGGGAATAGGTTTTGTCGTGCCCGCTTCATGACTGTCTTAGTGTGTTTGGACCATGATAGTTTGTTGGTGATGAGGACACCAAGGACCTTGAAGCTCTCAACCTGTTCCACTACAGCCAGGTCGATGAGAATTTGGGCGTGCTCGGTCCTCCTTTTCTTGTAGTCCACAATCATCTCCTTTGTCTTGATCACGTTGAGGGAGAGGTTGTTGTCCTGGTACCACACGACCAGGTCTCTGACCTGCTCCCTACAGGCTGTCCCACGTTGTCGGTGATCAGGCCTACAACTGTTTTGTCATTGGCAAACTTGATGATGGTGTTGGAGTCATGCCTGGCCATGCAGTCATGAGTGAACAGGGAGTACAGGAGGGGACTGAGCACGCACCCCTGAGGGGCCCTTGTGTTGAGGATCAGCGTGGCGGATGTTTTGTTCCCTGAGCTTACCACCTGGGGGCGGCCCTTAAGGAAGTCCAGGATCCAGTTGCAGAGGGAGGTATTTAGTCCCATGGTCCTTAGCTTATGGATGAGCTTTGAGGGCACTATGGTGTTGAACGCTGAGCTGTAGTCAAGGAATAGCATTCTCACATAGGTGTTCCTTTTGTCCAGGTGGGAAAGGGCAGTGTTGAGTGCAATAGAGATTGCATCATCTGTGGATCTGTTGGGGCGGTATGCAAATTGGAGTGGGTCTAAGGTTTCTGCGATAATTGTGTTGATGTGAGCCATGACCAGCCTTTCAAAACACTTAATGGCTACAGACGTGAGTGCTATAGGTCGATAGTCATTAAGGCAGGTTACCTTAGTGTTCTTGGGCACAGGGACTGGGGTGGTCTGCTTGAAACATGTTTGTATTACAGACTCAGTCAGGGAGAGGTTGAAAATGTCAGTGAAGACATTTGCCAGTTGGTCAGTGCATGCTCGGAGTACATGTCCTGGTAATATGTCTGGCCCTGCGGCCTTGTGAATGTTGACCTGTTTAAAGGTCTTACTCACATCAGCTACGGAGAGCGTGATCATACAGTTGAACAGCTGGTGCTCTCATACATGTTTCAGTGTTATCAAAATCAAATCAAATCAAGTTTATTTTATATAGCCCTTCGTACATCAGCTAATATCTCGAAGTGCTGTACAGAAACCCAGCCTAAAACCCCAAACACCAAGCAATGCAGGTGTAGAAGCACGGTGGCTAGGAAAAACTCCCTAGAAAGGCCAAAACCTAGGAAGAAACCTAGAGAGGAACCAGGCTATGAGGGGTGGCCAGTCCTCTTCTGGCTGTGCCGGGTGGAGATTATAACAGAACATGGCCAAGATGTTCAAAATGTTCATAAGTGACAAGCATGGTCAAATAATAATCAGGAATAAATGTCAGTTGGCTTTTCATAGCCGATCATTAAGAGTTGAAAACAGCAGGTCTGGGACAGGTAGGGGTTCCATAACCGCAGGCAGAACAGTTGAAACTGGAATAGCAGCAAGGCCAGGTGGACTGGGGACAGCAAGGAGTCATCATGCCCGGTAGTCCTGACGTATGGTCCTAGGGCTCAGGTTCTCCGAGAGAGAGAAAGAAAGAGAGAAGGAGAGAATTAGAGAGAGCATACTTAAATTCACACAGGACACTGGATAAGACAGGAGAAGTACTCCAGATATAACCAACTGACCCTAGCCCCCCGACACATAAACTACTGCAGCATAAATACTGGAGGCTGAGACAGGAGGGGTCAGGAGACACTGTGGCCCCATCCGATGATACCCCCCCGGACATGGCCAAACAGGAAGGATATAACCCCACCCACTTTGCCAAAGCACAGCCCCCGCACCACTAGAGGGATATCTTCAACCACCAACTTACAATCCTGAGACAAGGCCGAGTATAGCCCACAAACATCTCCACCACAGCACAAACCAAGGGGGGGCGCCAACCCAGACAGGGAGATCACGTCAGTAACTCAACCCACTCAAGTGACGCACCCCTCCTAGGGACGGCATGAAAGAGCACCAGTAAGCCAGTGACTCAGCCCCTGTAATAGGGTTAGAGGCAGAGAATCCCAGTGGAGAGAGAGTTATTTGCCTCGAAGTGAGCATAGAAGTAATTTAGATCGTCTTGTAGGAGTCACTGGACAGCTCTCGGCTGTGCTTCCCTTTGTAGTCTGTAATAGTTTGCAAGCCCTGCCACATCTGACGAGCGTTCTGAGCCGGTGTCGTACGATTCAATCTTAGTCCTGTTTTGACGCTTTGCCTGTTGGATGGTTCGTCAGAGGGCAGAGCGGGATTGAAAGCAGCAGCTCTACCCTTTAGCTCAGTGCGGATGTTGCCTGTAATCCATGTCTACTGGTTGGGGTATGTACGTACGGTCACTGTGGGGACGAAGTCATCAATGCACATATTGATGAAGCCAGTGACTGATTTGTTGTACTCCTCAATGCCATCGGAAGAATCTCGGAACATATTCCAGTCTGTGCTAGCAAAACAGTCCTGTAGCTTATTGTAGCATCGGCTTCATCTGATCACTTTCTTATTGACCGAGTCACTGGTGCTTTCTAAATGGCATATCTCGAGTTCAAGTTTGAGGACAAAATAACTAAATTCATTCTGGAACAAGAATTGTCAACTTCACTAAAATTCATAACATTGAGAAAGGACAAAAGTTTTGGGCAAAAGGGTGAGTTGTCTTTTCTTTTTGAGATAACTAGTAACTAACTTTTGCTACTCTTATCTAAAATGAGCAAGCTAGCTAGCATAAGGGATTCCATTCCAAGCCCAGAAGATGTATTCTATTTGATAGAGCAACGTTGTTAGTTTCCCTACAAGGCTTTCATTCTGATAGTAATATATCATATTTTTGACCTTCAACAGATACACAGCCTTTGGCAGGAAAAAATGTAGTTGGGGGAATAAAAGTCTCCCATTCAATGGTGTTCCTTTTCAAGTTATGGGCACATAGATGTATGAATGCCTCCATGTGAATGACAGGGACGAAGCCCAAAACAAACACGTTTACAAAAACACAGGGATGTAACCCAAACAAAAGTGCACAACAATACACAGGACCAGACCCGTAATAACGAGTACACAATGCACGCAGCATAAAAGCCAACAGACATGGTAACAATAACCGACAAAACAAAGGTGGACAGAGGGCACATATATATGTACAATTATTAATCAGGGGAAATTGGAACCAGGTGTACGTAATGAAACACTTCAGTGACGTCTAGAGACCGGTGACGTAGACCTCCGGAGCTGGTGCACGGAATGAGCAGCAGTCCCAGGGGGAATCCGTGACAGTACCCCCCCCCCCCCCCCCCCCCCCCCAACGTGCTGGCAACACCGGCCTCGAGGACGACCACAGGGACATGGTGCGGGTTGGTCAAGACCAGTTGCAGATGCCGAAGTTGCGTCGTCATCGGACAGGCCAGTTGCAGCTGCAGGTGGTGAATATGCATATCCTTGCTTCAGGTCCTGAGCTACAGGCAGTTAGATTTGAGTATGTCATTTTAGGCTAAAATTGAAAAAAAGGGGCCGATCCTTAAGAGGTTTTAAGAAGTGTGGTTTGGCAGGTCATGTTTCAGAGGACGCATGACTTGACCTTCGCCTCTCCCGAGCCCATTGGGGAGTTGCATTGATGAGACCGTAATTGGATATCACGAAATTGGGGAGAAAAAGGAGCAAAAAAATAAATAAAAGTACCATGTACGTAAAGTGTATGAATAATTTACAGTGCCTTCAGAAAGTATTCATACCCCATGACTTATTCCACATTTTGTTGTGTTACAGCCTGAATTCAAAATGTATTACATTTATTTCTGAAAAACACAATATCCCATAATGATGAAGTGCAAAATGTTTGCAAATGCATTGAAAATGAGATACAGAAATATCTAATTTACATAAGTATTCACACCCCTGAGTCAATACCTTATAGAAGCACCTTTGGCAGCTATCACAGTTCAGTCTTTCTGGGTAAGTCTCTGAAAGCTTTCCACACCTGGATTGTGCAACATTTGGCCATTATTCGTTAAAAAAATTCTTCAAGCTCTGTCAAATTGGTTGTTGTAATTTCTAGACAACCATTTTCAGGTCTTGACTTAAATCTACTTGAAATGTATGGCAAAACTGTAAATAGTCCACTCACTGTTCTTGGTAAGTAACTCCAGTATATATGTGGCCTTGTGTTTTGCGTTATTGTCCTGCTGAAAGGTGAATTCATATCCCAGTGTCTAGTGGAAAGCAGACTGAACCAGATTTTCCTTTAGGATTTTGCCTGAGCTTAACTCCATTCCATTACTTTTATATTCTGACAAACTCCCCAGTCCTTAACAATTATAAGTATACCCATAACATGATGCAGCCACCACTATGCTTGAACATTTGGAGAGTGGTACTTTGTCATGTGTTGTATTGGATTTGGCTCAAACATAACACTTTGTTTTCAGGACAAAAAGATAATTGCTTTGCCACATGTTTTGCAGTATTACTTTAGTACCTTGTTGCAAACAGGACGCATGTTTTGGAATATTTTTATTCTGTCAATTAGGTTAGTATTGTGGAGTAACTACAATGTTGTTGATCCATCCTCAGTTTTCTCCTATCACAGCCATTAGACTCTGTAACTATTTTAAAGTCACCATTGGCCTCATGGTGAAATCTCTGAGTGGTTTTCTTCCACTCCGGCAACTGAGTTAGGAAGGACGCCTGTATCTTTGTAGTGATTGGGCTTATTGATACACCATCCAAAGTAGAATTAACACCATGCTCAAAGGAATATTCAATGTCTGCTTTTTTTTGTTTTACCCAATAGGTGTCCTTCTTTAGAGGCATGGAAACCTCTCTGGTCTTTGTGGTTGAATCTTTGTTTGAAATTCCCTGCTCGACTGAGATAATTATATGTGTGGTGTACAGAGATGAGGTAGTCATTCGAAAATCATGATAAACACTATTATTGCACACAGTGAGTCCATGCAATGTATTATGTGACTTGTTAAGCACATTTTTACTCCTGAACTTATTTTGGCTTGCCATAACAAAGGGGTTGAATACTTATTGACTCTAGACATTTCAGCTTTTCATTTTTTATTAATTTGTAAAAATTTCGTAAAACGTAATTGCACTTTGACATTATGGGTTATTGTGTGTAGGCCAGTGACAAACAAATCTCAAATTAATCTATTTTAAATTCAGGCTGTAACACAACACAATTTCGAGGGGGGTCTGAAGGCACCCTATATGTAACAAAATATCTGTAACATTTATTTTTTAAAGTTACTTTTGTCCTGTACTACTGGACCTGTCTGAACAGGAGATGAAGGATTCCCAGGCTATAGCAATTGAAAGAACTCTGTGGTTTGGTCAGCCGCTGCCAGCCTTGGCGTCAACAGTTTGCTGAGCGAGCCGGAAAGCCTGGCGAGATACTGGGTGTTTATGCCACTGAGGTTCACTATTTAGCCACAGAAAGGATTCCCCAGTTCTCAGACAGCATTGTCATGACCCTTGCTACAGAGGCTTTCATCAAGGGGCTAACACCAGACAGACTCCGTGAACAGATTCACCTTTGTGGACCAGAGACACTAGACTAACACTAACAAAGGCCCTGACCCGAGGAAGTCCTCAGAAAAGGGCAGGCCACCTCAGCTGGAAGACCCCACCCCCAAACACACCAGGTACAACTTCCAAGCCCCCCACCTTGACCAGTGGCAGAGAAAACCTCAACACAACACCTGCCCCGGCCTGATGTTGGACCAACAAATTTATAACAGCACATTTTCTGGCGCTGTGGCTGGAAAGGCCACCAGATGAGAGATTGCACCTTTGTGGAATCTAGAGCCACTCCAGAACCACAACGTTCGGGAAACGGGATGGACCCAGTGCAGTAGGAGCACCACTGGGCACACCGAAAAAATAACACAGAGAGACTACCACTGGTGAATAGTGTCCGACCTGCCCCCCATCCGGCCTGACCCCATCAGCAGTCGGATACCTGTGCAAATAGGAAGCCAGAGCGTGGAGGCCCTCATTGATACAGGCTCCACCGCTACACTGATCCACGCTAACATATTGCCCCCCACACCTACCTGGGGGCTGTCGGTGTCCCATTGGGACTGTCATGGGTGACCAGGCTCCAATGATGGGATCGGCCTATGTGGATATACTGTATGTATAGCTGGCCAAATGTTCTACCACCCCATCTGGGTTGTGGAGGTCAGAGAGAAGTGCCTATTGAGTTTGGACTTCCTATGCAGGGTGGGTGGATCTTCTAGCTGAGGTGATAACCTTTTATGGCTGTCCTGCCATACGTCTTGGCCCTTCCCCTGCTCCTACTACTGGTGCTGTGGTGCAACAAATTGAGAGCCACCCACCCGGTCGGTCCAACACACAACTGCTCCCGCTAGAGCTCTCACAGAGACACTCCAGACCACAGTCCTATCGAAGCCTTTCCCTCTGGAAGCAGGCATCTCCCCCCAAGCAGGCACTGAACCAACCCCTATTCCACACAGCCATCCAAGCTGTGACCCCCAGGAGTCCTACATGGGACTCTGACCAACTGAACAAGTGCCGTGCCATGCCCTGCAGCGCTCGCCCAGTCAGACGATATCTCCCCTGGTTACTCAGACTGCAAAACTTGTTGCTGTTGAGGTGATTCAGTAATTTGGGAGAAGAACTGTGAAGGCATGGAGCAGCAACAACACCATCGCCTTTGGGATCTGCTGTTTGAGTTCTGTCACAGCTTTGCCACCACCCCTGCAGATGTTGGGTGTACTCATCTTGTGCAGCACCGAATCAATACAGCCGAGGCCAGCCCCATCCGTCAGCGCCACCGTCGCCTCCCCACTGGATGGCAGGCCATCGCAGATCAGAATGTGGAAGACATGCTACCAGCTGATATTATCGAACCCTCAGACAGCACCTGCATCTCTCCAGTGGTGTTGGTCCAAAAGAAAAATGGGACATGGAGGCACTGTTTGGACTACCGCCAGGTTAATTATATAACTGTCAAGGACACCTTCCCGCTGCCAAGGGTGGATGAGTCCCTTGACTTGGTGGTGGGGTCCACATAGTTCGCTTCTTTGGACTTTCGAAGTGGCTACTGGCAGGTGGCCATGGCTCCAGTGGACAAGGCCAAGACTGCCTTCACCACAGGAAAGAGGCTGTGGCAGTTCAAGACCATGCCATTCGGACTATGCAACGCCCCAGCAATGTTTGAACGGCTGATAAGGAAAGTACTGGCTGGCATGCTCCCCGAACGCTGTCTGTGTAACTGGACGATGTGCTGGCACATGGGCTGGACTTTGATGTTGTCTTCGAGGCGCTGAGGGAGGTCTTGGAGAGGATCCGTGCTGCAGGACTCCAGCTGCACCCTGAAAAGTGTTGCCTGCTGAAAAGGGAGGTCACCTTCCTCAGCCACAGAGTGAACAATGAGGGCCTCAAAACAATGGAGGACAAAGTCGCTGCAATACAGGACTGGCCTACCCCGAGAGACATCCACCAGGTATGGGCATTCTTTGGCCTAGCCCAATACTGCAGGAGGTTTGTGGCAGGCTTCTCAACGGTGACTGCTCCTCTGAACCAAGAGCAGCAGTTTGCATTTGAAGCACTGAAAAAGGCCCTTTGTGAAGTCCCCATCCTCATTGCCTCAGACCCACAGAGACAGTTCGCCCCGGACACCAATGTCAGTGGCGAGGGGCTGGGAGCTGTCGCAGGTCACCCCTGAGGGTGAGCGGGTAGTGGCATACTATAACCGTACCTTCAACAAGGCAGAGGAACTACTGTGTCACTCACCGAGAACTTCTGGCAGTAGTGGACTCATCACTTCTGCCAATACCTCTGTGGCCTGCCCTTCGTCATCCGAACAGACCATGTAGCTTTGAAGGGGCTTTTCTACTTTAAAGAAACCGAGGGTCAAGTGACCCGCTGGATAGAGCAGCTACAGGTTTTCCAGTACACCATCATTCACCGTGACAGGGAGAACCACTCAAATGCTGATGTACTGTCCAGGTGGCCATGTGGCCCTGAGTGCAAGCATTGTGAGCGCACAGATGCTCGAGAAGCAGAACGACATCTGTCCAAATGCCACATGTATCGGGCACTGCAGCTAGCAGATACTGACAAGTAGACGGACAACAGCAGGCTGATCCCGACCTACATATGGTGATTGGCTGGGTGGAGGAAGGACGTTGCCCCCCTGGGATGAGGTGGTGGAGCAGTCACCCACTGTGAGGGGACTGTGGTCACAGTGGCCTGGGGTAGAAATAAGAGATGGAGCACTGAAAATAAGCTAATTGGAATCAGCCTCAGGAGAGGCTCATTGGCAGTTTGTCATCCCTTACGTCCTGAGAGAAGGAGTGCTGGAGCTACACCATGGACGCCCTGGTGTAGGACATTTCGGCATTAAGACTCTGAAGAAAATCTGCCAATCTTTCTACTGGGGGGTACGATGTGCATGTGAGGGGGCAACATTTTACATCAGGAGACCTGGTGTGGGTGTACGGCCCCAAGAGAGTGAAAGGCAGGAGCCCCAAACTGGACAGCAACTGGGTGGGTCCCTGCTACGTAGTTGGCCAGGTTGGTGTGGTGATATACCGGGTGAGGCTGGCACCCCGTGGCCGCACAGTTGTCACTGTCCAGTGGGAGGTATGGTTAGCTAGTTCAGGCTAGGTTTGTTGGTTTTGTGCAGCTCCCCGTTACCCCGTGCAGTGTAACATTAAACACCTGTGGGCATTAACCGTATTTCCCTCTCCGTCCATTTGTTATTTAACCTAGTAAAGTCATAAGATCGGGAACCCGTAAACACCACAGTATGTTTCTTATGGTTCTGAGGCCAGGCTTTACATAAGGCAATGTGTGTGCTGTGTGTTAGTGTGTGAGAGAGATAATTCCTATCATATTATAAAGGCTGACGTTTGGGCTCCTCTGATGGGGGATAACGGACATGTTGTGGTCTTGTTTTGCTCTTGCATGGAAGAAAGGCAGGATTAAAAGGAACATCACAAACATGCATGTGGAATGTGACGGCCTGTTTATTGATCATTCGAGACATACACTATATATACAAAATTATGTGGACACCCAGTCAAATTAGTGGATTTAGCTATTTCAGCCACACCCGTTGCTGACAGGTGTATAAAATTGAGCATACAGCCATGTGTACTCCATAGACAAACATTGGCAGTAGAATGGCCTTACTGAAGAGCTCAGTGACTTGCCACCTTTCCAGCAAGTCAGTTCATCACATTTCTGCCCTGCTAGAGCTGCCCCGGTCAACTGTAAATGCTGTTATTGTGAAGTGGAAACGTCTAGAAGCAACCATGGCTCAGCCGTGAAGTGGTAGGCCACACAAGCTCACAGAACGTGACCGCCGAGTGCTGAAGCGCGTAGCGTGTAAAAATCGTCTGTCCTCAATTGCAACAATCACTACCGAGTTCCAAACTGCCTCTAGAAGCAACGTCAGCACAAGAACTGTTTGTCGGGAGCTTCATGAAATGGGTTTCCATGGCCGAGCAGCCGCACACAAGCCTAAGATCACTGTGCGCAATGCCAAGCGTCGGCTGGAGTAGTGTAAAGCTCGCCGCCATTGGTCTCTGGAGCTGTCACGTTCCTGACCTGTTTTCCTTTTTCTTGAATTTCTTTAGTTGGTCAGGGCGTGAGTTGGGTGGGTTTGTCTATGTTTGATTTTCTATGTTGGGATGTTTGTGTTCGGCCGGGTATGATTCTCAATCAGAGACAGCTGTCAATCGTTGTCCCTGATTGAGAATCATACTTAGGCAGCCTGGGTTTCACGTGTGTTTTGGGGGTGTTTGTTTCCGTGTCTGTGTTTGTTGCACCACACGGTACTGTATCGGTTTATGCACTTCGTTTATTTGTTTTGTAATTCAGTATTCAGTTTCGTTTTAATAAATCATTATGAACACTAACCACTCTGCGTATTGGTCCGATCCGTCTCGCCTCTCCTCGTCCGAGGAGGAGGAAGAATATGACGATAGCCGTAACAGAAACACCCACCACCAATGGACCAAGCGGAGTGGAGAAGGGCGGCAACAACAGCGGAAAAAAACCCAGGACTCCTGGACTTGGGAAGAGATTCTGGACGGCAAAGGACCCTGGGCTCAGCCAGGGGAATATCGCCGTCCCAAGGCGGAGTTGGAGGCAGCGAAGGCAGAGAGGCGCTGGTATGAGGAGGCAGCGCGGCGACGCAGTTGGGAGCCCGAGAGTCAGACCCAAAAATTTATTGGGGGGGGGGGGGGCACACGCGGAGTGTGGCAAAGCCGGGTAGGATACCTGAGCCAACTCCCCGTGCTTACCGTGGAGTGAGAGGGCGTCGTACTGGTCAGACACCGTGTTATGCGGTAAAGCGCACGGTGTCCCCAGTACGCGTGCTTAGCCCAGTGCGGGCTATTCCACCTCGCCGCACTGGTAGGGCTAGGTTGGGCATCGAGCCGGGTGCCATGAAGCCGGCCCAACATATCTGGCCTCCAGTACGTCTCCTCGGGCCGGCGTACATGGCACCAGCCTTACAGATGGTGTCCCCGGTTCGCCAGCATAGCCCAGTGCGGGCTATTCCACCTCGCCGCACTGGCATGGCTACGGGGACCATTCAACCTGGTAGGGTTGGGGAGGCTCGGTGCTCAAGAGCGCGTGTCCTCCTTCACGGTCCGGTATACCCGGTGCCACCTCCACGTACCAGTCCTCCGGTGGCAGCCCCCCACACCAGGCTGTCTCTCCGGGTTCTCTCTCCAGCTGCTCCCACCTGTCCAGCGCTGTCAGAGCCTTCCTCCTCTCCAGCGCAGCCTGAGTCTGAACTGCCTGCCTTCCCAGCGCTGTCTGAACTGTCTGCCTGCCCAGCGCTGTCTGAACTGTCTGCCTGCCCAGCGCTGTCTGAACTGTCTGCCTGCCCAGCGCTGTCTAAACTGTCTGCCTGCCCAGCGCTGTCTAAACTGTCTGCCTGCCCAGCGCTGTCTAAACTGTCTGCCTGCCCAGCGCTGTCCGTCTGTCCCGAGCCGTCCAGCCAGGACCAGCCAGAGCCGTCCAGCCAGGACCAGCCAGAGCCGTCCAGCCAGGATCCGCCAGAGCCAGCCAGCCAGGATCCGCCAGAGCCAGCCAGCCAGGATCCGCCAGAGCCAGCCAGCCAGGATCCGTCCCTCAGTCCGGTGCTGCCCCTCAGTCCGGTGCTGCCCCTCAGTCCGGTGCTGCCCCTCAGTCCGGTGCTGACCCTCAATCCGGTGCTGCCCCTCAGTCCGGTGCTGCCCCTCAGTCCGGTGCTGCCCCTTAATCTAGTGGGGTTAATTTGGAGGAGGCTATGGAGGAGGGGATTGACTATGGTGGGGTGGGGACCACGACCAGCGCCAGAGCCGCCACCGTGGACAGACGCCCACCCAGACCCTCCCCTAGAGTTTATGCTGGTGCGCCCGGAGTTCGCACCTTAAGGGGGGGGTTATGTCACGTTCCTGACCTGTTTTCCTTTTTCTTGTATTTCTTTAGTTGGTCAGGGTGTGAGTTGGGTGGGTTTGTCTATGTTTGATTTTCTATGTTGGGATGTTTGTGTTCGGCTGGGTATGATTCTCAATCAGAGACAGCTGTCAATCGTTGTCCCTGATTGAGAATCATACTTAGGCAGCCTGGGTTTCACGTGTGTTTTGGGGGTGTTTGTTTACATGTCTGTGTTTGTTGCACCACGCGGTACTGTATCGGTTTATGCACTTCGTTTATTTGTTTTGTAATTCAGTATTCAGTTTCGTTTTAATAAATCATTATGAACACTAACCACTCTGCGTATTGGTCCGATCCGTCTCGCCTCTCCTCGTCCGAGGAGGAGGAAGAATATGACGATAGCCGTAACAGGAGCAGTGGAAATGCGTTCTCTGGAGTGATCAATCACACTTCACCATCTGGCAGTCCGACGGACGAATCTGGGTTTGGCGGATGCCAGGAAAATGCTACCTGCCCCAATGCATAGTGCCAACTGTCAAGTTTGGTGGAGGAGGAAATATGGTCTGGGGCTGTTTTTCATGGTTCAGGCTAGGCCCCTTAGTTCCAGTGAAGGGAAATCTTAATTCTACAGTCATACAATGACATTCTAGATGATTCTTTGCTTCCAACTTTGTGGCAACAGTTTGGGGAAGGCCCTTTCCTCTTCCAGCATGACAATGCCCCCGTGCACACATCGGTGTGGAAGAATTTGACTGGCCTGCACAGAGCTATGACCTCAACCCCATTGAACACCTTTTGGGATGAGTTGGAACGCCGACTGTGAGCCAGGCCTAATCGCCCAACATCAGTGCCCTACCTCACTAATGCTCTTGTGGCTGAATGCAAGCACGTCCCCGCAGCAATGTTTTTTAACATCTAGTGGAAAGCCTTCCCAGAAGAGTAGAGGCTGATTTTGGAATGAGATGTTCGACGAGCAGGTGTCCACATACTTTTGGTCATGTAGTGTATAACTTCCACATGGTCCAGTCAGGACCAACGGCACATAACTCAGACTCCACATTTGAAACGACTTACAACACACTCTTTATAGGCAGAGAGATGGAGAGAGAACAACATCACCCTGTCACAATCTAATGGCTGGCATGACACGTCTCTTTATTGTCATGTGTTTCTGCATTGAACATTTCCGACAGGAATAAAGCACGTGCACCGACACGGACACCATACTTTGATCTTAGAGTACACAGCGTTGAACTTTGACAATACTTCCTTTGACTGACTGAGTGCTACTTTCAGCCATAGTAATTGGCATCCTTCCTGGTGGGGGAAGCATCCTGACTAACATAGTTTTTATAAATGTATCACCTTCTTTGACAGTCTGACCTGTGTTTAGAAAAACAGAGGAGCAGCGCCAGCCAGGGAGGGGGATGGGGGAGAAGTGTGAAGAGGTGGGGTGGGGGGGCAGCTTTTTAATTTTTTCGGAACTGCAGACGTAGTCCTGAGGCTTATCCCGGCCCCTCTCTCTACCTGGACGAGTGGACCAGAGGGGGTAGGTAGGGCTCTGAGAGGGGTTGGAGGTTGTGTCTGCTGCTCAGCCCCCCCCCCCCCCCCCAAGGTAAAAGGGTACCATGGAGGGACCCTGCAGACAGAGACGGCTGCTGCCCAACAATACTCAATGTGACTCTGCCAGTCAGAGGGAGATATGCCATCTGGATGACTACACTGTCTGCCTGTCTGAAATACACACTAGTCTAGTGCACCCTGTTGCTCTCTAATTTTCTCTCCCTTTTTATTGCTCCCCCTCTCTCTCCTCCTCTCTCTCACTCTCCAGACTTCTCATCTGAATGTGATTTATGATCAGGCTCTGGGGAGGCAGGTCCACTGGGGGAGGCATAGGGGGGAGTTGAAAGGAAAGGAGAGGGAGATAGGGAGAGGAGGAAGTACACACTATTTGTTTTATAGGACTTGGGGCTGGACTGAGCTGGCGCTTGCACCGCATCTGTAGGTCGGACCAGTGGAAAAGTTAAACCAACGGGTGCTGCAGAAAGAGGGAGCGAGAGAGCTGCCTGTGTCGCAGAAAGACTTCACTACAGGCAGGACAGGGAGACAGAGAGTGAGAGGGAGCAGCGCTCCACTGGACACACAGACATGTCTGCTACTAAAGCTCTGCCCTGCCTCTGCCTTCTACTCTCCATCGTCCTCTCAGGGATCGTCTGCCCAGCGACTTCCATTGGTTTACATTGGGAACAGCAGTCCGTGATGAAAGTAAGACCAGACATTTTGTTTTTTCTCTGCTTGGCTGGTACAGGATGCACAGCAGGCGTCCAGTTCCTTATCACAGCTAAATACAGAGGACCTGTTGTTATTGCAAACTTTTCCACATTGGATATTATGTCCATGAACTGTGCTGAATGCTTCTGTAGCTAAACTCTAATGGGTTTTGATAGTCACTGCAAGAGAGACAGGTTTGTAAGTCAGTCAGTATGCTTCTTAGACTTTTTTGTGAAATGCTGGGGTGGTTTGGGTGTGAGAGGATCTTGCTGTGTGGATCCATATCTCTATGGCCGCAATCTGGCCACTCAGTGCTGCGTATCAACCCTCTCTGTGTTCTGCCTGGGGTCGGGATGTTTGTGGAGGAGCTCCAGCCGAGACCCTGATGAGGGACATATCACTCTCCATTGGCCCGCGCTAGCCACCGGTGGAGCCCTAATGGAAACCAGCTGCCAAGTGTTGAGCAACACACATAGAGGGAACATAGCAAGCAGAAAAGGCATGAGAAACAATACAGGACGTGCTGCTCACACATTTATAGTGGGTAGACTGGGTGCAGGCAGATATTTCCTGTTTGGGGGCCAACGGGGGCCCAAAGAATGGGCATCTATTTTAGAGAGAGACCTTCTATCTCAGGGACACAGGCAAAACAATGTGCCCAGAGCGAGACTAATGTAAATGTTACCTACTTTGCATTGTGTAAGAGGTCACAGAGAGTCAGAACAATGAATTGAATAGCTATATTTATTTTTGTTTTGCTGAATTTAAGGCAGTTGAGAGAATTTTGATAGGGTGGGGGGAAGGGGAGGAGGGCAGGGAGCAGATCCCCCAGTGTCTAAATTTAGAATTGTCGATCTTCCGCCTCTTGTGAAATTGTTTACTTCTTCTGTGTACATGAGCATTCTAATAGCAGAGACCCATGAGGAGATAGAGGCCTCTCCACTGCAGACATATCGTCTCTGCTCTGTTATTGGATTATGATGAGATTCACATTACCGAGCCATACCCCTTTCCCATCCTCAGTATCTTCCGAGGAGTTTACCACTAAGTCAGAGAGTGAAGCCTTCACTAGGCCCAAAGTCAATAAACTACTTGTCTCTTATTGTGAGGAGTGGGTGCAGGCAGGGAGGGAGAGGGGGGCACCGGGTTTGTTGTTCCTATTTCAGAGAGAGAGAGAGTCTGCCACAGCCTCAGACCTGAGAAGATGTTGACTTTGGACTGAACTCTTGTTTGGAGCCAATTCTTGTTTTTCTGCCTGAGACCCACTGTATTTATTCATCCCTGTCCCAGAGGCAGAGATAGAGCCAGACTCATGCTTAGTCTCATGTAGGCTACATAACTTATAGCACTTCTGAACACATGATATGAACAGCTAATGATAAATGCATACTGGCAATTCCCTGATAACAGAGTGATGTTGAGACTCAGATTTTTCACTTTAAATTGTATGCCCCAAAAAATAACAATGATTGCAAAGTTAAACAAACCATTAAACTCTGTGCACAAGGAGTGTGAAAAATCTGAGTCTCCGCATCACTCTGTTAACGTGGAATTGCCCTTAACATTTGAGGTTCCACCTTTTAGAAGTGGAGCACAGTGACATAGTCTTTGGGACATGCTGCTGCACATGAAACAGAGAAAGGCTATACTACATGGTGAATGTCATCTTTGTTCTCTACGGTAGTGGGCGCACAGAGAAATAGTTCAGAAATAGCTCACATTACAGAGGACATTCAGAATGGACCAGAAGGCTACAGATGTGAATTGTTTCAATGTTCATGCCATTTAGGAGCGGATTAGAGCATTTACCATGCTGTAAAATATTCCTGAGGGGTTTGTTTTCTGTATCACAGGATTACTCCCTATACCCAGGGGAAACAGTACCAGGAAGTTGGGGTTTGGTGTTTTAATGAAATGGTATTCTGAACTAAAGGATATTTGAATGAGACTCATTCTGGTCCAAACGAACAGAAACTAATGTAGTTAGATATTACATGGTGCAACGTCTGCTGTGTTATGTACTTTACACTTCTAAAGTCTACGTCCCAAATGGCACCCTATTCCCTGTTATATATAATGCACTACTTTTGACCAGAGCCCTACTGTATTGGCCCTGGTGGTCAAAAGTAGTTCACCATAGGGTAATAAAATCTAAATCAAATCACATTTTATTGGTCAAGTACACATATTTTGTTTTTCCTAGCTCAAACAGTGCAATAATTCAAAACAATACACACAAAATACACAAAACAATACACACAAAACGAGCAATGTCAGAGTCTGGAATATAAATACATGTATGAATATGATGTTGTGTATAGACATTATGAACAGTATATGAATAGAAAAGGTGTGTATACCAGTAGTTATATAGGATGAGCCTTGACTAGAATACAGTATATACATATGAAGTGGGTAAAACAGTATGTCAACATTATTAAAGTGAGCAGTGTTCAATGACTATGTGCAGGGTAGAGTATCGGGTGGTAGCCGGCCAGTAACAGTGACTAAGTTCAGGGCAGGGTACTGTGGTGACTATTTAAGTCTGATGGCCTGGAGATGGAGAGACAGAAGCTGTTTTTCAGTCCCAGTTTTGATGCACCTGTACTGTCTCCGCCTTCTAGATGGTAACGGGGTGAACAGGCCATGGCTCAGGTGGCTGAGGTCATTGATGATCTTCTTGGGCTTTCTGTGACAACAGGTGCTGTAGATGTCCTGGAGGGCAGGCAGTGTGCCCCCGATGATGCTTGGGCTGACCGCACCACCCTCTGGAGAGCCCTGCGGTTGCGGATAGTGCAAATGCCATACCAGGCAGTGATACAGCCTGACAGGATGCTCTCAATGGTGCATCTGTAGAGGTTTGTGAGGGTCATAGGAGCCAAGCCAAATTTTTTCAGCCTCTTGAGGTTAATGAGACGCTGTTCCGCCTTCTTCACCACACCGTTTGCATGGACCATTTCAGGTTGTCAGTGATGTGCACACCGAGGCTTTTCACCCTCTCCACTGCGGCCCTGTCGATGTGGATGGGGGCGTGCTCGCTTTGCTGTCTCCTAGAGTCCACGATCAGTTCATTCGTTTTGTTGACGTTGAAAGATAGTTTTTTTCCCTGGCACCACTCCGCCAGGGCCCTCACCTCCTTCCTGTAGGCGGTCTTGTCATTGTTGGTAATCAGGCCTACAACTGTTGTGTTGTCTACAAACTTGATGATTTAGTTGGAGGCATGCGTGGCCACGCAGTAATAGGTGAACAGGGAGTACAGGAGGGGGCTGAGGACACACCCTTGTGGGGCCCCCATGTTAAGGATCAGCATAGCGGAGGTGTTGTTGCTTACCTTCACCACCTGGGGTCGGCCCGTCAGGAAATCCAAGACCCAGTTGAACAGGGTGGGGTTCAGATCATTCTAAATCCAGACATTAGCAATGAAGTGTAATTATTCAGCACTGTCAGCAACCAATAAGACTCTCTGAGAGGACTAGCATTCTGTAGTGCAATAGCCTCAATTGTGATATGGATCTCTAGACTGCTTACTGTTCAGGACCCATTCAGATCATTTTACCTAAATACTGGCATAGATAACACCTACTCTATAGTATGTAATCAGTTGTAATGCAAACATATGTGTGGGAGCAGAAGGTGAGTAGAATCGATTGAAATTACCTGTAGTCAATAACCAGGACATCATATAACATCATAACCATATGATGTATAGGCCTGGCCTCATTTATGGTGTGTACTATCGGTCAGAAAAGCCACAGGAAGGAAGGAAAAATCTGCTCTGTGCACGAAAGCACGGCTGTTCACAGGATGTTTCACGAGTTCGTAGGAAAGACATTTCTTTGCCTGACAAATCAAATCAAATTTTATTAGTCACATGCGCCGTTTACAACAGGTGTAGACCTTACGGTGAAATGCTTACTTACAAGCCCCTAACCAACAATGCAGTTAAAAAAATATGTTTAAGAATGAGAGATAAAAGTAACAAGTAGTTAAAGAGCAGCAATAACATAATAGCGAGACTATATAGAGGGGGTTCCAGTACAGAGTCAATCTGCGGGGGCACCAGTTAGTCGAGGTAATTGAGGTACATGTAGGTAGAGTTATTAAAGTGACTATGCATAGATAATAATAATAATAAGAGTAGCAGTGGCGTAAAAGGGGGGGGTGGGGGTGTAGTCATTTTATTAGATGTTCAGGAGTCTTATGGCTTGGGGGAAGCTGTTTAGAGCCTCTTGGACTTAGACTTGGCACTCCGGTACCGCTTGCCGTGCGGTAGCAGAGAGAACAGTCTATGACTAGAGTGGCTGGAGTCTTTGACAATTTTTAGGGCCTTCCTCTGACACCACCTGGTATAGAGGTCCTGGATGTCAGGAAGCTTGGCCCCAGTGATGTACTGGACCGTACGCACTACCCTCTGTAGTGCATTGCGGTCGGAGGCTGAGCATTTGCCATACCAGGCAGTGATGCAACCAGTCAGGATACTCTCGATGGTGCAGCTGTAGAACCTTTTGAGGATCTGAGGACCCATGTCAAATCTTTTCAGTCTCCTGAGGGCGAATAGGATTTGTTGTGCCCTCTCAACGACTGTCTTGGTGTGCTTGGACCTTGTTAGTTTGTTGGTGATGTGGATACCAAGGAACTTGAAGCTCTCAACCTGCTCCACTACAGCCCCGTCGATGAGAATGGGGTCGTGCTCGGTCCTCCTTTTCCTGTAGTCCACAATCATCTCCTTTGTCTTGATCACTTTGAGGGAGAGGCCTACTAACACTGTTGTGTCATCGGCAAACTTAATGATGGTGTTGGAGTCGTGCCTGGCCGTGCAGTCATGAGTGAACAGGGAGTACAGGAGGGGACTGAGCACGCACCCCTGAGGGGCCACCGTGTTGAGGATCAGCGTGGCGAATGTGTTGTTCCCTGCCTTTACCAACTGGGGGGCGGCCCGTCAGGAAGTCCAGGATCCAGTTGCAGAGGGAGGTGTTTAGTCCCATGGTCCTTAGCTAATGGATGAGCTTTGAGGGCACTATGGTGTTGAACGTTGAGCTGTAGTCAATGAATAGCATTCTTGCCAGTTGGTCAACGCATGCTCACAGTACACATCCTGGTAATCCGTCTGGCCCTGCGGCCCTGTGAATGTTGACCTGTTTAAACGTCTTACTCACGTAAGAGAGCATGATCACACAGTCGTCCGGAACAGTTGGTGCTCTCATACATGTTTCAGTGTTATTTGTCTCGAATCGAGCATAGAAGTAATTTAGCTCGTCTGGTTGGCTCGTGTCACTGGGCATCTCTCGGCTGTGCTTCCCTGTGTAGTCTGTAATGGTTTGCAAGCCGATGAGCGTCGGAGACGGTGTAGTACGATTCAATCTTAGTACTGTATTGACATTTTGCCTGTTTGATGGTTTATCGGAAGGCATAGTGGGATTTCTTATAAGCTTCCGGGTTTGAAAGTCCTGCTCCTTGAAAGCGGCAGCTTTTAGCTCAGCCTTTAGCTCAGTGCGGATGTTGCCTGTAATCCATGGCTTCTGGTTGGGGTATGGACGTATGGTCACTGTGGGGACAACGTCATCGATGCACTTATTGACAAAGCCAATGACAGATGTGGTGTCCTCCTCAATGCCATAGGAAGAATCGCGGAACATATTTCAGTCTGTGCTAGCAAAACTGTCCTGTAGCTTAGCATCTGCTTCATCTGACCACTTTTTTTATTGATCTAGTCACTGGTGCTTCCTGCTTTAACTTTTGCTTGTAAGCAGCAATCAGGAGGATATAATTATGGTCAGATTTGCCAAATGGAGGGCGAGGGAGAGATTTGTACACGACTCTGTGTGTGGTATAAAGGTGATCTAGAGTATTTTCCCCTCTGGTTGCACATTTAACATGCTGATAGAAATTTGGTAAAACAGATTTAAGTTTCCCTGCATTAAAGTCCCCGTCCACTAGGAGCACCGCCTCTGGATGAGCGTTTTCCTATTTGCTTATGGCGGAACACAGCTCATTGAGTGCGGTAGATAATGTGGTCTACAGCTTATCATGAGATACTTGAGACTTCCTTAAATATCGTGCACCAGCTGTTGTTTACATATATGCATAGTCCGCCACCCCTTGTTTTACCAGACGCCGCTGCTCTATCCTGCCGATACAGCGTATAACCAGCCAGCTGTACAGTATGTTGATAATTTAATACTAAGATAATACAGTTTTTAATGTCCTGTTGGTAGTTTAATCTTCCTCGTAGGTCGTCGATTTTATTTTCCAATGATTGCGCGTTAACTAGAAGAACGGAAGCTACGAATTTTCAGAAGGCAGCCCGATCTCCGGCCTGCTATCCCGACCTCACGGCCTGCTAGCGAATAAATCAAGGGGAATTATGCGTCACAACTGGGAGCATATCTCTGGAATGTTTAAGATGTATTGGTGCCTGCCACTCTGGACACAGCATACGTGTTCCATTGACTGGATGAAACAAGGGGGGAAAACATGGCACTCTTACAACAGGCCAATATGAACAGAGTAGTGTTGTAGGATCAGAACCCTCTTTGAATGGGGTGACTGAAGATCAACGGGATCTGTGGAGGGGGAGTGAGGAGAGGTGTTGCTGAACTCTGATTTCACACTACATTAGGAAACTGCCTTACAGAACAAGTGGCAGAGTGAATTGGCCATGAGAGTTCTGTAAGTAACATTCTGTGAATGACTGAACCACTACTGGCAGTATGCAAGTATCCAATAATGTCATCATTTTGTCTTAGTCAAGTACTGTGCTTTATTGTCACATATTAGAGTAGCTAAATAAGAGAGCACCTTTTTTTCATGACGGAACGTGAGTGTGTTTGATAAGAGATATTGTGAAAGTAGGGGAATGTCGTATCCCATTGATGACGCACAACTTAATCCAGCCTTGCCAAAACGATTCCAGATGCTCTACGTGCTTTCTGAAATTGCTGTTTCAACTTTTAATGTCACGTGCACAAGTATAGAGAAATGCCTTTCTTGCAAGCTCTAAACCTAACAGTGCAGTAATCAATAACAATTTAATACTCTAAATAACATAAGGTAGAATGATAAAGTGCCCCGTAAGCAACTTGGCATTAATGTCAGGAACCATATCACTGGTCAAATGTATTTCTAATCCTAGATCAGATTCAGGGGAAAACTGTTGTGTGTGAAACTGAGGTTGTACTCTGTTTTAAAGAGCTCGTTCATGTTCCCTCTCCCTAGGTGTGTGCAAAACTATATTTCCTCAGTAACCAGAAAAAATGCCTACCATGTAACTGCAAAGGCCATTCAGAAACATGTGAAGATATCACAGGTGTTTGTACAGTAAGTATGACATCCATCCCCTCTATTAATACTCATTATAAACTGGATGGTTCGAGCCCTGAATGCTGATTGGCTGAAAGCTGTGGTATATCAGTCCATTTACCCAGGGTATGACAAAACATTTCTTGTTACTGCTATAATTACGTTGGTAACCAGTTTGTAGCAATAAGGTACTTCGGGGGTTTGTGGCATATGGCCAATATACCACGGCTAAGGGCTGTATCCAGGCACTCCGCATTGCGTCGTGCCCAAGAACAGCCCTAAGCCGTGGTATATTGGCCATATACCACACCCCCTTGTGCCTTATTGCTTAATTACACCATGGGGAATACTTCTAGTCTGTTATGATTACTATCTACTATCATATCAGTAATAGATTTAAACTATATTCCACTCTTTACCATGCAGTCATGTCAGGACCACACCACTGGGGATTTCTGTGAAATATGTGAGGATGGATACATGCCTGACGTCTCCAACCACGGACGTCACTCCTGCCAGCCGTGTGCCTGTCCCCTGTCCAGCCCCTCCAACAAGTAAGCTATAGCGTCCGTCCATCCAGACCCTAATGTTGTGCAGGAAGTGCAAAGAGAGGCCTGTGTGTTGGCGGGCAGAGCTCACTGACTGACATTCTTTCCGCTGTGTCTGGCCAGCTTTGCAGAGCACTGTGACAGAAGCAGTAACATCCTACGATGCAACTGCCAAGAGGGCTACGCTGGACATTACTGTGAGAGGTCAGTGCTGACAGAACCTTGGCCAACAACATGAGTTAACGCCACCGTGGGAGCAATTACACTCATTATCCTAAATCGGCTCATATAGACAAGTAAAGCTCTTACAATTTCACTATTTATTTTTTCAGGACCTGAACAATAAATATTTGGAAATGCTTTCATATAACAATGATGTTTCAGTGTAAGTGATAACTCATTCTAAATCAAACAATTATTGGCAATCACATTGCATCTTCCTCACCCAGATGTGCTCCAGGTTTCTATGGCAACCCCATGGTGATCGGTGACTCCTGTAAGAGTTGTGACTGTAACGGTAACTCGGACCCCAACCACATCTTCAATGAGTGCCACAACGTGACCGGCTTCTGTCAGAATTGCTGGGGGGACACGGCCGGAGCCAACTGTGAACGGTGTGCCCCAGGTTTCTACGGCGACGCCATCAGTGCCAAGAACTGCAGAGGTGCTTGCCAAGAGTACTGTTAGACATTACTTACCCTACTGAGGCCCTTTGCTCCAATAGGAGCTAAAGGGAATAAGTCAGGTTTATAAGGGCACAAGGCGAGACCCAGATGCAGATACGGGAGGCAGATGGGGTTTGAGTCTTTGATATTTATTATCATCCAAAACGGTTGGCAAGAGAATGGTCATGGACAGGCAAAAGGTCAAAACCAGATCAGAGTCCAGGAGGTACAGAGTGGCAGGCAGGCTCGAGGTCAAGGCAGGCAGAATGGTCAGGCAGGCAGGTACAGAGTCCAGGAGGTACAGAGTGGCAGGCAGGCTCGAGGTCAAGGCAGGCAGAATGGTCAGGCAGGCAGGTACAGAGTCCAGGAGGTACAGAGTGGCAGGCAGGCTCGAGGTCAAGGCAGGCAGAATGGTCAGGCAGGCAGGTACAGAGTCCAGAAACAGGCTAGGGTCAAAACCAGGAGGACTAGCAAAAGAAAATAGAAAAAGCAGGAGCACGGGAAAAACACACTGGTTGACAAACTGGCACAGAGAGACAGGAAACACAGGGATAAATACACCGGGGAAAATAAGCACCTGGAGGGGGTGGAGACAATCACAAGGACAGGTGAAACAGATCAGGGTGTGACACAGGTCAACTTTACTGTCAATGTAGACTACCCGTGGAAAAACATCCAAGGTGAAAAATAGATATTAATTTGATGTCTGACAATAGTGAAGCTATATCCAGTAATTTGCTCAATTCTGGATTTGAATGCTGCTTTGACGTTGCTCTTGGGGTTAAAGACTTACTATGGATTTGTCTTCAATAGAGCTTTAACAATTTCCCCTTGTTTTGCTCATATAGACATAAGTCAATCACAAGGCTCTATCTGAAACGAAATACGGGGAGGTCTATTTTGTGTGTTTACACAGTTGGGCAGGCTGGGTAGTGAGAATTCCTGCCGTGCCCTAATGACACAATGCCTCAGAGACAGTACAGTACAATTCAGACAACCCTGGCCTGTGTATTATCTAATGCCATGTGCACATCCGTGTAAGAATAGTATCATGGAAAAGTGCTGCATGTTTACCAAATATTAACTTGTAGTTGCTGTTTGGATGAGATAAGTCCAGCTCTAACACACTTGTAGAAAACTATGAAGAATACAACTGAAGAAATGGGAAAAATCCCAATCTACATCACAATCTATTGCAGGATTTTCATTTGTATTTTAGGGCATTGCTCGGACAGAAATAACAATTTTCATTGTGGCCATGTCATGCTTCTTTAACCTCTAATTCCTCCCAATCCCGGATCCGGGAGCACCCCCATCAGTAAAAAAGCTGACTAGCATAGCCTAGCATAGCGTCACAAGTAAATACTAGCATCTAAATATCATTAAATCACAAGTCCAAGACACCAGATGAAAGATACACATCTTGTGAATCCAGCCATCATTTCTGATTTTTAAAATGTTTTACAGGGAAGACACAATATGTAAATCTATTAGCTAACCACGTTAGCAAAAGACACCACTTTTTTTACTCCACCATTTTTTTCCTGCATAGGTAGCTATCACAAATTCGACCAAATAAAGATATAAATAGCCACTAACCAAGAAACAACTTCATCAGATGACAGTCTGATAACATATTTATTGTATAGCATATGTTTTGTTAGAAAAATGTGCATATTTCAGGTATAAATCATAGTTTACCATTGCAGCCACCATCACAACTCTCACCAAAGCGACTAGAATAACTACAGAGAGCAACGTGAATTACCTAAATACTCATCATAAAACATTTCTGAAAAATACACAGCGTACAGCAAATGAAAGACAAACATCTTGTGAATCCAGCCAATATTTCAGATTTTTTAAGTGTTTTACAGCGAAAACACATTATATTAGCTTACCACAATAGCCAGAAACACAACACCATTTACCAGCAGCAAAGGTTAGCGATCGTAACAAGCAAGCAAAAGATATATAATTTTTGACTAACCTTCATAAACTTCTTCAGATGACAGTCCTGTAACATCATATTACACAATGCATATAGGGTTTGTTCGAAAATGTGCATATGTAGCGGCACAAATCGTGGTTATACAATGTGAGTAGTGGCCAAACTTCAAGCAATCTGTCCGGCGCCATCTTGGAGAGGCACCTAATCTAATCGATAACTATTCATAAACTTGACTAAAAAATACAGGTTGGACAGCAAATGAAATATACATTAGTTCTTAATGCAACCGCTGTGTTAGATTTTTAAAATTAACGTTACTGCGCATACAGCGTGCGCTAAAGCGAGACCGCACCGAAATTCATGGCGGAATTATTGTTTAACATTTGTCAACATAAATACGAATTAACAGCATAAAGACTTCTTACTATTTGACGAGCTTCCATCAGAATCTTGGGCAAGGTGTCCTTTCTCCAGAACAATCGTCTTTTGGTTGAAAGATGTCCTCTTCTCCTGTAGAAATAGCAGCTAACGCTAGCCATGTGCCGGAGAGGTGTCCAACTAGCGATAGCGCGTGACAAAGAAATTCCAGAAAATCGCAATAAACTGATATAAACTGCTATAAGTCGGTTTAAATTAACTACCTTATGAAGTTTTTAAGACAAAAATAAAATTAAATCAGAGCCGGAGATATAGAACTGCTAAAACGAAAGCTTTTCAGGACGCCATTGTGAAGACCCTCCTGCGCCAGGCGCCCCGTTGAAAAGGTCGGACCTTCCGTTCCATGAGCTTTTATAGTGCCCCAGATGGTGCAATCCACTCCATTCAAATTCTCACCGCTTACTGACATCTAGAGGAAGGCGTATGCAGTGCATGTAGCTCCATAGCTTACATGGGAATTTATAAACTGACCCTAGAACAGAGACCTCGATTTCAGAAATCTCACTCCTTGACAGGAAGTGTGCTGCAGAATGAGTTCCGTTTCACTCAGAGAAATAATTCAAACGGTTTTAGAAACTAGAGAGTGTTTTCTATCCAATAGTAATAATAATATGCATATTGTACGAGCAAGAATTGAGTACGAGGCAGTTTAATTTGGGAACGAATTTTTACAAAGTCGAAATGGCGCCCCCCTATTCCCGCTCTGTATTAACTATGAGTGTGTCCTGTGTTACAGTCTGTGAGTGCAATAAGTGTGGGACAGCTTCGTGTGATGACAGGACAGGGACATGTCACTGTAAGCCTGGTGTCACCGGCCAAATCTGTGACCAATGTGAGGTGAGACGCTCAAGGGCCTTGTCAAGGAGACAGCCTTACAACCATGTGGTCACACAATCACACTGTTGGACAGATTTGCTCAGTAAAGCAGACAATAAGATGAAAGCAGACAAAATCATTAAGGCTACTGTGAATAACAAAAATAACAACCAGATGTCTAACATACTGTATGTCCATTGTGTGCTTTAGGAGGGCCACACAGGTTTCAATAACTGCCAGGGCTGCCATAGTTGTGACTGTGGACCTGCCGGTCTCCGGCCCACCTGTCATCCTCTGACCCACAGCTGCCAGTGCAAACCAGGGGCCGGAGGCCGATACTGCGAGCGTTGCCTCCCAGACTACTGGAACTACGGCCCCTCAGGGTGTCAGAGTAAGTACTGTGTCTGTCTAATCTTGCGAACCACTCAGACCAGTTGGTCAAACATTAAGAACAGATAACATTTTCTGTAGCTAGCAAGCCAGTCCACCATTCCCACACCCACTCATACATGATGTCAGGGAGGCATCTGCTGCGATCTGCAACACCGGGACCATCCGTACGCATCTGCACATGACCACAGGCACTAACTGCAGCTGGCAGCTGACTTTCCTCTGACATCACCGTCCGCCCAGTCCTAATTTATCTGCCCAGCTGCCGGAACCATCATCCATCCCACAGCCACACTATAGAGAACCAGGGAACCACACTACAGATGTGCAGTAGCACTCCTTCCCAGCCAAAAGACCCACCATTGGTTCCATTATATATTTGGTATTTGTACTCCGACTGACTCTCCTATGTCCGGATGATAAAGCCTTCAACTTGGAACTCGACATGTAATCAACTGTAGCTATATGAAATGCATGTGTATGTCTGTTTCTTCCATCCAGAATGTAACTGTGCTAGCAGCCACTGTGATGTGCACACTGGGGAGTGTCTCCCTGAATCCACCACGGTCAACCTCTGCAACATCAGTAAGAGTGTCTGGTTAGAAATAAAAATGAACGTTTCAGTTTATCTTAAACAACCCTTTGTGTTGGATTTTAGCATGATGTGATATTGGGGAAATTACACACAAATGATTTGTCTCCTCCCTACCACCAGGTTGTGATGAGTGTATCTGGCACCTGATTGGTGACCTGAGGCCGTCCAATAAGACGCTGGACCAGATAAAGGTCAGTGTGTTGAACATCTCCACTGGGGCTGCAGCCAACGATAGGATCAAGTACTACAACTACACCGCCCAACGTCTGCAGGTACAGTAAATAAAATGTTCAAATCAAATTTTATTTGTCACATACAAATGGTTAGCAGATGTTAATGCGAGTGTAGCGAAATGCTTGTGCTTCTAGTTCCGACCATGCAGTAATATCTAACAAGTAATCTAACCTAACAATTTCACAACAACTACCTTATACACACAAGTGTAAAGGAATGAATAAGAATATGTACATACAAATATATGAATGAGCGATGGCCGAACGGCATAGGCAAGATGCAGTAGATGGTATAGAGTATAGTATATACATATGAGATGAGTAATGTAGGGTATGTAAACATTATTTAAAGTGTCATTGTTTAAAGTGGCTAGTGATACATTTATTACATCCATTTTTCATTATTAAAGTGGCTAGAGATGAGTCAGTATGTTGGCAGTAGCCACTCAATGTTAGTGATGGCTGTTTAACAGTCTGATGGCCTTGAGATAGAAGCTGTTTTTCAGTCTCTCGGTCCCCGCTTTGATGCACCTGTACTGACCTCGCCTTCTGGATGATAGCGGGGTGAAGAGGCAGTGGCTCGGGTGGTTGTTGTCCTTGATTATCTTTTTGGCCTTCCTGTGACATCGGGTGGTGTAGGTGTCCTGGAGGGCAGGTAGTTTGCCCCCGGTGATGCGTCGTGCAGACCTCACTACCCTCTGGAGAGCCTTACGGTTGTGGGCGGAGCAGTTGCCGTACCAGGCGGTGATACAGCCCGACAGGATGCTCTCCATTGTGCATCTGTAAAAGGTTGTGAGTGTTTTTGGTGACAAGCCTAATTTCTTTAGCCTCCTGAGGTTGAGGAGGTGCTGCTGCGCCTTCTTCACCACGCTGTCTGTGTGGGTGGACCATTTCAGTTTGTCCGTGATGTGTACGCCGAGGAACTTAAAACTTTCCACCTTCTCCACTACTGTCCCGTCAATGTGGATAGGGGGCTGCTCCCTCTGCTGTTTCCTGAAGTCCACGATCATCTCCTTTGTTTTGTTGACATTGAGTGTGAGGTTATTTTCCTGACACCACACTCCGAGGGCCCTCACCTCCTCCCTGTAGATCGTCTCGTCGTTGTTGGTAATCAAGCCTACCACTGTAGTGTCGTCTGCAAACTTGATGATTGAGTTGGAGGCGTGCATGGCCACGCAGTCATGGGTGAACAGGGAGTACAGGAGAGGGCTGAGAACGCACTCTTGTGGGGCTCCAGTGTTGAGGATCAGCGGGGTGGAGATGTTGTTTCCTACCCTCACCACCTGGGGACGGCCCTTCAGGAAGTCCAGGACCTAGTTGCACAGGGCGGGGTCGAGACCCAGGGTCTATGGTGTTAAATGCTGAGCTGTTGTCGATGAACAGCATTCTTACATAGGTATTCCTCTTGTCCAGATGGGTTAGGGCAGTGTGCAGTGTGATTGCGATTGCGTCGTCTGTTGACCTATTGGGGCGGTAAGCAAATTGGAGTGGGTCAAGGATGTCAGGTAGGTTGGAGGTGATATGGTCCTTGACTAGTCTCTCAAAGCACTTCATGATGACGGAAGTGAGTGCTACGGGGCGATAGTCATTTAGCTCAGTTACCTTCTCTTTCTTGGGAACAGGAACAATGGTGGCCCTCTTGAAGCATGTGGTAACAGCAGAGTGGGATAAGGATTGATTGAATATGTCCGTAAACACACCAGCCAGCTGGTCTGCGCATGCTCTGAGGATGCGGCTGGGGATGCCGTTTGGGCCGGCAGCCTTGCGAGGGTTAACATGTTTAAATGTTTTACTCACGTTGGCTGCAGTGAAGGAGAGCCCGCAGGCCGTGTCAGTGGCACTGTGTTGTCCTCAAAGCGAGCAAAGAAGTTGTTTAGTTTCCCTGTGAGCAAGACATCGTGGTCCGCGAAGGGGCTCGTTTTCCTTTTGTAGTCCGTGATTGACTGTAGACCCTGCCACAAACCTCTCGTGTCTGAGCCGTTGAATTGCGACTCTACCTTGTCTCTATACTGACGCTTAGCTTGTTTGATTGCCTTGCGGAGGGAATAGCTACACTGTTTGTATTCGGTCATGTTTCCGGTCACCTTGCCCTGATTAAAAGCAGTGGTTCGCGCTTTCAGTTTCGCGTGAATGCTGCCACCAATCCACGGTTTCTGGTTGGGGAATGTTTTAATAGACGCTGTGGGTACAACATCACCGATGTACTTGCTAATAAACTCGCTCACCAAATCAGCGTATTCATCAATGTTATTGTTCGACACTATGCGGAACATATCCCAGTCCACGTGATCGAAGCAATCTTGAAGCGTGGAATCCGATTGTTCGGACCAGCGTTGAACAGACCTGAGCACGGGCGCTTCCTGTTTTAGTTTCTGTCTATAGGCTGGGAGCAACAAAATGGAGTTGTGGTCAGATTTTCTGAAAGGAGGGCGGGGAAGGGCTTTATATGCGTCGCTGAAGTTAGAATAACAATGATCCAGGGTTTTGCCAGCCTGGGTCGCGCATTCGATATGCTGATCAAATTTAGTGAGCCTTGTTATCAGATTAGCCTTGTTAAAATCCCCAGCTACAATAAATGCAGCCTCAGGATATGTGGTTTCCAGTTTACATAGAGTCAAATCAAGTTCTTTCAGGGCCGTCGATGTGTCTGATTGGGGCGGGATATACACGACTGTGATTATGATCGAAGAGAATTCTCTTGGTAGATAATGCGGTCGGCATTTGATTGTGAGGAATTCTAGGTCAGGTGAACAAAAGGACTTGAGTTCCTGTATGTTGTTAAGATCACACCACGTACAGCCTTTCTCTCTGCTCAGGCTGATATAGTTGGGACTCAAGATGTTTATACACACCTATATTATCAGTTCATTCTGATTTAAACAAGACAAATAAGCAGCTCAACTAGCGGAGTTTTTGTAAAATAAAGTTTGGCAAATATCATACACCAACCAACCAACCAACCAACTAACCAGCCAATATAACAACCATTGTACTGTGTGAATCACATAATTTTCTTCTGACAATCCTAACATGAATTTACTGTATTGTAATAGTGTTGTGTAAGTGTATCCCATTACCCCTATGTTTTGTTTCCAGACACAGTTTGTGAACTGGAGGAACAAGTCAGCTCTGATGAGGATCCAGACTGGGCAGCTGGAGGAGGCCAGCGCTGTTCTACTCTTAGACATTAACCATCTTGCAGAGACGGTAAGAGGACACCTTCATCACTCATCTAACTCACTCACACTCCTCTTCCTTCCTCCTTTCATAGTTGACATTTCTCTGGAGGTGAAATAAAGTCCAAATACAAAAACCAACATATAGTTAATTCATACTAACTCAAATGTTTTTGTTGCATGCTTCGTAAACAACTGGTGTAGACTAAAAATGTAAACTATTTAGCAGTCTTCTGGCTTGGGGGTAGAAGCTGTTCAGGGTCCTGTTGGTTCCAGAACCAAATCTCCCACTACTCGATTTAGCATTTTAATGTTAATGTCTGTCACGAGAGACTAAGGTTATGCAGTTCAGTTATCTCTGAGCCATCAAATCTGTTTAAGTTGAGCTTGTAGTGGTGGTATCCAGAATGTGTCATTGATTTTTGTGTTCTGTGGTGTTTGTCATGTCTTAACTATGTAATTGATCTGTGTGGTGTTTGCTGTGGGCCAGGAGAGTGTAGTGAAGTCCTTGGGGGACAGAGTGGATGACGACACACTACAGAGCGTCACTCTGGCTGATGAGCTGACAACTAACCTTACCGCCCTCAACGTGCTGATTGAAGGTATTGTTAAGCCTGCTAAAGATACACTGCTATGCCTCTCTGAGTACCGTACACCTCCCCCATTATTCATAATGCTTCTAGGTTTGTTATAAATGTTGATATATGATATCCAATTACTTTTTAAGCCCGCCTTGCCTTAAGATCCAAATCACCTTTGCTGTATTTCCTACTGCCATCCATTGATCAGCACGTGTTTATGAGGGTGCTTTTGGTAGTGGAGCCTCTGTCATGTCCCATAGCCATATCCCATCCTTCCTTCCCCCTGTGCTCTGTGTCGTGGCTGTGTCTCACAGAGATGATCAGTGACTGGGAGATGTACAGTGTCCATCAGGATCTGGACCCAGAGATCATCAGACAGAAGACAGCTGTTGCCGAGGGCATGGTGGCCTGGATGAAGAAACTGGACCTTTCCCCAAAAGAGCCCATCGCCACCGATGAGTCAATCGAGGCCCACGACCGTGAGAAAAAACGCACACACTCACACATACTGTAGACACATCCACACAAAGAAACACACACGCTACAGACGTGTTATAATGGGGAGGTAGAGACAAGATTTGTGGTCTTGTGTATTTACAAATGTGTGTGTTGTCCAGTCCTTAGACGCATGCGTCAGCTGGAGAAGAAGCTGATCAGTACAGACAGCCGCATGGCCCCGGTACGGGAGGTACTCTCCCGCTTCACCAACAAGCTCTCTGAGGCCCAGGAGATCCTCCAGAAGGCTGCCAACACTGTCCAGGAGACGGAAGACATGAACAAAGCCAACACCGTCAAATTCCAGAGGAGTGAGGTGACTTCCCACGACCCCGGGATCAGCTTAGACCAGAGCGTGCCGTCTGGAGCCTCTCTCCTCCTGCCTCCCCAAATGCCTCTAGCCGACTGACTGGCTGCCTGACTGACTTTATGCCTTCCCTACTGGCTGCCCGACTCCCTGGCTCTCTGCTTGCCTGACTCCCTGGCTCTCTGCTTGCCTGACTCCCTGGCTCTCTGCTTGCCTGACTCCCTGGCTCTCTGCTTGCCTGACTCCCTGGCTCTCTGCTTGCCTGACTCCCTGGCTCTCTGTGTTTGTCAGCATGGTTTCATTACCACAGCTCACTCTGATCACTAGTCACTTTAAACAATGCCACTTTAATAATGCTTACATGTCTTACATTACTCATATCATATGTATATACTGTGTTTTATGCCATCTATTGCACCTTGCCTATGCCGCTCGGCCATCACTCATCCATATATTTATATGTACATATTCTCATTCACCCCTTTTAGATTTCTGTGTATTAGGTAGTTGTTGGGGAATTGTTAGGTTACTTGTTAGATATTACTGCACTGTCGGAACCAGAAGCACAAGCATTTCGATTCACTCGCATTAACATCTGCTAACCATGTGTATGTGACCAATAACATTTGATTTGATAACGCCCAGCTAAAGAGATCAGTGCAGCTCCAGCCTGCTCTGAGGTGCATCAGTGCCGTCTGCCTTTATCTTCCCTCTGAATGTTGCAGAAATTCAGCTTGACTTTATCACTGGAAAGCAACTGTCCTTCTCCTTCCAAGGAATAGACCAGATATTCCCTCTCTGCCATACAGTATGGGGACTGTAGTTGTTCCCAACATCTGCCAGAGAACTCAGTTACCCATGGTATTTAGTAGTAGAGAACAATAAGACAGAAACAGCTGTTAGGGATTGTTAGGAGGCACAGAGTGGGGGGTAGATACATTATTGTACAACACAAGCATAACCCCATAGCCCATATAAATAGGATATGCCCCTTAGAGTTGAATACCCACAGCTACCTGAATGTGTACAGTCATTTTGTACAGCTCCTTAACATTTCCTCAGTCTGAGGCATGAGGCTTGTTAGACAACTGAAAGATTTTCCATAATGTTTATAGATCCAAAATACAATACAACAGGCCTGTTGTTCCTATTCATTATGGTGTGAAATCCTGAGGGATTGCGATTCTAATTTATACCTGTAACGGCTTTCTTCCTGGGATGAAGGAGAGGACCAAAATGCAGCGCAGTTAGTGTTCAACATGTTTAATTAAACAATAAACAATGAACATTAACAAAATAACAAAATAACAAACGTGAAAGCCGAGACAGTCCTATCTGGTGCAGAACACAAACACAGAGACAGGAAACAACCACCCACAATCCCCAACACAAAACAAGCCACCTTTATATGATTCTCAATCAGGGACAACGATTGACAGCTGTCTCTGATTGAGAACCATATTAGGCTGAACACAGAAACAGACGAACTAGACACACAACATAGAATACCCACCCCAACTCACGCCCTGACCAACTAAACACATACAAAACAACAGAAAACAGGTCAGGAACGTGACAGAACCCCCCCCCCCCTCAAGGTGCGAACTCCGGGCGCACCCCTAAAACTCAAGGGGAGGGTCTGGGTGGGCATCTGTCCGCGGTGGCGGCTCCGGCGGTGGACGAGGACACCACTCCACCACTGTCTTTGTCCCCCTCCTTAGCGTCCTTTGAGTGGCGACCCTCGCCCCCGACCATGGTCCAGGAACCTTCACCAAGGCCCCTCCTAAATAGAGGAGACAACTCAGGACAGAGAGGTAGCTCAGGACAGAGAAATCGCTCCGGACAAATGGCAGCTCCGGACTGAATGGCAGCTCCGGACTGAGTGGCAGCTCCGGACTGAGTGGCAGCTCCGGACTGAGTGGCAGCTCCGGACTGGGTGGCAGCTCCGGACTGGGTGGCAGCTCCGGACTGGGTGGCAGCTCCGGACTGGGTGGCAGCTCATGACTGGAGGGCAGCTCAAGACTGGAGGGCGGCTCAAGACTGGAGGGCGGCTCAAGACTGGAGGGCGGCTCATGACTGGAGGGCGGCTCATGACTGGAGGGCGGCTCATGACTGGAGGGCGGCTCATGACTGGAGGGCGGCTCATGACTGGAGGGCGGCTCATGACTGGAGGGCGGCTCATGACTGGAGGGCGGCTCATGACTGTAGGGCGGCTCATGACTGTCTGGCGGCTCTGGCAGCTCCTGACTGGCTGGCGTCTCTGGCAGCTCCTGACTGGCTGGCGTCTCTGGCAGCTCCTGACTGGCTGGCGTCTCTGGCAGCTCCTGACTGGCTGGCGTCTCTGGCAGCTCCTGACTGGCTGGCGTCTCTGGCAGCTCCTGACTGTCTGGCGTCTCTGGCAGCTCCTGACTGGCTGGCGTCTCTGGCAGCTCCTGACTGGCTGGCGTCTCTGGCAGCTCCTGACTGGCTGGCGTCTCTGGCAGCTCCTGACTGGCTGGCGGCTCTGGCAGCTCCTGACTGACGGACGGCTCTGGCAGCTCCTGACTGACGGACGGCTCTAGCGGCTCCTGACTGACGGACGGCTCTAATGGCTCGGGACAGACGGGCGGCTCTAATGGCTCGTGGCAGACGGATGACTCAGATGGCGCTGGGCAGACAGATGGCTCAGATGGCGCTAGGCAGACAGATGGCTCAGACGGCGCTGGGCAGACGGATGGCTCAGACGGCGCTGGGCAGACGGATGGCTCAGACGGCGCTGGGCAGACGGATGGCTCAGACGGCGCTGGGCAGACGGATGGCTCAGACGGCGCTGGGCAGACGGATGGCTCAGACGGCGCTGGGCAGGCAGGCAGTGCAGGCAGCTCAGACAGCGCTGGGCAGACGAGCAGTGCAGGCGGCGTTGAGCAGACGAGCAGCGCGGGCAGTTCAGACGGCGCTGGGCAGGCAGGCAGCTCAGACGGCGCTGGACAGACGAGCAGTGCAGGCGGCATTGAGCAGACGAGCAGTGCAGGCAGTTCAGACGGCGCTGGGCAGGCAGGCAGCTCAGACGGCGCTGGACAAACGAGCAGTGCAGGCGGCGTTGGGCAGACGGCCGACTCTGACCTGCTGAGGCGCACAGTAGGCCTGGTGCGTGGTGCCGGAACTGATGGTACCGGACTGGAGACACGCACCTCAAGGCTAGTGCGGGGAGCAGGAACAGGGCACACTGGACTCTCGATGCGCACTATAGGCCTGGTGCGTGGTACCGGCACTGGTGGTACCGGGCTGAGGGCACGCACCTCAGGGCGAGTGCGGGGAGAAGGCACAGAGCCCTGTACAGTGCGTACAGGGCTCTGGAGACGCACAGGAGGCTTGGTGCGTGGTGCCGGAACTGGAGGTACTGGGCTGGAGACACGCACCACAGGGAGAGTGCGTGGAGAAGGCACAGTGCGTACAGGGCTCTGGAGACGCACTGGAAGCCTGGTGCGTGGTGTAGGCACTGGTGGTATTGGGCTGGGGCGGGAAGGTAGCGCCGGATATACCGGACCGTGCAGGCGTACTGGCTCCCTTGAGCACTGAGCCTGCCCAACCTTACCTGGTTGCATGCTCCCCGTAGCCCGTCCAGTGCGGGGAGGTGGAATAACCTGCACTGGGCTGTGTTGGCGAACCGGGGACACCATGCGTAAGGCTGGTGCCATGTACACCGGCCCGAGGAGACGTACTGGAGGCCAGATATGTAGAGCCGGCTTCATGGCACTTGGCTCAATGCTCACTCTAGCCCGCCCGGTGCGGGGAGGTGGAATAACCCGCACAGGGCTATGCACCCGTACAGGAGACACCGTGCGCTCTTCCGCATAACACGGTGTCTGCCCGTACTCCTGCTCTCCACGGTAAACATGGGAAGTGAGCGCAGGTTTCCTACCTGCCCTCGCCACACTACCCTTTAGCCCCCCCCAAGAAATTTTTGGGGTTTCTTCACGGGCTTCCAGCCCCGCTTCCGTGCTGCCTCCTCAGACCACCGCTCCTGGGCTTTAGCTGCCTCCAACTCTTCCAGATAGCGGCGATCTTCTGCAACCTTAGCCCAGGGTCCTTCTCCGTTAAATATTTGCTCCCATGACCATTCCTCCTGGTACCACTGCTGCTGTTGCTGCTGCCCGTTGCCACGCTGCTTGATCCTTGTTTGGTGGGTGGTTCTGTAACGGCTTTCTTCCTGGGATGAAGGAGAGGACCAAAATGCAGCGCAGTTAGTGTTCAACATGTTTAATTAAACAATAAACAATGAACATTAACAAAATAACAAAATAACAAACGTGAAACCCGAGACAGTCCTATCTGGTGCAGAACACAAACACAGAGACAGGAAACAACCACCCACAATCCCCAACACAAAACAAGCCACCTTTATATGATTCTCAATCAGGGACAACGATTGACAGCTGTCTCTGATTGAGAACCATATTAGGCTGAACACAGAAACAGACGAACTAGACACACAACATAGAATACCCACCCCAACTCACGCCCTGACCAACTAAACACATACAAAACAACAGAAAACAGGTCAGGAACGTGACAATACCAGAGACTGGCCCTATTGTCATGCACAAATTTACATTATGTGCCCATTGTGGTTGTGCTGTAGTGAAGGATGGAGCTAGGAGCAGCCAGCTGCTGCAGTGAGGGCTGGAGCTAGGACCAACCAGCTGCTGCAGTGAAGGCTGGAGCTAGGAGCAACCAGCTGCTGCAGTGAAGGCTGGAGCTAGGAGCAACCAGCTGCTGCAGTGAAGGCTGGAGCCAGAATCAACCAGCTGCTGCAGTGAAGGCTGGAGCCAGAAGCAACCAGCTGCTGCAGTGAAGGCTGGAGCTAGGAGCAACCAGCTGCTGCAGTGAAGGCTGGAGCCAGAAGCAACCAGCTGCTGCAGTGAAGGCTGGAGCTAGAACAACCAGCCGCTGCAGTGAAGGCTGGAGCCAGAAGCAACCAGCTGCTGCAGTGAAGGCTGGAGCTAGAACAACCAGCCACTGCAGTGAAGGCTGGAGCCAGAAGCAACCAGCTGCTGCAGTGAAGGCTGGAGCCAGAAGCAACCAGCTGCTGCAGTGAAGGCTGGAGCTAGGAGCAACCAGCTGCTGCAGTGAAGGCTGGAGATAGGACAACCAGCTGGTTCAGGGCTGTATGTGTGTGTCAGGAGGCTGACCATAATCTGGGGCTCTTCCTTCCCATAGCAGATTAGTCAACAGAAGTCGTGGCAGGAGAAACACAGCCAGGGTTACTATGGGGGAAAGAGAGTGTTACTGTACCATACTCATAACTGCTGTCAACACATATTTCTCTCTTGCCTCTTTAGGGCAAAATACAAGTTGTTAAAGGGAGTGCTATGAATGAAATGTTGATGTTCAGCATCGATTAGGCCTGCAGCTTTCATTTGACATTTGAAATGCTTCTACCTATGATTTATGTACTTTTATGATACGAGTGTTCATATGGGAGAGATACATAACCTGTACTCTCTACACAATGTATATTCTCGGTACTATACAGTAGTCAGAGTATTCACTAATCCTGTTCACTCTCTCTCCCAGGCCAAGCAGCAGGAGCTGATAGAGAACTACGAAGCTGTGAATGACACCTTGCAGATGGCTAAAGACCTTATCATGGACACTGAAAATACTGTGGCCGAGATGCATCTCCTGGTGCAGGTAAGGCCTGTTCTCGGCCTGTATACTCTTAGGAAAAAGGCTTCCGAAAGGGTTCTTCGGCTGTCCCCATAGGATAACCTTTCTTGGTTCCAGGTAGAACCCTTTTGGTTTCCATTTAGAATCCTCTGTGAAAATGGTTCTACATGGAACCCAAAAGTATTCTACCTGGAACCAAAAAGGGTTCTTCAAAGGGTTCTCCTATGAGGACAGCCGAAGAACACTTTTAGGTTCTAGATAGAAAAAAAGGCTAAGAGTGTATGCCTGAAAGCTTTGTGTTTTGGACCCCCTCAATGAGGTCATCATGTAATGTTTCAGTTCATGTGTTGAATATGGACTGACAGGGAGAGTCCCATGTACTGGTCTATGCAATCCATAACAAATTTAACAGACAGACAAAATGAGAGACACATTTTTGGAATTGATTGGGATCGAAAAAGCCACTGCTTCTTTGAACAATTCCCCTTTAAGTCAATTGCCTCTCTATTGGGTTACTCAGTAGAGAAATAGAATCATTCAGAGGTAACATTGTTAGTTAAGTTGTGGAATGTGGTCTTTGTCTGTGTAGAACGTGACTGAATACCACGCTGCGATCGACGGCGCCAGCAAGGGGCTGCAGGAGAAGACTGAGGTGCTGCCCCTGGCAGACAGAGACCTGGTCCAGAGAGCCCAGGACCACGCAGAGGACCTCCAGAGTCAAGCGGACGAGCTGGAGTAGTGAGCAGTAGTGATGTTACATAGTAGTGATCTAATCATTGCATCACTCTAAACACTCCTCCTTAGTCCATGATAAATGCACATCACATTGTAGAACCAACCAACTACTAAGCACAACTACACTTGAATATCCTCTACTCCATGATAATGGACACCACATTCAAGATACAAAATCACCACTGAACATGTTTATCCAAAACTGGATAAAAGCACCATTGAAAGGCCACCCTTTAATGTACAGTAGTAGCACCAGTTAAAAGTAGGCCAGCACTTCAGCTATGTTCCTTATCCTCAATGCTTTACAAACATTCTAACCAGACATTGATTTTGTGGTATGTTTCTTTTCACCTAGTAATCTGAAATGCAGTGATGCCAACGGCTTCGTGCAGAAGGCTCTGGATACAGCCAATGTGTACAACAACATAGTCCAGTACATCGAAGAGGCCAACATCACTGGACTGACAACAATGGATTTAGCAACAAGAGCTGAGGATGTAGGTTGTCTGAAATGCACAATTAGCTACATATCATATATTTAGGCTACTGTACAGTGATTTTCGCTTGGTAACCTAAAACTGTGCTGTCTATGGCAGGCCAGCGGTGGGATCAACACCCAGATGGGGTTTCTGAAGACCCAGAGTGAGAATGTCCTCAAGGAATCTGTTTCATTGCGCTCTGAGCAATTCGGTATGACACATTTTCTGGTTCAGCATTGTTTGATTATTGTTAGAGACTAGCTTGTACAGGTTATCCTCAGTGATGATGCATGTGTGAATTATCTCCACAGAGGTTGAAGCTGAGGTTCTGGACAAGATGAAATACATTGAGGAGACCAAGGAGACCATGGATGACAACACCAAAAAACTAGCGGTAGTACTGAAAGATATCAAGGGAATTGAGCCAGGTAAAACACATTATTTTTCTGGCCCATAGCCTATCTAGGGTCTCTGACATACACATCATTGTATTCACTGCCCTTCCAAGGTTGCTCTCCTTATCTCCTTAGTGAAATTTTTTTGTTCTGAATTCCACTCTGATCTTCCAGGCAGAACCACCAAGCGTCTGGAGCTCACCAAGGAGGTGGCTGAAGGCACCCTGAACCGGTCAGTGGAGGTCCTGCAGACCATCACCCCCATCCACGAGAAGGTAGAGGAGTGGGCCACCAACATGAAGAACCAAGATTACTCTGCTGCAGCCTTTGACCACGCTGTAGTCTCTGCTGGGGAAGCAGGTACAGTACACTCATACAGACTACAGCATTTCAATCCTCAACAGAGAAGACTTAATGACTAAGCATTACACTGAAACTAGTAAGTGTAAAACTGAACAGAGATTCTCAGAATAAAATGCTCTGTGGTTGTGGTGGCTTAATAGAAAAAAGTAGTTGAATTATTGTTGTAAATTGTCCTCTTCCTCTCCATCTATGGTGGTGTTTTTAGTGGAGAACCTGTCTGAGCTGGTCCCTGAACTGCTGGATAAGCTGCGTGTGGTGGAGGAGAAGAACCAAGTGAACAATGTGACCACTAACATCATGAGGATCAGAGAGCTCATTGCCCAGGCCAGGAGTGTGGCCAAGAAGGTCAATATTATCACCTTAACAATCACTATATCACAACCGAAATATACTTTCAACCACCTATGATGAGTAAAATCCTATATAGTCTCACGTTACTATAATCCCAAGTCGTGTTTGTAATCAAGGTCGTATGACACGGATATATCATGTTTTGTCACACCATAGGTCCAAGTGTCCATGAAGTTCAACGGTCAGTCATCGGTTCAGGTGCAGCCCCACACCAACCTGGAGGACCTGAAGACAGTGACCACCATCAGCATGTTCATCAGGGTGGACCCAGATAAGGACCCTATCGAGGACCGCTTCATCTTCTATCTGGGAGACAGAAATGTGAGGATGCTCGGGGGAGTGGAGGGACAGGGAATAGGGAGCAAGGCTGGTGCTGGGTTCAGCAGCTTGGCTCTTCTCTAAAGCAGATATGTTTGTCCTGTATAGCCAACTCGTGCTGTTGTGATGTCACTACTATGGGAGTTTGCCATACAGCATAAACACATCTGGGATCAGGATAGCAGCATAGACCACAATGGCCCCTGTGATCTGACTGAGGCATTGTTCTGTTGTGTGCAAGAAGTGGGTGGGTGGGAGGAGAGGGGTGCAGAATGGCCCAGATCTGCTATTGAAACTTCCCAGACTTGGACCCTGAGGACGGCCTGAGATGAAAGGGAGAGCAGCTTGTGTGCAGATTAATGGTTTGTTGTCATTATGTGAGCAGGAGAGGCCTTTGAAAGCAAACGGTTGCCGTTTTTGAAAGGTTTCCAGGAAACCCCTGTTAACAATGTGTGTGCCACTGCCTTCAAAGTCGGGGATACATAAATGGCGTTATCCCCCACCCATAGGGGCTTATTGACAGCAGGGCAGATCTCTCCTCTATGGGCCTCTCTGTTCTCATTAACGATGCTGCTTACCCTGGTGATTCTGCCACTGCTGTAAATTATGCAGTGGTGTTGCTTAGAAATGTCAATCTCAGTGACCATTCGTTGGTTTTATGAAACCAAAGATTTGGATGCTTTGCTTTTCCTGAAAAGAGCACAGGCAGGGATTCCATATTACAGTACATGCATTATATGTTGTATAAAACCTGTAACCTTGGTTTTTGTCCTATATATCATATAGGGTAGGAAGGACTACATGGGTCTGGCAATCAAGAATGACAACCTGGTGTACGTCTACAAACTGGGAGAGGAAGATGTCGAGATCCCACTTGGTTCAAAGCCTGTCAGCCAATGGCCTCCAGTCTTCAACCTCATCAAAGTGGAGAGGTACAGTAGAGTATTTCCTAAGAAACAGATCCACACAGATTGACTATCATATTCTGGAAGCAGATCAGTTAATGCTTTTTAGACAAGACTTCTGTCGTGTCTGCTGTCATGCCATACATGTTTGGCATCATGACTGACAACCAATGACAAAGGACTTGGCTAAAGCACATACAGTACAGACAGAGGTGGAAAAAGTACTGAATTGTCATACTTGAGTAAAAATAAAGATACCTTAATATAAAATGACTCAAGTAAAAATGAAAGTCACCCAGTAAAATACTACTTGAGTAAAAGTCTAAAAGTATCTGGTATTAAATGTACTTAAGTACAGTGGTGGAAAAAGAACTCAACTGTCATACTTGAGTAAAAATTAAATGAAATGCTATACATCAAATTCCTTATATTAAGCAAACCAAACGACACGATTTCCTTATTATTATTATAATATTTTTTTTACAGCCAGGGGCACACTCCACCAATCAGACATAATACAAATTCTTAGTTTGTAAATTAAGTGAGTCTGCCAGATCAGAGGCAGTAGGGATGACCAGGGACGTTCTCTTGATAAGTTTGTAAATTTAACCATTTTCCTGTACTGCTAAGCATTCAAATTGTAATGAGTACTTTTGGGTGTATGTATGGAGTTAAAAAGTACATTATTTTCTTTAGGAATGTAGTGAAGTAAAAGTAAAAGTAGTCAAAAATTATAAATAGTAAGGTACAGATGCCCCAAAAAACTACTTAAGTAGTATTTTAAAGTATTTTTACTTAAGTACTTTACACCACTGAGTACAGATCTGCGACCAGGCTAAAGGTCGTCCATCCATTCACACAGTCAGTACATCTGTCTAGTCTAACCACTCACAGGGAGCTAGGAGGCTGATCTGCCCATGCAGGAGGTAATGGTGTTGATGTGACTGATTATTCACGCTGCTTTGTGTCTCTGTTTTGACAGGTTGGGCAGACATGGCAAAGTGTTCCTGACCGTACCCAGTCAGACATCCACAGACGAGCAGAAATTCATCCAGAAGGGAGAGGCCTTTGGCACCGACTCCCTGTTCGACCTGGATCCTAAAGACACTGTCTTCTTTGTGGGTGGCGTCCCCGCTGATGTCAGGGTACAGTATTACTTTCTAACAGGATATGATACCAGCCTTTGATCAGAGTTCTGTGGCATTGGCTAATGCATAGCAGACCGTTTTCATCATACAGTGTTGATGTAACCTGTACTTCACACAAGACCCATTGACACAGCAGGATTGAATCAGTATTGCAATGATTCTGTATTTACTCTTCCCTTCCAAGATAAGATTCTGAATGTTGTTCATTTGTTTTTCTTGTAGCTTCCACCTGCACTCAGCCTAGCTCCTTTTGTGGGCTGCATCGAGTTGGCCTCTTTGAATAACGATGTCATCAGTATGTACAATTTCAAACAGACCCACAAGATGGATGTAGTTGCTTCAACACCTTGTCCCAGGTATGATATACTGCATCTTGTCCAAACATTTTTGTTGGGAACTTTAGATATTACCTCTGCCTTTAAAGAGTCCACGTCTACATCTGAGGCTTGTTCAGACAAGTCACTTAATGTTGACTTAAATCTAACATTGTTTTCTTTGCCCTATCAGGTATAAGCTGGCATTCTCACAGAGTCGTATCGCCAGCTACCTGTTTGACGGAACTGGATATGCCCTCATCAACAACATGGAGAGGAGGGGTAAATTTGGCATCGTCACCCGGTTTGACATTGCTGTTCGGACAGTAGCAAACAACGGCATCCTGTTACTCATGGTCACCGGGGTAAATATAGCAACAAAAATGTCACCTTTATATTTGAACAAGCAACACAGTCAGTCAGTGATGCAGTGCTATGCCTTGTAATGCTTCAGAGTGTCACGAACGTCGTCAGGGAAATGACCGGACTAAGGTGCAGCGTGGTGAGCGTACATTTTTCTTTATTAAGAATGTCGCCAACAAAACAAGAAACACCAAAAATGAACGTGAAGCTTACTAGGGCTATACAGGCCACTAACAAAGACAACTACCCACAACTAAGGTGGCAAAACAGGCTGCCTAAGTATGATTCCCAATCAGAGACAACGATAGACAGCGGCCTCTGATTGGGAACCACACTCGGCCAAACACACAGAAATACAAAACATAGAATGCCCACCCCACATCACACCTTGACCTCACCAAGTAGAGAAATAAAACGGCTCTCTAAGGTCAGGGCGTGACACAGAGAGCATAGAGATTTACCAATAATGTTTCTTCATCATGTAACCGTGAATTTTTTGTTGTTGTTGTAATTCTTCCATCTTCTTTCCAGGACAACTTCTTCCTGTTGGAGTTGAAGAATGGCTTCCTACGTCTCATGTATGACTTTGGCTTCAGTGGAGGCCCGATCGTCATGGAGAGTAACTCACCCAAACTACAAATCAACGACGCAAGATACCATGAGGTAAATCTAAATCATCCCATTCTCTTTGTGTCTGCAGGGGTGTGCATTCTACAACTGTGGGATGTGAATAAAATAAATGTCCTCAACAGTAATCTAATCTACGCTGTTTTTTTATAGGTGTCAGTGATCTATCATTACTCCAAGAAGTTCATTCTATTGGTGGACAAGAGTCACGTGAAGTCCATGGAGAACGAGAAAAAAACTCTGCCCTTCTCTGATATCTACATAGGAGGAGCCCCCTCGCACATTCTCCTCTCCAGGTGAGTTGTCCAACCAACACCACAATCATGCACTTTCTCACACCAATCCAAGGACCTTGACAGAGGTATAACCTTAAAAGCATAATTGACAATTGTAACACAATATCAACAGATTATAACATTGGGATTAGCCTGAATACAGCTATGCGCTATGAAACTATGAGCCTGTTCCCTCTCCCCCAGGCCTGAGCTATCCTCCCTGGTTGGGCTGAAGGGCTGTGTGAAGGGCTTCCAGTTCCAGAAGAAAGACTTTAACCTCCTGGAGGAACCAGGCACTATTGGCATCAGCAGCGGTTGTCCTGAGGAGTACTTTGTATGTACTGTAGTCCACATTAAACTCTACTAGACAAAGCATATTCAGAATCAAATGAACTACAATAGTTGACAATATCCCTGTTGTGTCTTGGATTGTCACAGATGTCCCGTAAAGCCTATTTCACTGGAGAGAGCTACCTAGGATCTGCAGCAAAGATATCTCCTTTCAACACCTTCGAGGGAGGCCTTAACTTCAGGACACTGCAGCCTACTGGTCTCCTGTTCTACCACAGCGAAGGGGTATACTGATTTATTCTTAAATCAAGAATGCTCTCTTTTTAATATGAGTTCCAAAAGGAACTACAAAGGACATACAACTGTTATAAACTCTCCTCTGTCTTTCTCCTCCAGTCTGATGAGTTTACCATCACCCTTGAGAATGGAGCAGTGGTATTGAACTCCAGAGGCACTAGAGTCAAATCACAGAAGAAGCAGTACAATGATGGAATTACCCATTTCCTGGTAGCTTCAGTGAATAATGACAAGTAAGAATCCAATGTATGGCTCCCATGTACAATGTGCTTTTACGGATTGCCCTGCTGTTAAGGCACTTTGAGATTTCTTCATATTTGAAAGGTTTCTTTGAATATAGAATAGGCTATCATTATTCATTGCACTAATTGGCTTATGAACCATCTAATGCTATCCTAGGTATGAGTTGGTGGTGGATGACAAAGACAAGCATGAGAAGAAACGTCCGACTGCTGCCCCATCAGCATCCACAGTGAGGAACTTCTACTTCGGAGGCTCTCCCAGCAGCAGCATCAAGAACTTCACTGGCTGCATCAGCTATGCCTACATCAGCAGGTCACACTCTCTCACTGCCACAGCACTCAGACCACATTAGAAATACATAGACAGGATTGCAACTCAAGTTGCAATGCATTTGATGAAATGGATTGTCATGGATTGCATCTATATAGAGAAGTCACTTAAGTGATTGGGAGTCCCATAGGGCGGCGCACAATTGGCCCACCGTCGTCCGGGTTTGGCCGGTGTAGACCGCCATTGTAAATAAGAATTTGTTCTTAACTGACTTGCCGAGTTAAATAAAGGTTACATTTAAACAATTTAAAATAAAGCAATTTTATGGGTGAGCTGACCTCGTCCACCACCAGTCAATGCTGAATGTGTTTCTGTAAAGAGCATTTTATTAGCGAGTGAACAAGTCCAAGTTTGCACACTGTTAGTGAGCCTGTTTCCTTTCTCCAGGGACTGCTGTTATGAGAGCATGCTAATTGATCATTTGGCTTAGGTTGGTTGGTGAAAACCTAGCTGCCTAGCTTTATCTATGAGAGGAGGAAAGCCAGGCTCACAAATAGAGCTGCTGTTGAGAGCCGAGTGGGAGTACAAGGAGTGTGTTTCCATGGAGACAGAGTTGTGTGTGTGTGAGTATCTCTATGGCTCTTATGTCTTTGGCACTTAGATGCTATTCCCTCTCTCTCTCTCTCTTCAGACAAGACAGAGACATTGAGCCAGAGGACTTTCAGAAGTACACTGAGAATGTCCAGACCTCTCTGCAGGACTGTCCTGTGAAGCGACCACCCGCTGCCCTGTTCTCAAAGCAAAGTAAAAACTCTGCCAAACCCAAGCAGGGCCATACAAGGAAGGTATAAAGACATACATTAATTTCCATACATGTCAGTGAACACAGTTTGCTACGAAATGTCAATTTACATTTTTATTCATGCCCATCTTGGTATAATCAATGCGGAAGGAGTACAGAATTAATCAGTGAATATTGAACTAGAGACATGCATGCATTGACTCACTACTAACAGTCAAGTGACTTCCTTTGTCTCTCAAAGGTGGGCAGAGATAAGTCCAACCTCCCAAAAGGCCTGTTGGGACTGAATAGTGATGACCAGGAGCCAGGAGAGACAGAGGAGACGCCCTGCTACCTGTCCCCCAGGCCCCGTGCCACCCGCCATGCCCATCACTATGGGGGCACTGCCAACAGCAGGCAGGAATTCACAGACATCCCAGGGTCCCTCTCTAAGAAGTAAGGCCGGGGCTAGGAAAACATTGTGGGTACATAGGTTGACCAGAAGTCAACCAGAGGTCAATCCTGAACTCACTCTACACATGAACTCCACTTTGGTTTCTTGGTCTAAGTACTAGTCACATGCTCTCTGGTCTAAGTACTAGTTCTTATGCACCATCCTCCCCCAGGTCTCACTTCTCCCTGTCCCTGAAGACCCAGTCCTCCTTTGGCCTAATCTTTTATGTATCAGATGAGGCGGAGGACAACTTCATGGCTCTCTTCCTGGCCCATGGCAAGCTGGTGTACACATTCAACCTGGGTCAGCAGAGGGTCAAGATCAAGAGCCTGGAGAAGTACAATGATGGAGCATGGCACAATGTAAGTGAA